>NC_091059.1:212629971-212943999 GCF_000393655.2 Nicotiana sylvestris | reverse complement strand
GAACTTCTTGACACTGTGCTTTGTTTCTTGGATTTCCAAGAAATAAGTGATTCCTCGTACATCACAATGTACCATGTGACTGATTTTCTGGACTGTGGACAAGCTGCCCACTCGGAGTCCCAATAAGCAACCAAGGAATGAGAGGTTGCAGAAGACATCAGTAAACCCAAACCTGAGCATTCTTCACATATCGGATGACTCTTAGGGCTGCATTCATGTGTGACATCTTAGGTGTGTACATGAATTGGCTCAAGACCTGAAGCACATAAGCTATATCAGGTCTGGTCATAGTAAAGTAGAGCAACCTTCCTACAAGCCTTTGATAGGGTTCAACATCATCCAGAATAGTATCCTCATTATCCTTGGTCTGCGTAGCTTCATCAAATTCCACTGATGTAAGCTTCTGATTAACTTCCAAAGATGTTGACACAGGCTTTGCTCCCCCCAGCCCTGAATCAGATATCAAATCAAGGGCATATTTGCATTGATTCATGAGGATTCCAGCCTTACTTCTATCAAATTCTATGCTTATGAAGAATCTAAGTTCCCCTAAGTCTTTCATTTTGAACTTCTTCTGAAGGTTATCTCTAGCAGCTTGAATAAGTTGCTGATTATTACTTGTCACCAGAAGGTCATCTACTTAACAACAACTAAAGCATCACCTCTCCTTTGTATAAACAAGGAATAATCAAAGTGGCTTTGGATAAATCCCAAGTCTTGGAGAGCTTCTGTGAGCTTCAAGTTCCATTGTCGAGATGCTTATTTGAGCCCATAAAGTGACTTTCTCAATTTACACACCTTGGCTCTAGACTCCCCCTTGGTGCCAAAACCCTGAGGAAGATGCATGTATACTTCTTCAAAGAGACCCCCCTGCAAGAATGCATTGTGCACATCCATCTGATAGATGTGCCAATGTTTTGAAGCAGCTGCAGCTATAACTGATCTGACAGTCACCATTTTAGCTACAGGAGAAAAAGTCTCCTTGTAGTCTAGACCTTCCTTTTGGCTAAAGCCTTTCGCTACAAGCCTAGCCTTGAACCTTTTCACCTCCCCATTGATTTTGTATTTGACTTTGTATACCCACTTGCATCCTCTAGGAGTTTTACTTTTAGGCAGATCAACTATATCCCAAGTCTTGTTATCTTCCAAATCTTGAATTTCCTGCTGCATAGCATTGACCATCTTGCATCTTTGGCTGCCTCATAGTAATGCTTGGGCTCAACAATGATTGATTGTGCAGTCAGACATTTCACATATGAAGGGGATAACCCATCATAGCTTAGATAATTGGATATAGGATATGCACAAGAACTTGTCACATAATCCTACATCCATCTGGGAGGTCCAGTTATTCTTTGGGATTTTCTGACTGCAATTGGTAGAACAACCTCTACATGTGAAGGAGGCTCAACATCCTGTGGTGCAGGACTATCAAGTTGTGCTTCAAGTAAATGAGCATCATCAAGTGCAAAGTCTTTG
The DNA here is from genome assembly GCF_000393655.2 of Nicotiana sylvestris. Taxonomy (NCBI): domain Eukaryota; kingdom Viridiplantae; phylum Streptophyta; class Magnoliopsida; order Solanales; family Solanaceae; genus Nicotiana; species Nicotiana sylvestris. The sequence goes on along the minus strand of NC_091059.1, from coordinate 212,942,520 downwards.
GTAGGAGTAGGTGGATTCTCCTGAACTGCATCAGAAACATGTGAAACTAAATGCTCATCTGTTAACTCAAGGACTGAAAATAAGGGATTACGCATCATCTTCATTTGTTTAAAAGGAAACACCTGCTCCTTAAACACCACATCTCTACTGATTAGAAATTGCATGGATTGCAAGTCATACAGTTTATAGCCCTTCTTTGTTGGTGAGTATCCCATAAACATTGTTGGCAATGCTCTGGCAGAAAACTTGTCTTGTTTACTTACATTTACAGCATAACATAAGCACCCAAACACCCTAAGGTGATCTAATGATGGTGTAGTGTTAAAGAATACTTCATAGGGGGACTTTCCTTTCAAGGTTGTAGAAGGCAATCTATTTATTATGTGTACTGCTGTAAGAACACGCTCATCCCAAAATCTTAAAGGTGTTGCAGATTGAAATCTCAAAGCTCTAGTTGTTTCAAGGATGTATCTGTGTCTTCTTTCTACTATACCATTTCGCTGCGGAGTATAAACAGATGTAGTTTGATGTACAATTCCTAATGTCTCAACTAATTACTTCATATTTGAATTAGCAAATTCAGAACCATTATATGTTCTCAGGATCTTAACAGAACAATCAAACTGAGTACTGATCATAAAAAATAATTTTTTCATTAACCAACAAGTCTCGTCTTTAGCATTCATAAGGAAGAGCCAAGTAATTCTAGAGAAATCATCCACTACTATAAGAAAAAATCTCTAGCTATCATAAGTGGGTACTCTGAAAGGTCCCCAAACAACAGTATGCAAAAGACCAAATGGTGCCTTAGCTCTACTAGTACTAACTGAAAATGGTAATCGAGTCTGCCTAGCTAATGGACAAACATGACACATTGCACAATCCCAGCTCCTATTACTAGTGTGAAGATTTTTGAACTTATCAATCCTCTTAAGTGTCTCCATAGGGAGGTGATCAAGTCTCCGGTGCCATATCTCCAGTTTTATTGAATCTTGACTAACTGACATAGAAGTAGGCATGATCGTGGTATGTACAGTTGGTGTAGTAAGCTTCCTCATGCATATGCAATCTTTGAGTATATACAGTCCATTTGTGTCACTACCAATCCCCAACACCTTCCCAGTGTAGAGATCCTTAAATACACATATATCAGGAAAGAAGGCTACCAAACATTGCAGCTCTTTTGTCAATTTTGAAACTGGCACTAAGTTATACTTAAAGTTTGGAACATGAAGAACATCACTAATTTGTTGGTTCTTGAAAATACTAGTTGATCCACTATGTGTAATTGCAGCCACATCTCCATTTGACAAATGAACTGAGTTAGGTTTTAGGAATGAGGTAGGGTTACATAATGCTTCTAGCATTGAAACCATGTGGTTAGAGCACCACTATCTGCAATCCAAACATTTTGATCCATGTTAGACATTAAGGACATTATAATACCTAAATCCATTCCTGTTGCATTAGCTGCTACTTCAGTCCACTTGCCTTTAAGCAATTGTAGAATCTGCTAATATTGTTCTGGAGTGAATGTAGGAGCCATAGGAGTAGAACCAGTTGTTGTTGCTGGAATATCTTCAGCTGCAAAATTAGTTGTTGTCTGGGAATTGTACTTCTTTTTGAACTTGTTATCTTTTGGATATCCCACTACCGTGTAGCAAGTTTCTTTAGTATGGCCTTTCATGTGGCATACATCACACTGAAGACTGTAATTTTTCTTTGGCCTCTGCTGATTCCCAGACTTATTCGTCATCAACGTCGCCATCTCACCCCCATCAACAGTGGTAAAGGTGTTGAACATTGTCCTCTGACTCTCACGCTTTATTAACATAGAATAAGCTTTGTTCACAGATAGAACAGGAATCATCATCAAGAGCTGGCTGCGTGCTTGTTCATAAGACTCATTCAGTCTCATTAGGAATTTTAGAAGTTTTTGATGCTCCATGAATTGAACAAATTCACTAGAGTTAGCAGTATCATGACCAGGAATTGGAGCCAAACTATCAAATTCTGCACAAAGCACTCTTAATTTTGAGAAATAAGTCGAAATCGAACTGGTGCCCTGCCTAGCAGTAGCAATTTCTCTGTTGATCTGAAAAATCCTAGAGCAATCCACCTTATGAAATCGCTCCTTCAAATCGTCCCATACCTCATTATCATTTGACGAATATACCATCCCACTCAACAATTCCGGAGAAACATAGTTCATCAACCAAGACAATACAATCGCATTACAACGTTCCCAGAGATCTATGAGATTTGTACTGTAATTCTCCCTTTTGCATATGCCATCAATGGACCCTCGCTTATTTCGACCTAGGATTGGAATCCCCATTGCCCGGCTCCACACAGAGTAGTTTTCTGGTCCTCGTAATTGCAACAAAATCAACACAACTCCTGAATTATCATTTGAATTCAGGAAAAGCAGATGATTGCGACCTAATTTCTCTGGTTCAGTATTATCGACAGTCGCCATTGTTGATCTTTCAAATTAACTTGAAGAAGACTAAAATGGACGAAATTGAAAATGATTAGACCACACTAACGGCCGTGTGGCTGTGATACCATGTTAAAATCAGCTATCCATGAAGTTTAGCCATGGATTCTTAGCTGATTGAAGCTAATCTAATGAGTTTGAGTAGGTCAGTGAAACAGAGGAAGAAGATGGAGAGAGAATATTCCAAAAGATTCTATTTCTTCAACTATATTACGTGTACATGTACATGTATATGTATATGAATGCAAACAAAGACTAACTCTACTACTAACTATGGTTAACTAACTCTATTACTAACCATAGTAAACTTAAGTTACAATTAGTACAACTAACTAACTGTCATTATAACTAACTAAGTGATATTGCTTGGCTCAATACAAAATAAAAAAAGTTACTACTATTGTTCTTTTACAATATTGAGAGGACAAACTGAATGGACTAGATGGTAGGCTTCTTAATTTGTGGGTGGCTACAGTCATAAATGTTGCTCAACTAAAATAGTTGGCCTCATCATATTTTGTATGCTTGATACTTTCCAATGGCCCAAGGCATCAAACTTCTACTCAATATCCATTTCCAATCCTACCACAAAAGCTAGAATTGACATCTCAATATCTTGTACATTATCAATTTAATATAATCGCCAGTACAAGTATCTTACCTTTTTCTTTAACTTGCCAACATATGTTTAGTACTCGACTCAGTCGTAGTTGACTGTAATGTTTGAATAGTGAATATAGGGAAATAACCTAATGCATTTGTCATGTGACAGCTACGACTGTGGCAAAGCCACGGCAAATGGTTAAAATTTTTACTAAAAAGGGTAAAAACACAAAGAATTAAACGCGCAAAAGAAGCTATATGTATATATAATTAACTTAGCTATACAATATAATTTTTTTAGCAAAGAGATGTCAATATCTTTGGACTAAGGTGGCTCCACGACTTGACCCTATCAGACCCACCTAAAATTATTTTAACAAGTACTATAGAAGATAAATGCAACTTTTCACGAGCGAATCATGGATTAGTTTAGGACCTAGCGCCATAGTTGACGCCTTCCTACACTTTGACCAGAGCAATACCGCAGTACATAAGAGTTTGTATTAGTACTTCTATTATTTTAAATTAACAACTTTATCGTAATCGCAATGTCCTCACACTAAAGATGTATTTTAGGTAAGTAACAAACCACAACTAGTAGGTGAAGGAGATGTTTGGTATTGATGCACTTTGAGACCATAATTTCGTACTACCACTCCTCACAATTATGTAATTAGGGAAGAAAAGTAGAAAAATTAAAATTAACGAAAGATAAGAGGATTTTCACAAGATAGTGCATAAGAAAAGGAAACAAAACAAATCTAAAAATCCATATAACCTGCCTAAGCCTTATCGTTGGAGTTATAATCGGAGATATCATTATTTCTGGTACAAAAATTCCTATACGTTGAGACACTACAAAGTCGCAAATGACTGTAGTTTTAAACAACCCTATTTTATTCTTTAGAAAAAAGAAGAAATATTTTTTGACCCAAAAATGGGAGAATTTTGAAGAGGAAAAAACAAAAGCAGCCAGATTTTTAACTGGTAATTGAAAAATAGCCGTAATTTTAAAAGTAATCAAAAACTTTGGCCAATTTTTCATGTAAAGATAAAATCTGAATAAAAACACCCTTAAAAATCTGAAAAAATTCGAGCATAATATGCTGAAGTTCTAATTTTTTACATATGAGATTCCAGCACATTATGCTGGAATTTCAGAATGTGATGAAGTTTCAACATAATATGTTGAAAGTTTATGTGCAGGAGCTTCATAATCCAGCATATTATGCTAGAATTTTTCATGTGTTGGAGTTCCAACATAATATGCTGAAAGTTTATATGCAGAAGCTCCATAATCCAGTATATTATGCTAGAACTTTGCATGTTTTGGCAAAATAGTAACTATTTTACAATAACTTTACAAACTCTAGCTATTTCAATTACCAGTCCAAGCACTGACTAGCTCGTGCTATTTTCCCAATTTTGAATGGATTAGGTGGCCGTGGGCTTATTAAAGCTAAACGAGTTAATTTACTAGGCCCTTTACTAGAGAATAATTCAGATTCTAGTGTTTTGGACTTTAGTAGTCTGGCTTCACACCTCACATAGACTCAAGTATACATCTAATTGGGCTTTCAATACATTGGGCCAGTAGGCCTAAAATAATTATGTCGCTTGTCAAATATATAAAAAATAGAGAAATTTTCATAAAGCACTATCTTTTAGTAGTAATTAGCTATCTATAAATATCATTTGCTATATTTTGGATTGTAGATACATTTTCTGTTATTATAAGATGTATTTGAGATACTATATTCATGAATACAGTAGCATTTCTAGGCGTGAAACAGGGGATTACAACTAGACAGATTTTTGTATTCGAGTGTATTCGACTGTATTCATGGCATGAAACATGAGATTACAGCTGGACAGATTATTATATTCGAGTGTATTCACGGCGTAAAATAGGGGATTACATTGTTTTTAAACGGAAAGTGAATCAATTAACATAATCAACTCCTAATATAACTCAACAAACTCAATTACAACACACAAATTTTGTATTTCCAGTTATAAAAAAGATTCTCAACCGAAAAATACCCCAAAAATATAGTAATCTTCAGAGAAATTTCAGTTAAATAAGGTGTTAACCTTTGCTATATGAGGTAAAAATTCCTAAAAGAGAAATTTTCATAAAGCACTATCTTTTAGTAGTAATTAGCTATCTATAGATATCATTTGCTATATTACGGATTGTAAATACATTTTCTGTTGTTATAAGATGTATTTTATGTATTTAAACAGTAGCATTTCTAGGCGTGAAATATGGGATTACAGCTAGACAGATTTTTGTATTCGAGTGTATTCTACTGTATTCATGGCGTGAAATATGGGATTACAACTGGACATATTATTGTATTCAACTGTATTCACAGTGTGAAACAGGGGATTATACTGTTTTTAAACGGAAAGTGAATCAATTAACATATAACTCAACAAACTCAATTACAACACATAAATTTTGTATTTCCAGTTATAAAAAAGATTCTCAACCGAAAAATACCCAAAAAAATAGCAATCTTCAGAGAAATTATATAATACATTTGAATATATTAATTAAAAAAATATATATAAAATACATTCATGCTATCTAGCGAGACAGTGAATACAATAAAATATATAAAATACATACATTGAGATACAATGAAATACATGGAATACAACGAGATACATTGAATTACAATGAAAAAAATAGACAATGAATACAATGAAATACATGAAAATATAGCGTAATACATTGAAAATACATTAAAAGATATTAACAGAAAATCAAGTTGCTCAGCCCCAAATTGAATTTCTGGACATGCTCGATAACCTTCCCAGCTTTATCATCAACAAATTGAATCCTCGTATATTGCGGCAGCTTTCCTTAAAGATCAAGTTCAACCTTAACCCTAGTCGTGCTAGGTCTAGACCTTTCTTGCATGGCCTTATCAATAGCAATGGACTTACCTGCTGCTGAGGCAATAGACAATAGTGATTTCTTTGCGAACAACATAGGCGGCAGATTCGGAAACGAGATCCAAACAAAGACTCTTGAGATTCAACCTTAACCTTTTGATGTTAACTTGATGGAGAGGGTTGCGCATCCATGGCAGCCTATACTACAACATGTCGCCCTAGAGAGAGAGAGAGAGGAGAGAGTAGAGAGAGCGTGGGGGTTTTTTGACTAATGGTAGGTGATGTGGGTAAGAGGAATTTTGAGATTGAGCATCGTGTTTTCAAGAGAATGGGAGAAGAGAATGACATGTATCAAAGTAGAGAGCGAAAGAAAATAGTGTAACTGAATAGCGTATTTAGTGGCTTAGGGGTAGGAGGTAACCAAAATTAGATATTTAACTATAAACAATAAAAGGTATCTATAGAATATAATTTTTTAAAATGGTATTTATTTAAAATAAATAAGATGTTAACCTTTGCTATGGGAGGTAAAAATTCCTAAAAATTATACACTAATAATGTATAATATATCTATATTATTATAAAAACATGAATACAATGTTGGTTTACAAAAATAACCTTATATGTAATATTAAGCATAATAATTCACAATACAAGGACATAACAAGAATTCTAGATATTAACCTTGTTTATTATTATAAAAGCACAAATAATTTATGTTAAATATTGAACGACTAAAATATTCCTAAAATATTGATCGACTTTTATGCCCTTTAATATTTGTATAATGTAAGGATCTAACTGTAATTAAATTACTCCATGGTGAAATTCTTTTTCGATTTAAACTACACATACATCGACCCTATAAAGTTGATCCTACTTGAATTAGAAAAGCATATTCATAATTTTCTTTTAAAAACTAAAGTGTCTTGCGTAATTTACTCCAACATATGATGTAGATTGATTTTTAACTTATTAGCAAATTTTAAATGATTTATCGGTTCATAAAGCTGATAAGTTAAATTATAAGACTTATTAATGGTACTTATTTTTTCCTATATTTTTCCAATGGAGAACGTATATATTTTACAACTATTTACTTCAATTTCTATATCTATTTCATTATAAAAGTACTGTTAGAAACCTAAATGTTGATGGAATAAAATATATTCTCAGAAAATTGATCACCTTTTTGCCCTTCAAAACATATATTTGTACCAAAAAATAAATCCATGTTGCTTGATAAAATTATCGTATTTGGGACTATCTAATATATTGGATGTCGAAGTCAATTAATAATAGAGGTTATAATTTCTAATGAACGGATTCTTCTCTCATTTGAACAAGAACTAGAGTCCGATTTCGATCAGTTTTGAAGTTTCAAGTGTATATTAATTACACATAGATAAGAACACTTTAAACCACATGTTCCTTAATCTATATATAAAATATTTCATTAGCATGCTGCATAATGCATATTTCAAATATTTTTTGGAGCATGTTAAAATTCTTTTTTTCTAAAAAATTAACTTTTTAATGTTAGGCCTAGATATGCAAATTGGTTTGTTTATTCAATCATGTGTTTAATTATTTGATTGTTTGATCACCAATTGAACATTATCTACGAATCTAGGATTGAACTCGAAGATGAGAATTCTAGATTGCATATAAGATTGAGTATAGCAAGATCTTGAACTTGAACTACGGGAAACGGATTCGCGATTAGGATAGGATTATACCTTGTCGCCTTGCTTGATTACTATACCTAATCGCCTTGCTTGATTGCGATACATGAATTATTAAAGCATTATTGTTATTCCTAATTCCATAGAAATATTGGAGTTAGGTAGCTTGAATAGACGAGTAATACTTCAGTCGACTGCTACGAGTAACATTAACAATGTCAATCAATAAACCAGATAAATTAATTAGACAATTCGAGTATAACGCTCAATGGGATTGTTAGCTCACCCACAACTCTGGAATATTTTCTCTCATTAATTCATCTCTAAGCTTGCCGACTTGTTTCCTTTAGTTTCCGAGTTTACTGCTCTAGATTAGCTTTAGTTGAATAGTCTTACTTTAGAAAATCACTTAAATAAATTAATTGTTTTAGGTTGACAGTTAATCATAAGTTTTCTCGAGAACGATATTTTATTTATCACTTTATTACTTATTGATCACGTATATTTGTGTGTACATTTGGCCGCAACAGACACGCATTAAAATTCACTGTTTCCCAAAGCAGAAACACTCCAATAAGTGTCTTCAATGTTTTGTTTTCGAACCTCTCATTTGTTCGTTTTAGCATTATGTTTTCCAATGCAGTTTTTAATTTCGAGCTTTTGAAATATTAAGATGAACAAGGTAATCAAAAGAAGAGATCGATATTCGATATATATCAGTCAAGTCTGCCATTGATCACAAGTCCCTCAATCAGTAGATTATGATGATCATCCGGGATATCATGCTGGGATTCTGCTGCCTCTTCTCTGTATATATCACTGTTTACCTATAAGGATTACATAAGATAAGCAGAAAACAATCGAGTCATTTCATCATATTAGCGAATCCAAAAATGCGTTTATTAATACATTAAATTTTCAAGGGGCGAGTTCAACTTAGAAGGAAATGATTTCTCATCACAAATTATAATTTTTATTGAAGAAAATAATTTTATAAAGATCTCATATTTTAGTTATCGATTTCATGTGTTATTTTTTTTTCAATATCTCATGGGGCGAGTTAATTTCTGGAACTTGCCTCGGGGTGGGGCACTACCAAAACGCCTTGAGACTCATGTGTGGGGCTTAGTTCTGTGAGGCTTATGCCCCCAAGCACCCAATTGTGCACCCTAAACACGTCTAACGTTATCAAAATTCTTTAACAAACGAATGATTAAAGTTCTTTTTATCTATAGGAATATAAAAATTGTGAATAACTCACGTAACGAACCATAGTAATTAGTATTGCATATTTACTAATTGAGAACATTGTGAGGTTTAATATTGAATATTTCTTCTAAAAATAGATAACTAAAATTTATATCTTCACTTGATAGATCTTCATTTCTTAGTTTTATGTCTCTCAAATTATCATACATTTCTATTTTACTATTTAAAAATAATTTTATATTTACTTATGAAGGAGTAATATTTTAAATTGCAGCACTGATAAAATTTATTGAGTATTTACCTTTAAAGAGGTAAAATATGCAGTTTGATAATATTTTTAAGAAATTATAATTTTTAATTGTTTGAAGTTAATAGGTTGTAGTTAATTTATATTTCATAGTAACTATAGCAATATTGTATTATTTATACTTGTAAAACATGTTAAATATTTTATTTTATATGAATTTCCTTAATTTTTTTTAGTTTTCTTAAACTTTTAGTGTATTTTTTATATTTTTATTGTGTTATAATGCTATATTATTAATTCATATAATTTAAAAAATTTAAAATCCGTGGGCCTTATGCCAATGTATTGATGCTTTTGCCTCGCTCCTTATTAAGTAAAACGCTATGCTTCATGCCCTCACCTTTTAAAATTCTTTAACAAATGAATGATTAAAGTTCTTTTTATCTATAGGAATATATGGGAATAACTCAAATAACGAACCATAGTATTCCATATTTACTAATTGAGAATATCGTGAGAGTGAATATTGAATATTTCTTCTTAAATAGATAACCAAAATTTATAGCTTTATTTGATAGATCTCCATGTCTTAGTTCTATGTCTCTCAAATTATCATACTTTTCTTATTTTACTATTTAAAAATAATTTTATATTAACTCATGAAGGATTAATATTTTAAATTTCATCATTGATAAAATTTATTGAGTATTTACTTTTAAAGATGTAAAATATGCAGTTTGATAATATTTTTTAAAAAATTATAATTTTTAATTGTTTGAAGTTAAGAGGTTGTAGTTAATTGATATTTCATAGTAACTATAACAATATTGTATTATTTATACTTGTAAAACATGTTAAATATTTTATTTTATATGAGTTTCCTTAATTCTTTTTAGTTTTCTTAAACTTTTAATGTATCTTTTATATTTTTATTGTGTTATAATGCTATATTATTAATTCATATATTTTAAAAAATTAAAAATCCATGGGTCTCACGCCCATGTATTGAGGTTTTTACCTCGCCCCTTATTAAGTAAAACGCCCCTCTTCACGCCCTCACCTTTTAAACATTGATCTTGTGTGTGTTAAATATATACACGAGATAACAGTTGTAATAAATCATAAAATTTAACTCCTATTTTCTTTAATCTCACACATTCATATCATCTATCATTTTGGGCTAAAAGAGCGATCCAGAAGTGTGATTATGGGTGGCAAAATGGTTGGACGAAAATAATTAACCACCAATATTATCCACTAAAAATGGATTCGATAATGAACTATTTAAAAACGGGTCAAATACGGATAAGAACTATATTATCCATTTAAAAAATGAATAACTAATGAGTTTAACTTTTACATTTGTAAAACCTAAAATTGGGGGTTCCTCAAGTTTGGAGGATTAGAAATTTTCCAAAAAATGATCATATTCATGAAGCCATAGATAATATGGTTACCCGTATATCCGCCGGTTAACTCATTTTTATCCGTATTAAATATGAGTCGGGTTAAATAATTTATCCGTTTTCATTACTCATTTTCGATCCGCCTTTGTTGCCACCCCTAAGTGTGATAGTTATTGGTTGTTTAAGCGACTCGAGATTGTAAGAACTTTAAACTGTATAAAAAGTTCAACTAAGTAAAATGTACCCATGTATTTACTAATATTGGAGCAAAAGCTTTCCAACCTAAGAGAGCTCTATATGAGTGCACCATTCTACCTACAGTCTAGAAGGTAGGCAGAGTTGGATCTAAAAATGTTAGAATATGAGTGCACTACTAAAGAAAGAAAGGAGAAAAAAAAAGTGTTACTAATTGAAAACCAATTTACTATTTTTTTTGGTAAACAACTCAATATCCAATCAAGTGCATCATTCAGCCTATTTGGTGTTGGGAATAAACCCCTTACCAAAATAATATTCACGGTAATAAAGCGGAATAATAATGTAGCACCGAGATACGGTAATTAACAAGAATAAAAGAGTAACAATGACACCAAGATTTTTACGTGGAAAACCCTTCTGAATAAGGGAAAAAAACCACGACCCCGAGAGGAGCAACTGATATCACTATAGTAAGGAATTTTACACTTTGTAGATCGGAGGTAAATACTCCAAAGACCACTACAACACTCAAAAGAAATAACCTTCTTTTGATATTCCCACCTCACTACAATATCGCTCACTCTCTATTTTCCTCACAGACTATTTTCTTATACCTTGTCTGTGAAACCTCACTCTTTCTTTCTCTCTTTGTTGGTGTGAAGAAATGAGAGTTGAAGCTCTCCTTTTATAGCCAAAGCTTCACCCTCTAAAGCCTACAATATTTGACAATTTACACACATTTTTCACAATTCAACAAAGTTGGCTACCAAACCAAAGAAATTCAACAAGGTTGGCTACCAACCAAACCAAGTCAACAAGGTTGGCTACCAAACCAAAGAAAACTCTTATTAGGCACATGCCTAATACTTCTTCAATGAGATGGACATCATCAATCTCCCCCTCCAGTCTCATTCATCCAGAGGAGGTAGCACTGTCTTCTAGTTTGAATGCATGCCGACAAGTTCTTTGCATAGCTCGAACTTGTTCCTTGGTACCACCTTGGTCAGCATATCTGCGGGATTCTCATTTGTAGAAATCTTCAAGACTTTTAGAGATTCATCATCTACCATTTCTCGAATCCAATGATATCTCACATCAATGTGTTTGGTCCTTGCATGGTACATAGAGTTCTTGCTAAGGTCTATTGCACTTTGACTGTCACAATAGACGACATACTCCTTCTGATGCAATCCAAGCTCTTGAAGGAATCGCTTGAGCCATATCATCTCCTTGCCAGTTTCTGTAGCAGCAATGTACTCTGCTTCAGTTGTTGAAAGTGCAACGCACTTTTGCAACTTAGACTGCCATGATATAGCTCCCCCTGAAAATGTAAACAAATATCCAGTACTGGATTTTCTGTTGTCAATGTCACCTGCCATATCAGCATCTGTATAGCCCTTCAAGATTGGATCAGATCCTCCAAAGCACAAACAATCTCCCGTGGTACCTCTCAGGTACCTGAGTATCCACTTGACTGCTTCCCAATGTTCCTTTCCAGGATTTTCAAGAAACCTGCTGACAACACCAACTGCGTGAGCAATATCAGGTCTAGTACATACCATTGCATACATCAAGCTTCCGACTGCTGAAGAATAAGGAACTTTAGCCATGTTCCCTTTCTCTTCCACTGTTGTAGGACACATCTTTTTACTCAACTTTAGATGACCAGCAAGAGGTGTGCTGACTGGCTTAGCATTCTTCATGTTGAAGCGTTCTAGTACACGTTCAATGTACTTCTCCTGAGATAGCCACAACTTTCTACTTGTTCTCTCTCGAACTATCTTCATCCCTAGAATTTGTTGTGCTGGGCCCAAGTCCTTCATATCAAATGACTTGGACAGATCTCCTTTCAACTTTGCTATCAACCCCTTGTCTTTTCCTACAATTAGCATGTCATCCACATACAACAACAATATAATAAAGTTATTCTCAGAAAATCTTTTGAAGTATACACATGGATCAGAATAGGTCTTTAGGTATGTTTGACTTTTCATGAATGAATCAAACTTCATGTACCACTGCCTTGGTGCCTGCTTCAATCCATAAAGACTCTTATTCAATTTGCACACCATGTGTTTCTTTCCAGCTACTTCAAATCCTTCTGGTTGCTCCATATAAATCTCCTCTTCCAAATCTCCATGAAGAAATGCAGTTTTCACATCCAACTGCTCCACTTCAAGATCTAGGCTAGCTGCTAAGCTCAAAATTGTTCGAATAGAAGTCATTTTAACAACGGGGGAGAAAATTTCGTCAAAATCAATACCTTTCTTCTGTTCGAAGCCTTTAACCACCAATCGAGCTTTGTATCTGACCAGCTTGCCATCTCCATCTTTCTTGAGTTTAAAGACCCATTTGCATTTGAGTGGTCTTTTACCCTTTGGAAGTTCAACCAGCTTGTATGTGCCATTTTTCTGGAGAGATTCCATCTCTTCTTGCATAGCTTTCATCCACTGGTTCTTTTCTGGATGGGACAACACCTCCTTAAGACTTTCTGGCTCCCCCTCATCACTGATGAGGACATACTCTGTGGAAGGGTACCTGCGTGACTCTACCCTTGGCCTCTCTGATCTCCTCAGAGGTTGATGTTGTTCTTCTCCCTGAGTGGGGTGCTCCACTTCCTCGACACCTTCATCAAGTTGCTCCCCCTGCTCAATAACCTCACCAGGTTGCTCCCCCTGCTCGGCAACCTCGTCGGTCGTACTTTCTGCACTTGTGGGATTGTTAGAAGTAGAAGGAATAGTAACAAAGTTAGGAATTATACCATTCTTCGCCTTTTCTGACATATCAGCAGCAGTTCTAACTTCACTTTCTCGGAAGACTACATCTCTACTTCTGATGACCTTCTTCTTTACAGGATCCCACAGTCTGTACCCGAACTCTTCATCTCCATATCCGATAAATATGCAGGGAATAGATTTATCATCCAGCTTTGTTCTCTGCTCTTTTGGTACATGTGCAAAAGCTCTGCAACCGAACACCTTCAGATGCGAGTAGGACACCTCCTTGTTGGTCCAGACTCTCTCTGGGATTTCAAACGCCAACGGAACTGATGGACTCCTATTGATCAGGTAACAGGCTGTCTGAACTGCTTCACCCCAGAATGACTTAGGCAGTTTAGCCATTCTGAGCATGCTTCTCACCTTCTCCACAATGGTGCGGTTCATCCTCTCGGCTACGCCATTGTGCTGTGGGGTTCCAGGAACTGTCTTTTCATGTCTGATCCCATGACTTGAACAATACTCTTCAAATTCCCTTGAAGTGTACTCACCTCCATTGTCACTTCGGAGACGCTTTAGCTTTCGACCCGTCTCCCTTTCTACTAGAGCATGAAACTTCTGGAAAACTTGAAACACCTGATCTTTGGTTTTCAAAATATAAACCCATAATTTTCGTGAAGCATCATCAATAAAAGTAACAAAATATTTGTTACCGCCCATTGATTCAATTTCCATTGGGCCGCAAACATCAGAATATACTAAATCAAGTATATTCAATTTTCTTTCAGACGATGTCTGAAATGAGACTCTATGCTGCTTACCAAATAAACAGTAGTCACAAGGTTTTACAGTTGTACCTTTGGCATAAGAAATGAGTGATTTCTTGGCAAGAATCTGCAATCCCTTCTCGCTCATATGACCCATTCTTTTGTGCCACAAATCTACAGAAATCTCATCTTGTGCCGCGTTCAATTCACCTTGGCATATTTCTGCATTTGTCCTGTACAACGTGCCACGAGCAACTCCCTTTGCAATCACCAATGATCCCTTAGTGAGTCTCCACTTTTGATTTGCAAAATAACTCTCGTATCCATCTCGGTCTAAAGCAATTCCCGAGATCAAGTTCATCCGCAAATCAGGTACATGCCGCACATCCTTTAGAACCAATGTGCATCCGACATTTGTCTTGATACAAATGTCACCAATCCCCGCAATCTTTGAGTAACTTGTGTTACCCATTTTCACTGTGCCGAAATCACCTGCTACATATCTGCAAAAAAGATCTCTTACCGGTGTGGCATGGTGAGATGCCGCTGTGTCAACCACCCATTCCGACTCTGGACCTGACAGGTGCATGCATTCCTCTTCCTCATTTATAAAGAGGACAACATTATCATTATTTTGCACCATGGCGGCTGTGTTGTCGTCATTCTTCTGGCCACTGGTTTCACCTTTGCCCTTCCTTGGATTTGGGCAATCTCTTTTGAAGTGACCTGGTTGATTACAGTTGTAGCAATTTCTGACTCTTGATTTGGATCGGTTCTTTGACTTCCCACGAGCTCCGGATCTACCATAGTTGTTCGAACTCCTTTGATAACTCCTGCCTCTACCTTCTGTGATGAGAGCCTGTCCTTGATTTTCAGGCTTCTTTCTCATCTTCTCATTGAGTAGAAGAGCCGATGTGACATCTTTCAACTCAATAGTAGTCTTACCGTGCAGGATGGTTGTTGCCAAATTATCGTACGAAGATGGCAACGAGTTCAATAGCAAGATGGCTTTATCTTCTTCCTCGATTTTCACTCCGAGGTTGGCAAGCTGTGTGATTAGTCCGTTAAACACATTTAAATGTGACAAAAAATTCGTACCTTCACTCATGTGTAGGGCGTATAACTGCTTCTTCAGGTACAATTTATTTGTCAGCGTTTTGGACATGTATAGGCTTTCCAACCTTGTCCAAATTCCACGTGCAGTGTCTTCATCAATGATGTTATTTACCACATCATCTGATAAGTGCAACCTGATTGCACTAGCAGCTCTTTCATCCAAGTCAGCCCAATCCTCAGCTTTCATGGTATCAGGCTTTTTGGAATCAACATCTAGAACCTTGTGTAATCCTTGTTGGATGAGCAGATCTCTCATCCTTCTTTGCCATGTTGAGAAACCGTTATCTCCATTGAATTTTGCTACCTCGTACTTTACTCCGGACATTTTTATTTTTCACCAAGTATAGTACTACCGACAGTGAATAGTATTTCAGTGAACGAGCAGAACCTGTGCTCTGATACCAGTTGTTGGGAATAAACCCCTTACCAAAATAATATTCACGGTAATAAAGCGGAATAATAATGTAGCACCGAGATACGGTAATTAACAAGAATAAAAGAGTAACAATGACACCAAGATTTTTACGTGGAAAACCCTTCTGAATAAGGGAAAAAAACCACGACCCCGAGAGGAGCAACTGATATCACTATAGTAAGGAATTTTACACTTTGTAGGTCGGAGGTAAATACTCCAAAGACCACTACAACACTCAAAAGAAATAACCCTCTTTTGATATTCCCACCTCACTACAATATCGCTCACTCTCTATTTTCCTCACAGACTATTTTCTTATACCTTGTCTGTGAAACCTCACTCTTTCTTTCTCTCTTTGTTGGTGTGAAGAAATGAGAGTTGAAGCTCTCCTTTTATAGCCAAAGCTTCACCCTCTAAAGCCTACAATATTTGACAATTTACACACATTTTTCACAATTCAACAAAGTTGGCTACCAAACCAAAGAAATTCAACAAGGTTGGCTACCAACCAAACCAAGTCAACAAGGTTGGCTACCAAACCAAAGAAAACTCTTATTAGGCACATGCCTAATACTTCTTCAATGAGATGGACATCATCATTTGGAACATGCGGCCATATATTATTAGAGAAATTCTAGAAAATACATACATTAAGTACCTAATTTGGCGAAGCGACCATAATTTCACATACCCATAATCTAGGCTACAAATACGCCCCTGAAGGTTACGATTATAAAAATAATAAAATAAAAAAAAAGAGAGAAATTCCAGAACCATATTTATTCGCATTGGATGCTAATATATCAAATCAAGCAAGTCAATCTTAACAATTAAAAGTAAAGTAAAACTACATGTCATTTATGTATGTAAAATATCTAACCTGCATGTATTAGTTTGATGTAATGTGGCAAAAAAGAAATACTGTAGTACTAAGTTTGAAACAAAACGAAAAGGTGGAAGGACACACTGGACTTACAGTTCTACAGCGTACTTCACTGTTCAGTAGTCTCTAGTCATTCCCACCATTTTGTACTTCCATATATTGCCCCATATGAGTCTGTTGTCACTATCTGAAAGTGAGAGTATCTAACCATCGGATCAACCAGCAGGTCCTGCACACTAAAGGACAGAAACTTCCCCTCTCCCACCGGGCAAACCGGGTCCTCCACCGGGTACGGGTCATGGGCATTTCTCCACTTCCTCATGTGACTGAGTATATATATGCACAAATACTAAAAAGCAAATTGATTTATAGAATAAAAACCAAAGATCTTCGCAGCTCATACAAGTAACAATCCTCTCTGCTCAGCTTCAACTTACAGTCAACAGAAACCCCGTCTTTCGTGGGCGTCTTTTTAGGCATGTTATCACGTCATTATTATCACAGCAATTGTCAGTCCATTCTCCAGATCTTCTTCATCTGCTACTATTTGCTTTGGTATCTAAAGTACTAGTACTACTTCAGTGCCCTTCCCTTTTAGCTCATGGTGCGCGCATTACATGCATGAAACACTAAGCTTCCTTCAATATATATTCAGCTTCTTCATTCAAGCAGGCAGCAGCATGTATACGATTAGAAGCTTAAATTAAAATAAGAAAGAAAAAGAAGAGTAATTAAAAATCATAAATAGTATAGTAGAAAAAATTACCTCAAACCCTAGGCATAGCCACACAAAACAAGTTTTCTTGGAAGATTTAATTCCACAACCAACCATGAGAAATAATGAAACTTGATATCCATACACATTGATGATTAGAAAGACCGAAGAACGGCCATTAGCGACGACACATATGAACAGACATATCAGAAATTAATGCTTAATGTAATCGATAAAAACGAAACAACTCATTCAACAAGCTAGAATACAATATAATATAGAGATTCTCAAAAAGATTAGTTAACTACATTTAACACGCATGGCGCATAACCTTTTCTGTATCCTTTCTAAACTTCTAATCAACATCAGAAAATTAAACTTCATCTCATACCAAGCCGTTGATTAGTCAACTAGCGATGATCACTACATCAAAATGAAACAGGCTGAACCACAGTTGCATTTGATTTACACATAAAACACTACACTAGATATAGCTAGTACCACCTATTTTCGGCGTTAAAAACTAGCTAGCTACTCTTCTTCCCAATTCCCAGCTTGAGATCAAGCTCCACAGCAGGTGTACTGCTGGAGCTGAAAAGATGGGCAGCTGAAGTTACCACTGAGCATTTCCTGTTATTATTAGGTGTATTTCGTTTAGCACAAGGTATATTTTTCTTGTTCTTTTTCTCTTCAGCAGAGGTATTCGAAGAGGATGAAGTTGATGTTGGTGATGAATGCAAAGGCAAAGGCACAACTGGAGGAATTTGGAAGTTGGTTCGCGCCTTTGACCCTCTCAGCCATCTAGCAGCCGCGTCATATGCACGCGCAGCCTCCTCCGGCGTGTCGAAAGTTCCAAGCCAGTGACGGCACCGCCCTATACGGTCACGTATCTCCGCTGACCACCTCCCCCACGGCCTCTTCCTCACTCCTCTGTAGCTCCTCTCCACTGGAACATTTCTCTTTTCTTCTTTCCCCTCGCCGCCTCTGTATTTGTCAGGTGCATGGCACGTGCGCTTCAGAATCGAAACTGCAATAGTACTCTCAGAATTTTGATCAACACTTCTCTTGTTTTTATTATTACAGCTGCCAAAAAGAACATGTTCTCCAACTACAGCTGCAATTCCTTCAAGAACAGGGGATTTCTGATCATGTTCTGGAGTTGGAAATTCAGAAAAAGAGTGAAGTGGGTCAAGATAATTAGTGGAGTCAATGCAGAGATGATCAATTGGTTCATTTGGGTAAAGGGATTGTTGTTTAGAGAGGAAAAAAGGGTCAGTTTTTGGAAGCTTTTGAGAATGGGTATACATTGTCTTTGTGCTAAAGATAGAACAAAGACAAAGTGATCTTCCTTGAATTGTGATAAAGTTCAACAATTTATAAACTCAACGGAAATTGGTTTTTTATTTGGAAATAGTAATTTATTAGAGGGGTCTAGGATTTTATAGACATGGTTGTCAAATTCGATAAGACCACAATCCGTCGTGTTTATTAAATATCACTGTTTTAACTCTGTCCTTACTTGCTAGGGAGGGATATACTCTTGTTTAAGGACAAAATTACCCATAGAAGCCCTAAGGTGACTAGCAATATTGGTTAACTGGATAAATTTTTTTATACTCTCCAGACACATTTCTAAAATTACACTGGATTTTTTTTGTTATTGTATTAAATATATAACTTAAAATAAGTCTTAGATTTTTATAATTTTATTATTTAAAATTTTCTAAATGAAAAAATTTGTATTTTTTGACAGTTTAAAAAGGAAAAACTGTTAAACATAAAATGAGAAAGGAAGTTAGGTAAGTCTCATGCAGGGAGATAAATGTCTTTGTGTGGAAAGTGACTGATACGAAATACTGTAATCAGATACTGAGAATACAAAACTGGGTGGGAGTTAATTTATGGAATTAATGATCTCAAGAAAATAAGGGAAGCGTTATTAAGAGCCGTAGGATTACTTTTGCCCCCTCGCCCCCGGGTTAACTTAATGCGTCACAGTGGCGTCAATAGAAAAGATTGTTTGACTGCATGGCCATGATTGCTCCCTTTAACCAAAGGAAGATTTGGGTGTATCACAGGTGCGTTTGTCTAACCGTGCGGTGGCTGTAAATGAACCATCATATAGAAAGATGAAATCTGAAGAAGAGAATAACATAAACCAAGTGTTTGGTTAATCAGGTGTAAGAAGAACTTAAGAAGATTTGATGATCATCAGTAAGTTACGTGCATGGGCAAATAATGTGATCACATCGATCAATCAAATATAAGCAGGAGTGGGTACTACATTATAAAAGTTCTGGGAGGGGAAAATTATTTTGGGCGTGTTCAAATAACAGTGTAATCTTTTGGAGTGCAGTAAAAGGGACCTTTATTAACTTGATCGATGGCTATACATCTAGTCTCTTCTGCATGCTGCAGTACTGTGCTGATGCGCTTGCTGCAGAGCAAGTCTTTCATTTATCATCTTGGCGATTTTTGTTGAATATTTGAGAAACTTTTTATTTTGTGTGTCTCACGCAATTAGGGTTGTGCATTTGGATCGGATATCTATAATCCACACACCGATTCAATCTATTCGGATTTCTGATATTCGGATCAGATATGTGTTAGGTAATTTTTCAAAAGTTCGGATTGAATTCGAATTGGTAAAATTTTAATCCATTCCGACCCGAAATTCGAATTATATGGATATGTATAAATATTAGACTTACATTTTAGGATTAAGTCTTCTCATTCAATTTCATCCGCCTCTCTTTAGACTCTTTTTTTTTTTTTTTTTTTAGTTTATATCGAAGTCTTTCTCTCTCTAATCTCTCTTCAGACTGCTCTGTCCGCTTCCTTAAGTCTTACTTTTGTGTCTCTCATTCTAAGTCTCTCCTTCCTATCGACGGACAACGACGTCTTTCCTTTATTAGACATTTGTTTGGAATTTAGTTTATTTTATTTGCAATGAAACTTTTGTTTGGTCTATTGCTATGAAAGACATTTATTGCCTTTCAATTTAATAGAATGGTGAATAACAATAACCTTAAAAAGTGCATTAGCCGATTATATTGTTATTAGCCTTAATAAGGCATACAATCTAATTTGAAAATCCGAAATATTTATCCGATCCAAATTATAAAATTCGATCCGATCCAATTTAATTCGGATGACATTTTATAAATTTAATCCGAATTTACTATCTGAAATATGCTAAATCTGATCCGATATTACTGATGCATAACCCTACACATACACAACGGAGAATTTGCATCTATATCCGCTTTTTAGGTCACGTTTTCACTTGTACTCGTTTTGCAAAAACAATTGCAAGTGTACCCACTTTTTCGCGTAACTTCAGCATAAGGGCCTAAAGTAGCAAAAGCAATCATGCAAACTTCAACATTCTGGTAGACGGGCCTGAAGTAGCAAAAATTGCTGAACCAAGTGTGCTGAAAATTTTGTTTGTAATTGCTGAAGCATTCTAGTGCTGAAGTTTTGTTCTCTATTTGCTGAAGTTTTTATTTGTAATTGCTGAACTTAAGCATTCTAGTAGCTAAAGATTTGTGATGCTGAAGTTATTTAGTTCATTTGTAAAAACTTCAACATTAAATAAGCTGAAGTTTTTTTGTCCTGGATTCATTAGTTTTGTCATTAAGCTTTTTCAAAAATTTCAGCAAAAGATGCTGAAGTTATTTAGTTTATTTGTAAAAACTTCAGCACTAAATAAACTGAAGTGTTTTTTTGTCCTGGATTCATTAGTTTTGTCATAAAACTTTTTCAAAAACTTCAGCAGAAGATGCTGAAGTTATTTAGTTCATTTGTAAAAACTTCACTACTAAATAAGCTGAAGTTTTTTTTATCCTAGATTCATTAGTTTTGTCTTAATCTAACTATTATAAAATAATCATATTGCCAACAATATCTAAATTATAAAAGTTGGAAACAACAAATGTGAAAAGAACAGAATTATCATGAAAAGAATCACTAAATGTGACCTTAAACTTCCCGTACGTGAAAATATTCACAAATTATTGTCTACTAACTTACGTAATTATTTATAATTTATTTTTAAATAATCTGATAAACATACTTATGGCAATCATCCCATGAACTGAAGTTTCAATGAGCACCAATAACAGAAGAAGAAGAAGAAGAAGAAGAAGAAGAAGAAGAAGAAGAAGAAGAAGAAGAAGAAAAAGAAGAAAACGAAGGAGGAGAAGGAGGAAGAGAAAGGGGGCTAAAGTTGTTTAAAAAGTGGGTACAGGTGAAAACTTTTAAAAAAAAATGGGTATAGGTTAAATGGGAGCGACCAAATAAGGCGCATTGTGCAATTTTTACTTACACAATTGACATTAGTAATGAGAAGCTTTATTTTGTCTCGCAATAAAGTGGACCTAAGGTTTTGTGGATTCAAATATGTAAGAATTGGTCCCATTTTGTTGTGAGATAAAATAAAGGGATTTTTACCTATCTATACCATATATCAAAACTTATTACCCTCAATGTTTAAGGTTTGTGTTTATTACATTTAAGCATACCAAATTACCATTTCTATACCATAATTCAAATTAGGGATATAATTAAGGGTTCATTTTTATTAGGCATAATTATAGGACTGTATCTTCCCACTTTCTCTTTCCTTTCATCTCAACTGTTCACAACACACACAAAACTCACGATGCTCCTATGCTTCCTCTCGTTGATCATCCCCAACTGCCCACCACCGTCGAAGAATATCATATTTTCAGATTCACAAGAAAATTTTAAATTCTTTGATCGAACCACTTGAATTCCCACTAGAAATAATAATGGCAGAGAGTTCGAAATTCTTTGACCTCTTTTTTTTTTTTGGGCAGTGGTTGAAGGTTACTGGTTAACACTGTCGATTGAAACTCGAAGAAGAAGAAGAAAAAGAAGAAGAAGAAGAAGAAGAAGAAGAAGAAGAAGAAGAAGAAGAAGAAGAAGAAGAAGAAGAAGAAGAAGAAGAAGAAGACATATTTTCAGAATTTGTAGATATTTTGTAGTCAAATTGTAGTCAAATTAGAAAAATTGTAGATAAATTGTAGACTGTTTTTTGCAGAAGATTTTGTAGAAGCTTTAGTCGTTTTGGATTTGTGAAAACAGAAAATAATGCATCTACAATCAGAATACAAATAATCTACAATTTATCTACAAGATATCTACAAAATAGATACATTGAATTTTAATATCCAAATTCTCATTTCAATTGTAGCATAATTGGCATTTTCGACATAATTGTAGAAGATTTGTAGAAGTTTTAGTCTTCCCAATCTACAATTCATCTACAATTTATCTACAATTTATCTACAATATATCTACAATTCTACAATTTAACTACAATTTATCTACAATTCTTCTTCTTCTTCTTCTTCTTCTTCTTCTTCTTCTTCTTCTTCTTCTTCTTCTTCGAGTTTCAATCTAAAATTCAGTCAAAACCAAGTCTAATCTTCACCAAAACCCCTCAAAATTGAGATATAAACTCCTAAACATATTCCGAATTATTTACAACAACACCCAATCCAAACAAATAATGATTTTTGAAAACCCAAATTTGAATTCAAAGCTTTCAAGCTTTTTAATGGCTATCAATGGTGGAAAATATATGGAAGAACAGATGAAGATGAAGATGAAGAACAGAAATCTCCTTTCCGTTTGATTGCTAGAGCTTCAGTAGCTTGCGTTTTTTGAGAATTGTAGTTGAGTGAGAGAAGAGAGATCTCTTTCCGTTGAGGAAGGAGAGAATTACACAGCAATTCGAATTTAATGTTGACAGAATCACACGCAGATCTGGTGCCTTCATTTTAGCGCATTTTTTATGGCAAAATCTATCTATTTTTGGATTGGTATATAATTTGTAGTAAAAGTGTGGAATACACGGGTAAATAACAAATTATGAACATTGAGGGTAATAAGACTTGATATATGGTATAGATAGGTAAAAATCCCTAAAATAAAATCTCCGTCACACATTTAATGTCAGTTATGTGAGGCACATAGTAAAATTTTTCAATATTTGATGATTAGAATTTAGAACATACAGACCATTTTCTTAAATCATGAATTAGGATTGTATTTAGAGACAATATTTAGGATTGTATTTATCTTATATTTAGTTATTAGATAATTCCAAAAAAAAAAATAATACTATAATGATAGAATTAACTATCCCATATAAAAAACGGACTAGCTAATCCCATAGAATTCTCCCATAGAATATCCTTGTCTATCCTGCCATTATACTAAACAATTCCTTTAAATACAAAAGGTAATATCCTTGTAGGGAAACAATGGTTAAGAAGTATTAATGTCAAAGTATTCTATTGTGAGTATGGATATAGAGAGTGTGCAAAAGAAGTATTGTAACTGACAATACAAGTGGAATTTGGTTTTATAGCTTAATTATATTTTGTTAACCATCCTGGAACGCATTGGTATGACTAATTCTAATATCCTACTAAGAAAATATAGTGTCCTACCAAAAGAATTTTCCTTTTCAAAGTTTAAATACGAATCTATGATTGTAGAAGAATTTTCGAATATCCTATTACACCCTTTGGTGGTTATAATTTTATTCATTACCAATTTAGATAATCCATTCAATATATTTCAAATCAAAATACATCCACTATTCTACCCTTAAGCTCGTCTTAGAGTAGGATCTAACGGTGAAAATATTGAACATCTAAAACAAAATGTGCGAAAACTATAAAATTGGTTCTCTATCTTCTGGTCGGCTATTTTATGGAGTCGAAATTGAAACAGCATTTTTCGCTTTGACGAAGGTATCATCATATTTCTTTGAAACACCATTTAATTATGCTAAGAAGTAGAGCTCTTACTCAAAATCTAATATGGAGTGATTTTATTTTGGTAGAGGATGAAATACATTCTTGTCATTCTGCCTTGAAAAATTGTAGAAATCCAGTTAGGACTTAGCGCAGTTAATAAGTACATGCATTTGAAGAGAACTTCTACTTGCTAGAGTATGATTTTTTTACTATTCTCCCATTTCAATTTTTTGACGTAACTTGACTCGTCAAGAAGTTTAGGTTTTTTCTGAACAAGTCATAATATATGTATGACTATAAGATATTTAAAATTTGTGTTATTAAATATTGTATTGGTCAAAATCTGACCGTCGCGACCAAGTTGACCGACGTCCTGCCTAAGTAACCAGGCAACGAAAGTTAATATAGCTTACTCTATACCTCCTCCCTAACATCCGACGTGTCGGTAAGAGCAGCATCTAAAAGCATGACTAAGATACATTGGAGGCAAGAGGACGTCAAGCCGAGCAAAGGGCAAGGGTGTCATGACTATATATAGTCAGGGAAAGCTTTCAACAAGGGGTGTGTGTGTGTGGGGGGGGGGGGGGCTGCTTCTCCTATCTCCTTCTAAAGCTGAAAAGCTCTCTTTTAATTTTCTTGATTGAATAGAGTGAATCTCTAGAAAAATATGTAAAGCGGTCTCCTCATCGATTGATGGGAGATACAATGTTGAATCTCAATAAGATCATTTATATTTCCTTCATCCTAAGTATGATACATATTGCTAGCTCTTTGATTTGAAATTTATTATGTCTGACTAAGATTTACCACTTCAACTTTGATTGATTTGTTCAAAAAGATTTTAATATCTTTTGAGTCAAACAATATGGCGTCGCCTATGGGGATTTCTTAGTGAAATTTTCTAGTCTCTCGCAGATCAAAGACAAGAAATACAATCACTCACTAAAAGGAGCGCGAAGGGAAAATCCAACCCATACGAGACAAAGGAGCAGCGCAACAGGGGAAGGAGAGCCGAGCGAAATCATCAAGCTTAGAAACCTTTGCCCCATCTACCATCGATATGGCAAACAAGGCAAACGACATTACCAATCAGTTCTATCCCATCGGACCACTGGACGGGGGCAAGAAAAGTTTCATTCTAACTCGCCTCCTAATCTCTGCTCAAGTAAGAACACAACGGCCGCGCAGGCGAACAAATAAAGAAACACCTCAATTAAAGAACGAAAAACCGCTGCAAATAACTGTGATACCTCCCACCAACGATACCTCGGAGCTGGAAGACATAAGCCAGACAAGGGAACTACAATCCGTGCGCAGAGCGAACCTAAGCGAAACAACAACGTTCCACATTCTCCAACGTTGCACCCTCCGTTGCAAGCACTACCAAACGGACTGGGACTCTCCCGCAAGATATCTGGCTCTCCAAAAATCAGGACTGACGACAGATTACTATTTTGATAAGTTCGAAATAACACCCTTTAAGACCAGGGGCCTTCGCCAAAAATAAAAGTTCAACCTTGATCGAACAACGACGGGTTACTATTTCGATAAGTTTGAAATAGCACTCTTTAAGGCCAGGGGCCTTCACCAAAAAGAAGAGTTCGACCTCGATCGAACGACGACGGGTTACTATTTCGATAAGTTCGAAATAACCCCCTTTAAGACCAGGGGCATTCGCCAAAAAGAAGAGTTCGACCTTGATTGAATAACGACGGGTTACTATTTCGATAAGTTCGAAATAACACCCTTTAAGGCCAGGGGCCATCGCCAAAAACAAGAGTTCAACGTCAATCGAATGACGATGTGTTACTATTTCGATAAGTTCGAAATAACACCCTTTAAGGCTAGAAGCCTTCGCCAAAAAGAAGAGTTCGACCTTGATCGAACGACGACAGGCTACTATTTCGATAAGTTTGAAATAACACCCTTTAAGGTCAGGGGACTTCGCCAAAAAGAAGAATTCGACCTCGATCGAACGACGATGGGTTACTATTTCGATTAGTTCGAAATAACACCCTTTAAGGCCAGGGGCCTTCGAATAAAAAGAAGCGTTTGACCTCGATCAAATGACGACGGGTTACTATTTCGATAAGTTCAAAATAACACCCTTTAAGGTCAAGGGCCTTCGCCAAAAAGAAGAGTTCAACCTCGATCGAACAACGACGAATTACTATTTCGATAAGTTCAAAGTAACACCCTTTAAGGTCAGGGGCCTTCAAAAAAAGAAGAATTCGACCTCGATCGAACGACGACGGGTTACTATTTTGATAAGTTCAATATAACACCCTCTGAGGCTAGGGGCCTTCGCCAAAAAGAAGAGTTCGGCCTCGATCGAATGATGATGGGTTACTATTTCTATAAGTTCGAAATAACACCCTTTAAGGCCAGGGGCCTTCGCCAAAAAGAAGAGTTCGGCGTTAATAAAACGACGATGGGTTACTATTTCGATAAGTTTGAAATAACACCCTTTAAGGCCAGGGTCCTTCGCCAAAAAAAAGAGTTCGACCTCGATCAAACGACGACGGGTTACTATTTCGATAAGTTCGAAATAACACCCTTTAAGGCCAGGGTCCTTCGCCAAAAAGAAGAGTTCGACCTCGATCGAACGACGATGGGTTACAATTTTGATAAGTTCAAAATAACACCCTCTAAGCCCAAGGGCTTCGCCAAAAAGAAGAGTTCGACCTCGATCAAACGACGATGGTTTACTGTTTCGATAAGTTCGAAATAACACCCTTTAAGGAGAGGGGCCTTCGCTAAAAAGAAGAGTTTGACCTCGATCAAATGACGGCGGGTAACTATTTCGATAAATTTGAAATAACACCCTTTAACGCTAGGGGCCTTCACCAAAAAGAAGAGTTCGATATCGATCGAACGACGACGGGTTACTATTTCGAAAAGTTCAAAATAACACCCTTTAAAGGCCAGGGGACTTCGCCAAAAAGAAGAGTTCAACCTCAATCGAACTACAACGAATTACTATTTGGATAAGTTCAAAATAACACCCTTTAAGGCCAGGGGCCTACGCCAAAAAGAAGAGTTCAACCTCGATCGAATGACGGTGGGTTACTATTTCGATAAGTTAGAAATAACACCCTTTAACGCCAGGGGCCTTCACCAAAAAGAAGAGTTCGACATCGATCGAACGACGACGGGTTACTATTTCGAAAAGTTTGAAATAACACCCTTTAAAGGCCAGGGGACTTCGCCAAAAAGAAGAGTTCAACCTCAATCGAACT
Source organism: Nicotiana sylvestris (assembly GCF_000393655.2). Classification (NCBI taxonomy): domain Eukaryota; kingdom Viridiplantae; phylum Streptophyta; class Magnoliopsida; order Solanales; family Solanaceae; genus Nicotiana; species Nicotiana sylvestris. The sequence goes on along the minus strand of NC_091059.1, from coordinate 212,915,122 downwards.
ACAACGAATTACTATTTAGATAAGTTCAAAATAACACCCTTTAAGGCTAGGGGCCTACGCCAAAAAGAAGAGTTCAACCTCGATCGAATGACGGTGGGTTACTATTTCGATAAGTTAGAAATAACACCCTTTAAGTTCAGGGGCCTTCGCCAAAAAGAAGAGTTCGGCCTTAATAAAATGACGATGGGTTAATATTTCGATAAGTTCGAAATAACACCCTTTAAGGTCAGGGTCCTTCGCCAAAAAGAAGAGTTCGACCTCGATCGAACGACGGCGGGTTACTATTTTGATAAGTTCGAAATAACCCCCTTTAAGGCCAGGGGCCTTCGCCAAAAGAAGAGTTCGATCTTGATCGAATGACGACGGGTTACTATTTCAATAAGTTTGAAATAAAACCCTTTAAGGCCAGGGGCCATCGCCAAATATAAGTGTTCAACGTCGATCGAAAGACGACGTGTTATTATTTTGATAAGTTCGAAATAACACCCTTTAAGGCTAGAGGCCTTCGCCAAAAGAAGAGTTCGACCTTGATCGAATGATTACGGGTTACTATTTCGATAAGTTCGAAATAACACCCTGTAAGGCCAGGAGCCTTCGTCAAAAAGAAGGGTTCGGCCTCGATAAAACGACGACGGGTTACTATTTTGATATGTTCGAAATAACACCCTTTAAGGCCAGAGGCCTTCGCCAAAAAGAAGAGTTCGACGTCGATCAAATAACGACGGGTTAATATTTCGATAATTCAAAATAACACCCTTCAAGGCCAGCGGCCTTCGCCAAAAAGAAGAGTTCGACCTCGATCGAACGGCGATGGGCTACTATTTTGATAAGTTCGAAATAACACCATTTAAGGAGAGGGGCCTTCGCTAAAAAGAAGAGTTTGACCTCGATCAAATGACGACAGGTTACTATTTTGATAAGTTCAAAATAACACCCTTTAAGGCCAGGGGCCTTCGCCAAATAGAAGAGTTCAACCTCGATCGAACAACGACTGGTTACTATTTCAATAAGTTCAAAATAACACCCTTTAAGGCCATGTGCCTTCAAAAAAAGAAGAGTTCGACCTCATTCGAACGACGACGGGTTACTATTTCGATATGTTCAATATAACACCCTTAAAGGCCAGGGGCCTTCGCCAAATAGAAGAGTTCGGCTTCGATCGAATGATGATGGGTTACTATTTCTATAAGTTCGAAATAAACCCTTTAAGGCCAGGAGCCTTCGCCAAAAAGAAGAGTTCGGCCTTAATAAAACGACGATGGGTTAGTATTTCGATAAGTTTGAAATAACACCCTTTAAGGTCAGGGTCCTTCGCCAAAAAGAAGAGTTCGACCTCGATCGAACGACGGCGGGTTACTATTTTGATAAGTTCGAAATAACCCCCTTTAAGGCTAGGGGCCTTCGCCAAAAAGAAGAGTTCGACCTTGATCGAATGACGACGGGTTACTATTTCGTTAAGTTCGAAATAACACCCTTTAAGGCCAGGGGCCATCGCCAAAAAGAAGAGTTCAACGTCGATCGAAAGATAACGTGTTACTATTTCGATAACTTTGAAATAACAACCTTTAAGGCTAGAGGCCTTCGCCAAAAGAAGAGCTCGACCTCGATCGAACGACAACGGGTTACTATTTTGATAAGTTTGAAATAACACCCTTTAAGGCCAGGGGCCTTCGCCATAATTAAGAATTCGACCTCGATCGAACGACGACGGATTACTATTTTGATTAGTTCGAAATAACACCCTTTAATGCAATGGGCCTTCGCTAAAAAGTAGAGTTTGACCTCGATCAAATGACGACAGGTTACTATTTCGATAAGTTCAAAATAACACCCTTTAAGGTCAGGGGCCTTCGCCAAATAGAAGAGTTCAACCTCGATCGAACAACGACGGGTTACTATTTCGATAAGTTCAAAATAACACCCTTTAAGGCCATGGGCCTTCAAAAAAAGAAGAGTTCGACCTCGTTCGAACGACGACGGGTTACTATTTCGATATGTTCAATATAACACCCTTAGAGGCCAGGGGCCTTCGCCAAAAAGAAGAGATCGGCCTCGATCGAATGATGATGGGTTACTATTTCTATAAGTTCGAAATAAAACCTTTAAGGCCAGGAGCCTTCGCCAAAAGGAAGAGTTCGGCCTTAATAATACGACGATGCGTTAGTATTTCGATAAGTTTGAAATAACACCTTTAAGGTCAGGGTCCTTCGCCAAAAAGAAGAGTTCGACCTCGATCGAACGACGGCGGGTTACTATTTTGATAAGTTCGAAATAACCCCCTTTAAGGCTAGGGGCCTTCGCCAAAAAGAAGAGTTCAACCTTCATCGAATGACGACGGGTTACTATTTCGTTAAGTTCGAAATAACACCCTTTAAGGCCAGGGGCCATCGCCAAAAAGAAGAGTTCAACGTCGATCGAAAGATGACGTGTTACTATTTCGATAAGTTCGAAATAACACCCTTTAAGGCTAGAGGCCTTCGCCAAAAAGAAGAGTTCGACCTCGATCGACCGAAAACGGGTTACTATTTTGCTAAGTTTGAAATAACACCCTTTAAGGCCAGGGGCCTTCGCCATAAATAAGAATTCGACTTCGATCGAACGACGACGGGTTACTATTTCGAGTAGTTTGAAATAACACCCTTTAAGGCCAGGGGCCTTCGCCAAAAAGAAGAGTTTGACATCGATCAAATGACGGCGGGTTACTATTTTGATAAGTTCAAAATAACACCCTTTAAGGTCAGGGGTCTTCGCCAAAAAGAAGAGTTCAACCTCGATCGAATAACGACGGGTTACTATTTCGATAAGTTCAAAATTACACCCTTTAAGGCCATGGGCCTTCAAAAAAGAAGACTTCGACCTCGATCGAACGACGACGGGTTATTATTTCGATAAGATCAATATAACACCCTCTGAGGCCAGGGGCCTTCGCCAAAAAGAAAAGTTCGGCCTCGATCGAATGATGATGAGTTACTATTTCTATAAGTTCGAAATAACACCCTTTAAGGCCAGGGGCCTTCGCCAAAAAGAAGAGTTTGCGATAATAAAACGACGATGGGTTACTATTTCGATAAGTTTGAAATAACATCCTTTAAGGCCAGGGTCCTTCGCCAAAAAGAAGAGTTCGACCTCGATCAAATGACGACGGGTTACTATTTCGATAAGTTCGAAATAACCCTCTTTAAGGCCAGGGACCTTCGCCAAAAAGAAGAGTTCGACCTCGATCGAACAACGACGGGTTACTATTTCGATAAGTTCGAAATAACACCCTTTAAGGCCAGGGGCCATCGCCAAAAAGAAGAGTTCAACATCGATCGAATGACGACATGTTACTATTTCGATAAGTTCGAAATAACCCCCTTTAAGGCTAGATGCCTTTGCCAAAAAGAAGATATCGACCTCGATCGAACGACGACGGGTTACTATTTCGATAAGTTTGAAATAACACCCTTTAAGTCTAGGGTCCTTCAAAAAAAGAAAAGTTCGACCTCGATCGAATGATGACAGGTTACTATTTTGAATAGTTCAATATAACACCCTCTAAGGCCAGGGTCCTTCGCCAAAAAGAAGAGTTCGGCCTCGATCAAATGATGATGGGTTACTATTTCTATAAGTTCGAAATAACACCCTTTAAGGCCAAGGGCCTTCGCCAAAAAGAAGAGTTCGGCGTTAATAAATGACGATGGGTTACTATTTCAATAAGTTCGAATAACAACCTTTAAGGCGAGGGTCCTTCGCCAAAAAGAAAAGTTCGACCTCGATCAAACGACGACGGGTTACAATTTCTATAAGTTCGAAATAACACCCTTTAAGGCCAGGGGCCTTTGCCAAAAAGAAGAGTTCGACCTCAATCGAACGACGATGGGTTAATATTTTGATAAGTTCGAATTAACACCCTCTAAGCCCAGGGGCTTCGCCAAAAAGAAGAGTTCGACCTCGATCGAACGACGACGGTTTACTATTTCGATAAGTTCGAAATAACACCCTTTATGGAGAGGGGCCTTCGCTAAAAAGAAGAGTTTGACCTCGATCAAATGACAACGGGTAACTATTTCGATAAATTCGAAATAACACCCTTTAAGGCCAAGGGCCTTCACCAAAAAGAAGAGTTCAACCTCAATCGAATGACGGCGGGTTACTATTTTGATAAGTTCGAAATAACACCCTTTAAGTCCAGGGGCCTTCGCCAAAAAGAAGAGTTCAACCTTGATCGAACTACAACGAATTACTATTTCGATAAGTTCAAAATAACACCCTTTAAGGCCAGGGGCCTACGTTAAAAAGAAGAGTTTAACCTCGATCGAATGACGATGGGTTACTATTTCGATAAATTCGAAATAACACCCTTTAAGGCTAGGGGCCTTCGCCAAAAAGAAGAGTTCGACCTCGATCGAACGACGACGGGTTACTATTTAGAAAGGTTCAAAACAACACCCTTTGAGGCCAGGGGCCATCTCCAAAAAGAAGAGTTCAACCTCGATCGAATGATGACGGGTTACTATTTCGATAAGTTCGAAATAACACCCTTTTAGGCCAGGGTCCTTCGCCAAAAAGAATAGTTCAACCTCGATCGAACGACGACGGGTTACTATTTCGATAAGTTTCAAATATCACCCTTTAAGGCCAGGGGCCTTCTCCAAAGAGAAGAGTTCGACCTCAATCGATTGACGATAGGTTTTTATTTTTATAAGTTCGAAATAACACCCTTTAAGGCTAGGGGCCTTCGCCAATAAGAAGAGTTCGACCTCGATCGAACGACAACGGGTTACTATTTCGATATGTTCGAAATAACACCCTTTATGGAGAGGGGCCTTCGCTAAAAAGAAGAGTTTGACCTCGATCAAATGACAACAGGTAACTATTTCGATAAATTCGAAATAACACCCTTTAAGGCCAAGGGCCTTCACCAAAAAGAAGAGTTCAACCTCAATCGAACGACGACGGGTTACTATATCGATAAATTCGAAATAACATCCTTTAAGGCTAGGGGCCTACGCCAAAAAGAAGAGTTCATACTCGATCAAACGACGACGGATTACTATTTCGATAAGTTCGAAATAACCCCATTTAAGGACAAGGGCCTTCGCCAAAAAGAAGAGTTCGACCTCGATCTAACGACGACGGGTTACTATTTCGATAAGTTCGAAATAACACCCTTTAAGGCCAGGGGCCTTCACCAAAAAGAAGAGTTCAACCTCGATCGAATTACAACGAGTTACTATTTCGATAAGTTCAAAATAATACCCTTTAAGGCCAGGGGCCTACACCAAAACGAAGAGTTTGACCTCGATCGAATGATGACGGGTTACTATTTCGATAAGTTCGAAATAACACCCATTAAGGCCAGGGACCTTCGTCAAAAAGAAGAGTTCGGCTTCGATAAAACGACGACGGGTTACTATTTCGATAAGTTTGAAATAACACCCTTCAAGGCCAGAGGCCTTCGCCAAAAAGAAGAGTTTGACCTCGATCAAACGACGACGGGTTACTATTTCGATAAGTTCGAAATAACACCCTGTCAGGCCAGAGGTTTTCGTCAAAAAGAAGAGTTCGACCTCGATCGAACGACGATGGGTTACTATTTTGATAAGTTCGAAATAACACCTTTTAAGCCCAAGGGCTTCACCAAAAAGAAGAGCTCGACCTCGATCTAATGACGACGGGTTACTATTTCGATAAGTTCGAAATAACACCATTTAAGGAGAGAGGCCTTCCCCAAAAAGAAGAGTTTTCCCTCGATCAAATTACAACGAGGAAACTATTTCGATAAATCAAAATAACACCCTTTAAGGCCAGGGGCCTTAGCCAAAAAGAAGAGTTTGACCTCGATCGAACGACGACGGGTTACTATTAAGATAAGTTCGAAATAACACCCTTTAAGGCTAAGGGCCTTCGCAAAAAATAAGAGTTCAACCTGGATCGAACGACGACCGGTTACTATTTCTATAAGTTTGAAATAACGCCCTTTAAGGCTAGGGGCCTTCGCCAAAAAGAAGAGTTCGACCTCGATCAAACGATGACGGGTTACTATTTCGATAAGTTTGAAATAACACCCTTTAATGTCAGGGGCCTTCGCCGAAAAGAAGAATTCAACCTCGATCGAACGACGACACGTTACTATTTCGATTAGTTCGAAATAACACCCATTAAGGCCAGGGGCCATCGCCAAAAAGAAGAGTTTGACCTCGATCAAAAGACGACGGGTTACTATTTTGATAAATTCGAAATAACACCCTTTAAGGCCAAAGGCCTTCGCCATAAAGAAGAGTTTGACCTTGATTGAACGACGACGATTTACTAGTATGAGAAGTTCAAAATAACACCCTTTAAGGCCAGGGACCTTCATAAAAAAGAAGAGTTTGACCTTGATCGAACGACGACGGGTGACTATTTCAATAAGTTCGAAATAACACCCTTTAAGGCCATGGGCTTTCTTCAAAAAGAAAAGTTCGACCTCGATCGAACGACGATGGGTTACTATTTTGATAAGTTCGAAATAACACCATTTAAGCCCAACGGCTTCACCAAAAAGAAGAGTTCAACCTCGATCGAATGACAACGGGTTACTATTTCAATAAGTTCGAAATAACACTATTTAAAGAGAGATGCCTTCCCCAAAAAGAAGAGTTTGCCCTCGATCAAATTACAACGGGTAACTATTTCGATAAATTCGAAATAACACCCTTTAAGTACAAGGTCCTTCGCCAAAAATAATAGTTTGACCTCAATCGAACGATGACGGGTTACTATTATGATAAATTCGAAATAACACCCTTTAAGGCCAGGGGTCTTCGCCAAATAGAAGAGTTCAATCTCGATCAACCGACGACGGGATACTATTTCGATAAGTTTGAAAGAACACCCTTCAAGGCCAGGGGCCTTCGCCAAAAAGAAGAGTTCGACCTCGATCGAACGACTGCGGGTTTCTATTTCGATAAGTTCGAAATAACACTTTTTAAGGCCAGGGGCCTTCGCCATAAAGAAGAGTTCGACCTCGATCTAACGATGATAGTTTACTATTTCGATAAGTTCGAAATAATACCCTTTAAGGCCAGGGGCCTTCGCCAAAAAGAAGCGTTGAACCTCGATCGAATGATGACGGGTTACTATTTTAATAAGTTCGAAATAACACCCTTTACGGCCAGGGGCCTTCGCCAAAAAAGAAGTGTTCGACCTTCATCGAATGACGACGGGTTACTATTTCGATAAGTTCGAAATAACACCCTTTAAGGCCAGGGGCCATCGCCAAAAAGAAGAGTTCAACGTCGATCGAAAGATGACGTGTTACTATTTCGATAAGTTCGAAATAACACCCTTTAAGGCTAGAGGACTTCACCAAAAAGAAGAGTTCGACCTCGATCGAACGACAACGGGTTACTATTTTGATAAGTTTGAAATAACACCCTTTAAGGCCAGGGGACTTCGCCAAAAATAAGAATTTGACCTCGATCGAACGATGACGGGTTACTATTTCGATTAGTTTGAAATAACACCCTTTAAGGCCAGGGGCCTTCGCCAAAAAGAAGAGTTTGACCTCGATCAAATGACGACGGGTTACTATTTCGATAAGTTCAAAATAACACCCTTTAAGGTCAGGGGCCTTCGCCAAAAAGAAGAGTTCAACTTCGATCGAATAACGACTGGTTACTATTTCGATAAGTTCAAAATAACACCCTTTAAGGCCAGTGGCCTTCAAAAACAGAAGAGTTCGACCTCGATCGAACGATGACGGGTTATTATTTCGATAAGTTCAATATAACACCCTCTGAGGCCAGGGGCCTTCGCCAAAAAGAAGATTTCGGCATCGATCGAATAATGATGGGTTACTATTTCTATAAGTTCGAAATAACACCCTTTAAGGCCAGGGCCCTTAGCCAAAAAGAAGAGTTTGCGTTAATAAAACGACGATGGGTTACTATTTCGATAAGTTTGAAATAACACCCTTTAAGACCAGGGTCCTTCGCCAAAAAGAAGAGTTCGACCTCGATCAAATGACGACGGGTTACTATTTCGATAAGTTCGAAATAACCCTCTTTAAGGCCAGGGGCCTTCGCCAAAAAGAAGAGTTCGACCTCGATCGAACAACGACGGGTTACTATTTCGATAAGTTCGAAATAACACCCTTTAAGGCCAGGGGCCATCGCCAAAAAGAAGAGTTCAACGTCGATCGAATGACGACGTGTTACTATTTCGATAAGTTCGAAATAACCCCCTTTAAGGCTAGATGCCTTTGCCAAAAAGAAGATATCGACCTCGATCAAACGACGACGGGTTACTATTTCGATAAGTTTGAAATAACACCCTTTAAGTCTAGGGTCCTTCAAAAAAAGAAAAGTTCGACCTCGATCGAATGATGACAGGTTACTATTTTGAATAGTTCAATATAACACCCTCTGAGGCCAGGGTCCTTCGCCAAAAAGAAGAGTTCGGCCTCAATCGAATGATGATGGGTTACTATTTCTATAAGTTCGAAATAACACCCTTTAAGGCCAAGGGCCTTCGCCAAAAAGAAGAGTTCGGCGTTAATAAATGACGATGGGTTACTATTTCAATAAGTTCGAATAACAACCTTTAAGGCGAGGGTCCTTCGCCAAAAAGAAAAGTTCGACCTCGATCAAACGACGACGGGTTACAATTTCGATAAGTTCGAAATAACACCCTTTAAGGCCAGGGGCCTTTGCCAAAAAGAAGAGTTCGACCTCAATCGAACGACGATGGGTTAATATTTTGATAAGTTCGAATTAACACCCTCTAAGCCCAGGGGCTTCGCCAAAAAGAAGAGTTCGACCTCAATCGAACGACGACGGTTTACTATTTCGATAAGTTCGAAATAACACCCTTTATGGAGAGGGGCCTTCGCTAAAAAGAAGAGTTTGACCTCGATCAAATGACAACAGGTAACTATTTCGATAAATTCGAAATAACACCCTTTAAGGCCTAGGGCCTTCACCAAAAAGAAGAGTTCAACCTCAATCGAATGACGGCGGGTTACTATTTTGATAAGTTCGAAATAACACCCTTTAAGTCCAGGGGCCTTCGCCAAAAAGAAGAGTTCAACCTTGATCGAACTACAACGAATTACTATTTCGATAAGTTCAAAATAACACCCTTTAAGGCCAGGGGCCTACGTTAAAAAGAAGAGTTTAACCTCGATCGAATGACGATGGGTTACTATTTCGATAAATTCGAAATAACACCCTTTAAGGATAGGGGCCTTCGCCAAAAAGAAGAGTTCGACCTCGATCGAACGACGACGGGTTACTATTTAGAAAGGTTCAAAACAACACCCTTTGAGGCCAGAGGCCATCTCCAAAAAGAAGAGTTCAACCTCGATCGAATGATGACGGGTTACTATTTCGATAAGTTCGAAATAGCACCCTTTAAGGCCAGGGTCCTTAGTCAAAAAGAAGTGTTCGACCTCGATAAAACGAAGATGGGTTACTTTTTTGATAAGTACAAAATAACACCCTTTAAAACCAGAGGCCTTTGCCAAAAAGAAGAGTTCGACCTCGATCAAACGACGACGGGTTACTATTTCGATAATTTCGAAATAACACCGTTTAAGGCCAGGGGTTTTCGTTAAAAAGAAGAGTTCGACCTCGATCGAACGATGATGGGTTACTATTTAGATAAGTTCGAAATAACACTCTTTAAGCCCAAGGGCTTCACCAAAAAGAAGAGTTCGACCTCGATCGAACGACGACGGGTTACTATTTCGATAAGTTCGAAATAAAACCATTTAAGGAGAGGGGCCTTCCCCAAAAAGAAGAGTTTTCCCTCGATCAAAAGACGATGGGTAACTATTTCAATAAGTTCGAAATAACACTCTTTAAGGCCAGAGGCCTTCGTCAAAAAGAAGCGTTCAACCTCGATCAAATGACGACGAGTTACTATTACGATAAGTTCGAAATAACACCCTTTTAGGCCAGGGTCCTTCGCCAAAAAGAAGAGTTCAAACTCGATCGAACGACGACGGGTTACTATTTCGATAAGTTTCAAATATCACCCTTTAAGGCCAGGGGCCTTCTCCAAAGAGAAGAGTTCGACCTCAATCGATTGACGATAGGTTTTTATTTTGATAAGTTCGAAATAACACCCTTTAAGGCTAGGGGCCTTCGCCAAAAAGAAGAGTTCGACCTCGATCGAACGACAACGGGTTACTATTTCGATAAGTTCGAAATAACACCCTTTAAGGCCAGGGGCCTTCGCCAAAAAGAAGCGTTCAACCTCGATCGAATGACGACGGGTTACTATTTTAATAAGTTCGGAATAACACCCTTTAAGGCCAGGGGCCTTCGCCAAAAATAATAGTTCAACCTTGATCGAACGACGACGGGTTACTATATCGATAAATTCGAAATAACATCCTTTAAGGCTAGGGGCCTACGCCAAAAAGAAGAGTTCATACTCGATCAAACGACGACGAATTACTATTTCGATAAGTTCGAAATAACCCCATTTAAGGACAAGGGCCTTCGCCAAAAAGAAGAGTTCGACCTCGATCTAACGACGACGGGTTACTATTTCGATAAGTTCGAAATAACACCCTTTAAGGCCAGGGGCCTTCACCAAAAAGAAGAGTTCAACCTCGATCGAACTACAACGAGTTACTATTTCGATAAGTTCAAAATAATACCCTTTAAGGCCAGGGGCCTACACCAAAACGAAGAGTTTGACCTCGATCGAATGATGACGGGTTACTATTTCGATAAGTTCGAAATAACACCCATTAAGGCCAGGGACCTTCGTCAAAAAGAAGAGTTCGGCTTCGATAAAACGACGACGGGTTACTATTTCGATAAGTTCGAAATAACACCCTTCAAGGCCAGAGGCCTTCGCCAAAAAGAAGAGTTCGACCTCGATCAAACGACGACGGGTTACTATTTCGATAAGTTCGAAATAACACCCTGTCAGGCCAGAGGTTTTCGTCAAAAAGAAGAGTTCGACCTTGATCGAACGACGATGGGTTACTATTTTGATAAGTTCGAAATAACACCTTTTAAGCCCAAGGGCTTCACCAAAAAGAAGAGCTCGACCTCGATCTAATGACGACGGGTTACTATTTCGATAAGTTCGAAATAACACCATTTAAGGAGAGAGGCCTTCCCCAAAAAGAAGAGTTTTCCCTCGATCAAATTACAACGAGGAAACTATTTCGATAAATCAAAATAACACCCTTTAAGGCCAGGGGCCTTAGCCAAAAAGAAGAGTTTGACCTCGATCGAACGACGACGGGTTACTATTAAGATAAGTTCGAAATAACACCCTTTAAGGCTAGGGGCCTTCGCGAAAAATTAGAGTTTAACCTGGATCGAACGACGACCGGTTACTATTTCTATAATTTTGAAATAACACCCTTTAAGGCTAGGGGCCTTCGCCAAAAAGAAGAGTTCGACCTCGATCAAACGATGATGTGTTACTATTTCGATAAGTTTGAAATAACACCCTTTAATGCCAGGGGCCTTCGCCGAAAAGAAGAATTCAACCTCGATCGAACGACGACACGTTACTATTTCGATTAGTTCGAAATAACACCCATTAAGGCCAGGGGCCATCGCCAAAAAGAAGAGTTTGACCTCGATCAAAAGACGACGGGTTACTATTTTGATAAATTCGAAATAACATCCTTTAAGGCCAAAGGCCTTCGCCATAAAGAAGAGTTTGACCTTGATTGAACGACGACGGTTTACTAGTATGAGAAGTTCAAAATAACACCCTTTAAGGCCAGGGACCTTCACAAAAAAGAAGAGTTTGACCTTGATCGAACGACGACGGGTGACTATTTCAATAAGTTCGAAATAACACCCTTTAAGGCCATGGGCTTTCGTCAAAAAGAAAAGTTCGACCTCGATCGAACGACGATGGGTTACTATTTTGATAAGTTCGAAATAACACCATTTAAGCCCAACGGCTTAACCAAAAAGAAGAGTTCAACCTCGATCGAATGACAACGGGTTACTATTTCGATAAGTTCGAAATAACACCATTTAAAGAGAGATGCCTTCCCCAAAAAGAAGAGTTTGCCCTCGATCAAATTACAACGGGTAACTATTTCGATAAATTCGAAATAACACCCTTTAAGTACAAGGTCCTTCGCCAAAAATAATAGTTTGACCTCAATCGAACGATGACGGGTTACTATTATGATAAATTCGAAATAACACCCTTTAAGGCTAGGGGTCTTCGCCAAATAGAAGAGTTCAATCTCGATCAAACGACGACGGGATACTATTTCGATAAGTTTGAAATAACACCCTTCAAGGCCAGGGGCCTTCGCCAAAAAGAAGAGTTCGACCTCGATCGAACGACTGCGAGTTTCTATTTCGATAAGTTCGAAATAACACTTTTTAAGGCCAGAGGCATTCGCCATAAAGAAGAGTTCGACCTCGATCTAACGATGATAGTTTACTATTTCGATAAGTTCGAAATAATACCCTTTAAGGCCAGGGGCCTTCGCCAAAAAGAAGCGTTGAACCTCGATCGAATGATGACGGGTTACTATTTTAATAAGTTCGAAATAACACCCTTTACGACCAGGGGCCTTCGCCAAAAAAGAAGAGTTCGACCTTCATCGAATGACGACGGGTTACTATTTCGATAAGTTCGAAATAACACCCTTTAAGGCCAGGGGCCATCGCCAAAAAGAAGAGTTCAACGTCGATCGAAAGATGACGTGTTACTATTTCGATAAGTTCGAAATAACACCCTTTAAGGCTAGAAGACTTCACCAAAAAGAAGAGTTCGACCTCGATCGAACGACAACGGGTTACTATTTTGATAAGTTTGAAATAACACCCTTTAAGGCCAGGGGACTTCGCCAAAAATAAGAATTTGACCTCGATCGAACGATGACGGGTTACTATTTCAATTAGTTTGAAATAACACCCTTTAAGGCCAGGGGCCTTCGCCAAAAAGAAGAGTTTGACCTCGATCAAATGACGACGGGTTACTATTTCGATAAGTTCAAAATAACACCCTTTAAGGTCAGGGGCCTTCGCCAAAAAGAAGAGTTCAACTTCGATCGAATAACGACTGGTTACTATTTCGATAAGTTCAAAATAACACCCTTTAAGGCCAGTGGCCTTCAAAAACAGAAGAGTTCGACCTCGATCGAACGACGGCGGGTTATTATTTCGATAAGTTCAATATAACACCCTCTGAGGCCAGGGGCCTTCGCCAAAAAGAAGAGTTCGGCCTCGATCGAATAATGATGGGTTACTATTTCTATAAGTTCGAAATAACACCCTTTAAGGCCAGGGGCCTTAGCCAAAAAGAAGAGTTTGGCGTTAATAAAACGACGATGGGTTACTATTTCGATAAGTTTGAAATAACACCCTTTAAGGCCAGGGTCCTTCGCCAAAAAGAAAAGTTCGACCTCGATCAAACGACGACGGGTTACTATTTCGATAAGTTCGAAATAACCCTCTTTAAGGCCAGGGGCCTTCGCCAAAAAGAAGAGTTCGACCTCGATTGAACAACGACGGGTTACTATTTTAATAAGTTCGAAATAACACCCTTTAAGGCCAGGGGCCATCGCCAAAAAGAAGAGTTCAACGTCGATCGAATGACGACGTGTTACTATTTCGATAAGTTCGAAATAACCCCCTTTAAGGCTAGATGCCTTCGCCAAAAAGAAGATATCGACCTCGATCGAACGATGACGGGTTACTATTTCGATAAGTTTGAAATAACACACTTTAAGGCCAGAGGCCTTCGCCAAAAATAAGAATTCGACCTCGATCGAACAACGACGGGTTACTATTTCGATAAGTTCAAAATAAAACCTTTTAAGGCTAGGGGCCTTCAAAAAAAGAAAAGTTCGACCTCGATCGAACGATGACAGGTTACTATTTTGAATAGTTCAATATAACACCCTCTGAGGCCAGGGTCCTTCGCCAAAAAGAAGAGTTCGGCCTCGATCGAATGATGATGGGTTACTATTTCTATAAGTTTGAAATAACATCCTTTAAGGCCAAGGGCCTTCGCCAAAAAGAAGAGTGCGACATTAATAAATGACGATGGGTTACTATTTCGATAAGTTCGAAATAACACCCTTTAAGGCCAGGGGCCATCGCCAAAAAGAAGAGTTCAACGTCGATCGAATGACGACGTGTTACTATTTCGATAAGTTCGAAATAACCCCCTTTAAGGCTAGATGCCTTCGCCAAAAAGAAGATATCGACCTCGATCGAACAACGACAGGTTACTATTTTGATAAGTTTGAAATAACACCCTTTAAGGCCAGGGGCCTTCGCCAAAAATAAGAATTCGACCTCGATCGAACGACGACGAGTTACTATTTCAATAAGTTCGAAATAACACCATTTAAGGAGAGAGGCCTTCCCCAAAAAGAAGAGTTTTCCCTCGATTAAATTACAACGAGGAAACTATTTCGATAAATTCAAAATAACACCCTTTAAGGCCAGGGGACTTTGCCAAAAAGAAGAGTTTGACCTCGATCGAACGACGACGGGTTACTATTACGATAAGTTCGAAATAACACCCTTTAAGGCTAGGGGCTTTCGCGATAAATAAGAGTTCAACCTCGATCGAACGACGACCGGTTACTATTTCTATAAGTTTGAAATAACACCCTTTAAGGCTAGGGGCCTTCGCCAAAAAGAAGAGTTCGACCTCGATCAAACGATGACGGGTTACTATTTCGATAAGTTTGAAATAACACCCTTTAATGCCAGGGGCCTTCGCCGAAAAGAAGAATTCAACCTCGATCGAACGACAACACGTTACTATTTCGATTAGTTCGTAATGACACCCTTTAAGGCCAGGGGCCATCGCCAAAAAGAAGAGTTTGACCTCGATCAAAAGACGATGGGTTACTATTTCGATAAATTCGAAATAACACCCTTTAAGGCCAAGGGCCTTCGCCATAAAGAAGAGTTCGACCCTGATTGAACGACGACGGTTTACTAGTATGAGAAGTTCAGAATAACACCCTTTAAGGCCAGGGGCCTTCACAAAAAAGAAGAGTTTGACCTTGATCGAACGACGACGGGTTACTATTTCAATAAGTTCGAAATAACACCCTTTAAGGCCATGGGCTTTCGTCATAAAGAAGAGTTTGCCCTCGATCGAACGACGATGGGTTACTATTTTGATAAGTTCGAAATAACACCATTTAAGCCCAACGGCTTCACCAAAAAGAAGAGTTCAACCTCGATGGAACGACAACAGGTTAATATTTCTATAAGTTAGAAATAACACCCTTTAAGGTCTGGGGTCTTCGCCAAACAGAAGAGTTCAACCTCGATCGAACGACGACGGGATACTATTTCGATAAGTTTGAAAGAACACCCTTCAAGGCCAGGGGCCTTCGCCAAAAAGAAGAGTTCGACCTCGATCAAATGACGACGGGTTACTATTTCGATAAGTTCAAAATAACACCCTTTAAGGTCAGGGGCCTTCGCCAAAAAGAAGAGTTCAACCTCGATCGAATAACGACGGGTTACTATTTCGATAAGTTCAAAATAACACCCTTTAAGGCCAGGGGCCTTCAATAACAGAAGAAATCGACCTCGATCGAACGACGACGGGTTATTATTTCGATAAGTTCAATATAACACCCTCTAAGGCCAGGGGCCTTCGCCAAAAAGAAGAGTTCGGCCTCGATCGAATGATGATGGGTTACTATTTCTATAAGTTCGAAATAACACCCTTTAAGGCCAGGGGCCTTAGCCAAAAAGAAGAGTTTGGCGTTAATAAAACGACGATGGGTTACTATTTCGATAAGTTTGAAATAACACCCTTTAAGGCCAGGGTCCTTTGCCAAAAAGAAAAGTTCGACCTCGATCAAACGACGACGGGTTACTATTTCGTTAAGTTCGAAATAACACCCTTTAAGGCCAGGGGCCATCGCCAAAAAGAAGAGTTCAACGTCGATCGAATGACGATGTTTTACTATTTCGATAAGTTCGAAATAACCCCCTTTAAGGCTAGATGCCTTCGCCAAAAAGAAGATATCGACCTCGATCGAACGACGATGGGTTACTATTTCGATAATTTTGAAATAACACTCTTTAAGGCCAGGGGCCTTCGCCAAAAATAAGAATTCGACCTCGATCGAACGACGACGGGTTACTATTTCGATAAGTTCAAAATAACACCTTTTAAGGCTAGGGGCCTTCAAAAAAAGAAAAGTTCGACCTCGATCGAACGATGACGGGTTACTATTTTGAATATTTCAATATAACACCCTCTGAGGCCAGGGTCCTTCGCCAAAAAGAAGAGTTCGGCCTCGATCGAATGATGGTGGGTTACTATTTCTATAAGTTCGAAATAACACCCTTTAAGGCCAAGGGCCTTCTCCAAAAAGAAGAGTTCGGCATTAATAAATGACGATGGGTTACTATTTCGATAAGTTCGAAATAACACCCTTTAATGCCAGGGGCCATCGCCAAAAAGAAGAGTTCAACGTCGATCGAATGACGACATGTTACTATTTCGATAAGTTCGAAATAACCCCCTTTAAGGCTAGATGCCTTCGCCAAAAAGAAGATATCGACCTCGACCGAACGACGACGGGTTACTATTTCGATAAGTTTGAAATAACACCCTTTAAGGCTAGGGGCCTTCGCCAAAAATAAGAATTCAACCTCGATCGAACAACGACGGGTTACTATTTCGATAAGTTCAAAATAACACCCTTTAAGGCTAGGGGCTTTCAAAAAAAGAAAAGTTCGACCTCGATCGAACGATGACGGGTTACTATTTTGAATAGTTCAATATAACACCCTCTGAGGCCAGGGTCCTTCGCCAAAAAGAAGAGTTCGGCCTTGATCGAATGATGATGGGTTACTATTTCTATAAGTTCGAAATAACACCCTTTAAGGCCAAGGGCCTTCGCCAAAAAGAAGAGTTCGGCATTAATAAATGACAACGAGTTACTATTTCGATAAGTTCGAAATAACACCCTTTAAGGCTAGGGGCCTTCGCCAAAAAGAAGAGTTCGACCTCGATCGAATGACGAAGGGTTACTATTTCGATAAGTTTGAAATAACACCCTTTAAGGCCAGGGGCCTTCGTCAAAATAAAAGAGTTCGACCTCGATCGAACAACGACAGGTTACTATTTCGATAAGTTCGAAATAACACCCTTTAAGGCTAAGGTCCTCCGCCAAAAAGAAAAGGTTTCGACCTCGATCGAATAATGACGAGACACTCACTTGATTAGGTTATAACACTTCTGGGGCCAAAAGCCATTAGAAAGAAAAATTGGGACTCGCCATACAGGTGTCTATCTCGCACCAAAAAGCCAAATACAGTTGAAATAAAGTTTAAGTGCATGACAAATAATGAAGAAGAGACTCCTTTATACAAAGTCATTGTGCGAACTATCGTCGCTTATACACGGCCCAAGCCAACAATAAAAATTAAAGGGGGGTGGGGGGGAAGGAAGAAGAATGAAATGAAAGGGGGGAAGAAACGACAACAAAGACGACGAACAAATATAAAAAAAATAACAACAAACAAATGAAAATAAGAACAAACAAAGGCAACATTCTTCATTCAGCGTCATCACCGCCATCACCATCACCGTATCCAAGAAGCGCTCCATCACTATCATCTGCACCCCCATTAGCTTCAGGCATTGCCACATCATACCCATAATTGGAGCGACCCTCCGGCGCTTTCACTCGCACTTCCTCATTGGCAGCCTCAGTCACGGTACCCGCCTCCCACAAACTCTTATATATATCCCGCTGGGCTTCGACATAAACCCAAATCTCGTGCATATGGCGGGGAACGACGATGGAGGAAGACTCAACCTGAGCCAATAGTCGTCCATTTTCTACCTCCAGTGTTGCGATCCAATCTCCCAGAACCGATGCCTCTTGGCCAATCTCGCTGATGCGCTCCTTTAGCCTTGCCTCCATGAGGGTAGCGTCGCTCTCTTCGACTCTTGTTCGGATTGAAGGTCGCAGTTGGTATTCTCCAGGGATGCCGCCCTCGTTGAAGCCTCAGACCAAGCACTCTCGATGCTCTCCAACCCAGCAACCTTGCTCTCCAGCGCGGTCAATTTCCCCATCCGTTCCACGCTCATATCCTCGACCTTGATCAAGTTCTGATCCATCTCTGACTGCATCAACCTCAATCTTTCTTGCAGATGCTCACATTCTGCGGCGACTCCCCTGCCCAACTCGAGCTCCTCATCCTTAATTCGAAGTTTCTCCTTGAGCACACTCTTGCTGTGGATGGTTTGCATCAACTCCTGGTTCCGTTTCTCCAACTCCTCGCTAAGAGCCTGATTACCGGGTTTGTCTTTAGCTGCTCATGCATCTCGCGACACCCGTTGCGGTAGAGACGATACTTCTCCAACATCTTCAAGAAAATCCTGGCTGGCTCCATATTGTTTGACTCAAAAGATATTAAAATCTTTTTGAACAAATGAATCAAAGCTGAAGGGGTAAATCTTAGTCAGACATCATAAATTTCAGATCAAAGAGCTAGCAATGTGGATCATACTTAGGATGAAGAAAATATAAATGATCTTATTGAGATTCAACATTGTATCTCCCATCAATCGATGAGGAGACCGCTTTACATGTTTTTTTAAAGATTCACTCTATTTAATCAAGAAAACTAGAAGAGAGCTTTTCAGCTTTAGAAGGAGATAGGAGAAGCAGCCCCCCTTGTTTAAAGCTTTCCCTGACTATATATAGTCATGACACCCTTGCCCTTTGCTCAACTCGACGTCCTCTTGCCTCTAATGTTTCTTAGTCGTGCTTTAGACACTGCTCTTACCGACTAGTCGGATGTCAGGGAGGAGGTATAGAGTAGGCTATATTAACTTTCGTTGCCTGGTTACTTAGGCGGGACGTCGGTCAACTTGGTTGCGACGGTCAGATTTTGAACAATACAAATATCCCATAATATTTTCGTGGCCATAAAAACTTTTTACTAAGGATAAAATAGATAAAATAAAAGGCTTAAATTAATTTTTTCCCCATATATATAAATGTATGTTTTTGGAAGGGATAAATTAAAAAAGATAGGAGTAAAATTTAGCGTTTCTTCTCTTTCTCTTCATTGTTGAGGCCATGCAAATAAGAAAGCAAGCAGCCAAAAATATTGTTTACCCTTAGAATCAGATAACAATTAAATTTGTAAGTGATTTTAAGGATATGTGATTTCACTTGGCACAAATTGATAATTATAAGAATTAATGCTAACAATAAAATAACGCAAACCAGTGTGATGAACATTTACGGCCCTTGAGCTAATTGCCCTCGAACTAACTTAAAAAATTATTAAGAATATGAACTGGACAACAAAACTTGCAAGAAATAAAGTGTGATATAGTGCTTTGATATACGTAAATGTAAGACGATTACAAATGGTTAACACCCTTTTGATATAGTAGAAAAATCCTATTTACGGTATAATTCTAATTACAGAAGGAAATCTCGTGATTAGCTAAACAACCGCCCTTGATTTGATCTGTTCCGAGATTTTCGTCATTATCCCCGACCAGTAATGGATATCTCGCATTTTCGTTATTATACTATCTTCGGTTTTGTTCGATGTCTATCCTGTTCGATCTCGACAAATACCTCGAATTCCGAACTCGGTACCTTATCCGTGTATCTCAATCTGTCAAGCCATGGGACTGATCCTCGATCTATCCCCCTAGTCTTGATTAATTAGTAAAATTAATTGAGCCCGATTTTAACCGTACACAAATATAATATATATTCATTAAGAGTTGTTTGGTGAGGGTGTTCACTTTATTTAATTTTGTTCCAAGTCTCTATGTTGGTGAATGGTATTGTTAGCCAGTTTGGGGCATACTTCGAGGAAGTGTTGGGTGGGGTTTGCTTCCTACGTGATAATTTAGGAAACATTCGCGAGGAACAAAAGAGAATGTCGGTCTATAACTCTCTAAACAATTGCCTGAGACATAGGTTTATATAGCCTTACTTTATTTTTATTTTCTCATTATCTTAAGAAATTAAATATAACAAGAAAAATGTAGTGATTCCAAAAAATAATAGACTTGGATATGAGTCAATGTGGTGTTTCTGTAAAGTACACGCACTCTTTTTACCGAGAGACAGATTCTTGTTTTTTGCTTTGAAACTTGGGCTATGCAACCTTTTTGAGGTTTGAAGAAAACACAAGGTAAGACAGGAAAGGAAATCCCCAAAAGAAAGAGGACAAACCCTTAAAAGTGTGCTATTTTGATACTCCAATTACTTTATTATTATTACACTATGATCGATGTCTGTGTCTATGTGTTTGTGTGATTTTCTCAATGTGTCAGTACTCACCATGGATACACTCTTATTTTGCAAGTTTCATGCATTGGAAAAGTAAAGTTGCCCCAAAGTAATGCAATCTCTTTTTGTATGTACTTCATTCGTTGTCATTGATAAGGGTAAAAACTTACTCTGTATCATATGTTTATATCAAATTAAATTAAATTATGAGCGTTAAAAATAGATATTATTGATGTATTTATTTATTTGATATAAACACTAAATGTATGTAAATTTTTACCTATAAGGTAATGCCACTTTTGAACATTCTTTCATGGCCTCCTCGTGCTGTCTCTTTTAGCAAACTCCTAGCCTAGCTAGATTGGGTTGCGTACTTTATAGAATCATATCTTTCGTAGTCAAACCACAATATAGGGAGTAACTAGAACTATACCACTCGGGGATGTGGTGGAGGTCTCGAGTTCGAGCTTTAGGTATGGAAAAATTCTTGGTAGGAAGCGTTACCCCTCAAATGGGGCCCCATCCGATACAAATCCGAATATAATCGGGCTCCAATGCAAGTACCACACACTGGATAAATTAAAAAAAGAAAAAAGAAAAGAACTTTGCGAACTATAAGGTGCATTTTCCAGTTGTTGAAAACTTTAGCTGTTTGTTAACTTTCGAAAACTCTTTTAAAGGAAATTCATTTTTGTGTAAAATGTTTGAGTAGGAAAAAAAAAAGGGGCGTTTTGAAATTAAAGAAGAATTTGAAATTGAACACTCTCAAGGTACGTTATCATGTAACATGTTCCTTTCCTCTTCCCCGTAGAAGGGCAAACTCCCCTCCACCCTATCCCAGAGAAAAAGAAGAAGAAGAAGAAAATAACAGAAAAGGAGTATAGATTTATCAAGATTAAAGCTCGTATAATATAAAAACAGAAGAAATAAAGTTAGTTGCACTACAGTATACTAATTAATTAATTGGACTTATGTAGTTATGTAAATAATTTGAGAATTTGTGTGATCAACTTTTAAGGCATGAGTCAGCAACTGTGCACTCACCGCCCGAGTTGCTAATGTCAAGATTAAAAAAAGCAAAGGAAACAAAGGAGTACATATACACTACATGAACAAAGAATACCAATTAACCTTGAAAATGTTATAAAATAAATACTATAAAGTAAAGACAAGTATAGAGAAAAACTGATATATTATTCGAATTCAAACTGATGTACATAATGAACTGAAATATTTTTTATTTATAGAAGAAAGGAAGCTGCTGTGTAAGCTGTTACTATACCAGATATGGATAATCTTCTACTGAGAGCAATGTTTATCCATAACGGAGTACTAAAAGGATAAGCTTATTATACCCGATATGGATAATCTTCTACCGGGGGTAATATTTATCCATAACTAGGTACTGAAAGAATAAGCTTATTATACCCGGTATGGATAATCTTCTACTAGGGGTAATGTTTATCCATAACTGGGTACTGAAAGGATAAGCTTATTATACCTGGTATGGATAATCTTCTACCGGGGGTAATGTTTATCCATAACTGGGTACTGAAAGGATAAGCTTATTATACCCGGTATGGATAATCTTCTACTGGAGATAATGTTTATCCATAACCGGGTACCGAAGTGATAAGCTTCTTGAGGAAGCTTATTTCCAATAGAGTACTAAATAGATAAACATATTTACGGTGGAGTCCCATATGGATAAGCTTCTTCAGGAAGCTTATTTACAACAGAGTACTAAATGAACATCCATAATATAATATATTTATAACACTCCCCCTTGGATGTTCATTAAAAGATAATGTGTCTCATTAAAACCTCACTAGGAAAAACCACGTGGGAAAAAATCCCAGTGAAGGAAAAAGAGTACACATATTTAGTAAGACGCATTGCTAGGTGCCTCATTAAAAACCTTATAAGGAAAACCCCATGGGAAAAAACCTTAGTAAGGGAAAAAGAGTGCATCGCGTATTTTACTCCCCCTGATGAAAACCTTGTTTCAAATATTTGAGTCTCCGCATTCCAATCTTGTATACCATCTTCTCAAAAGTTGAAGTTGGCAAAGATTTAGTGAATAAATCTGCTGGATTATCACTTGAACGGATTTGTTGCACATCAATGTCACCACTTTTCTGAAGATCGTGTGTGTAGAATAATTTTGGTGAAATGTGCTTCGTTCTATCTCCTTTTATAAATCCTCCCTTCAATTGGGCTATGCATGCAGCATTGTCTTCGTATAAAATTGTGGGTCTTTTCTCACATTCCAAACCACATTTTTCTCGAATAAAATGAATTATTGATCTCAACCATACGCATTCCCTACTTGCTTCATGAATAGCTATTATCTCAGCGTGATTTGAAGAAGTAGCAACAATAGATTGCTTTGTGGAGCGCCATGATATGATAGTACCTCCATATGTAAATACGTAGCCGGTTTGAGATCGAGCTTTATGGGGATCAGATAAATAACCTGCATCTGCATAACCAACAAGGTCTGCACTATCTTTGTTAGCATAAAACAAACCCATATCAAGAGTTCCCTTTAAATATCGCAATATATGCTTAATCCCGTTCCAATGTCTCCGTGTAGGAGAAGAACTATATCTTGCTAGTAAATTAACAGAAAATGCTATGTCAGGCCTTGTAGTATTAGCAAGATACATTAGTGCACCAATTGCACTGAGATAGGGTACTTCGGGACCAAGGAGTTCCTCGTCCTCTTCTGGAGGTCGGAACAAATCCTTATTCACTTCAAGTTATCGAACAACCATTGGTGTACTCAATGGGTGCGCTTTGTCCATGTAAAAGCGTTTTAAGACCCTTTCTGTATAGGCAAATTGATGGATAAAGATCCCATCTGCTAAATGTTCAATTTGCAGACCAAGACAAAGTTTTGTCTTTCCAAGATCTTTCATCTCAAATTCTTTCTTAAGATATTCAATTGCCTTTTGGAGCTCTTCTGGAGTTCCAACAAGATTTATGTCATCAACATAAATAGCAAGTATAACTAATTCTGATGTCATTTTCTTTATAAAAATACATGGACAAATAACATCATTTATGTAACCTTCTTTCAGCAAATATTTACTAAGGCGATTATACCACATGCGCCCAGATTGCTTTAAACCGTACAAAGATCTTTGTAATCTGATTGAATACATTTCTTGAGATTTTGCTTCAGGCATTTTAAATCCTTCAGGGATTTTCATATAAATTTCATTATCAAGTGAACCATACAGATAAGCTGTAACTACATCCATTAGATGTATTTCAAGCTTTTCATATAGTGCTAAACTGATGAGATATCGAAATGTTATGGCATCCATAACAGGTGAATATGTTTCATCAAAATCGACTCTAGGTCGTTGTGAGAATCCTTGTGCAACAAGGCGAGCTTTGTATCTTTCAACTTCATTTTTATCATTCCTTTTTCGTACAAAAACCCATTTATGACCAACTGATTTTATACCAGCAGGTGTTTGGACTACTGGTCCAAAGACCTCTCTTTTAGCAAGTGACTTCAATTCCGATTGAATTGCCTCTTGCCATTTTGGCCAATCATATCTTTGTCGACATTCTTCGACAGATCGAGGTTCAAGATCCTCACTATCTTGCATAATATTAAGTGCAACATTATATGCAAAAATATTATCTACCACTATTTCAGATCAATTTAAATTAATCACATCACCGATCAAACTTATTAAAAGTTCCTCACTCACATGAGCTTCGGGTTCATTGATTTCTTCAGGAATCTCAGAACTAATCAGATTTTGGGTCTCTTCAGGAGATCCCTTCATAGTATCGTTTTGATCATTTGTCGATTTTCTTTTTCGAGGATTTCGATCCTTAGAACCCAAAGGCCTACCACGCTTCAGGCGTGCTTTAGGTTCACTATCTCTCATGCTAGTAGATGGTCCTACTGGGACATCAATTCGGATAGGCACATTCTCTGCTGGGATATGTGACTTAGTTATCCTTTTCAAATCAGTAAATGCGTCTGGCATTTGATTTGCTATATTCTGTAAATGGATGATCTTCTGGACCTCCTGATTACATATAGGGGTACGGGGATCAAAGTGAGATAATGATGAAATTTTCCACACAATTTCTCTTTTGATTTCCTTTTTCTCTCCCCCTAATTGTGGAAAATTTGTTTCATCAAACCGACAATCTGCAAATCGAGCAGTAAATAAATCTCCTGTCAATGGTTCAAGATAGCGAATAATAGAGGGTGATTCAAACCCAACATATATTCCTATCCTTCTCTGTGGTCCCATCTTACTACGTTGTGGTGGTGCTACTGGCACATATACAGCACATCCGAAAATTCGTAGATGGGCAATATTTGGTTCATGACCAAAAACTAATTGTGACGGAGAATATTTATTATAATGTGTCGGTCTAAGACGGATAAGTGATGCTGCATGCAAGATAGCATGGCCCCAAACAGTAGTGGGCAATTTTGTTTTCATAAGTAGTGGTCTTGCTATCAATTGCAAGCGTTTAATAAATGACTCTGCAAGGCCATTTTGAGTATGAACATAAGCTACAGGATGTTCAACTTTTATCCCAACGGATAAACAATAATCATCAAAAGCTTGAGATGAGAATTCTCCAGCATTATCAAGGCGAATAGCCTTTATAGGATAATCTGGGAATTGTGCCCTTAATCGAATTATTTGGGCTAATAGCTTTGCAAACGCCAGGTTGCGAGATGATAGTAGGCACACATGAGACCATCTTGAAGATGCATCTATTAGGACCATAAAATATCTAAACAACCCACTTGGTGGGTGAATAGGTCCACATATATCCCCATGTATACGCTCTAAAAAGGCAGGGGATTCAATACCAACCTTCATTGGTGATGGTCTAGTGATCATTTTTCCTTGATAACAAGCATCACAAGAAAATTCGTCATTTGTAAGAATCTTCAAGTTCTTTAATGGATGCCCACTCGAATTTTCAGTAATTCGTCTCATCATTATTGATCCGGGATGGCCCAAACGGCCATGCCAAAGCACAAAAGTATTTGAATCCGTAAACTTCTGGTTTACGATAGAGTGTGCTTCAATTGTACTAATTTTTGAATAGTATAAGCCAGAAGATAAAGTTGGTAACTTTTCTACAATGCATTTCTGGCCAGAAATATTCTTTGTAATACAAAGATATTCCCTGTTCATTTCATCTATTGTCTCAACATGATACCCATTTCGGCGGATATCTATAAAACTCAACAAGTTTCTTCGGGACTTGGAGGAGAACAATGCATTGTCTATAATAAGTTTTGTTCCCTTAGACAGAAATATTATGGCTCTTCCGGAGCCTTCAATCAAACTTATATTACCAGAAATTGTTGAAACATTTGCTTTTTCCTTATGCAAATAAGAAAAGTATTTCTGATCGTTGAATATGGCATGAGTTGTTCCACTATCAATAACACAAATATCTTCATGATTTGTCTTTGATCCAAACA
The DNA here is from genome assembly GCF_000393655.2 of Nicotiana sylvestris. NCBI lineage: Eukaryota > Viridiplantae > Streptophyta > Magnoliopsida > Solanales > Solanaceae > Nicotiana > Nicotiana sylvestris. Next base: position 212,889,407 of record NC_091059.1, on the reverse strand, counting down.
TAATTTGAGGGTTATCCATATTCTTCAAAATAACATAAATAAAATATATTATAGTAAACATCATTATCAAAGCATAACTTTTATTTATGTACAACAATTACATAACCATACTATCTATTACAAACAACAAAAATTAAAATATTTACATTTCTACAGATTCACTACCGATTACATGACTTGTTTCTCCTTCTGGGAGTGCAAAGTAATCAGCTACATCCAAATGCATGAAGTCTAAATTATCTTCAGAAATAAAATTTGCTTCAGCATTTTTCTCTGTCTTCTTCAGGGAGGCTTGATAAAGCTCAACCAGGTGCTTTGGCGTACGACAAGTACGTGACCAGTGCCCTTTTCCTCCACATCTATAGCATGCATTTTCTGCATTTGGCGTTTGCACTGCTTCATGCTTTTGTTCCTTCCTTTTCCACTGCTGGTGGTGAGAAGGCTTCTTTGGTGCATTATTATTACCATGATTAGGGTTTCTTCCCCGACCATGGCCATGACCACGACTGGGGCCACGACCTCTTCCACGTTTAGCTTGGTGGAAGTTCGTCTCATTCACTTCAGGGAATGGACAAGAACCAATAGGTCGACTTTCATGATTTTTCATTAATAGCCCATTATGTTGCTCTGCTATAAGAAGATGTGAGATAAGTTCAGAATACTTTTTAAATCCCATCTCTCGATATTGCTGCTGCAGGAGCATATTCGAGGCATGAAAAGTGGTGAAAGTTTTCTCCAACATATCATGATCAGTAATATTATCACCACATAATTTCAATTGGGAAATAATTCTGAACATAGCAGAATTATACTCACTGATAGATTTAAAATCTTGTAGCCTTAGATGAGTCCAATCATAACGTGCCTGTGGAAGAACGACCATCTTCAGGTGGTCATATCTATCTTTCAAATTATTCCACAGTATGAATGGATCTTTAATAGTGAGATATTCCATTTTCAGGCCCTCATCAAGGTGATGGCGTAGGAATATCATTTCTTTGGCACGGTCTTGGTTTGATGCCTGATTTTTATCCTTGATGGTGTCTGCCAGACCCATCGCATCAATATGAATTTCAGCATCAAGCACCCAAGACATGTAGCTTTTGCCCGATATATCTAGGGCTACAAATTCAAGTTTAGAAAGATTTGACATTATTTAGGAAAAGAAAGTTTTTACCTCTAATACTTTCAAAGTATTTGCTCGAGATGTCAGAGTCTCGTGCTGATAACGTGTTATAAAATAAAGACTATAAAGTAAAGACAAGTATAAAGAGAAACTGATATATTATTCGAATTCAAACTGATGTACATAATGAACTGAAATCTCTTCAATTTATAGAAGAAAAGAAGTTGCTGTGTAAGCTGCTACTATACCAGATATGGATAATCTTCTACTGAGAGCAATGTTTATCCATAACGGAGTACTAAAAGGATAAGCTTATTATACCCGATATGGATAATCTTCTACCAGGGGTAATGTTTATCCATAACTGGGTACTGAAAGGATAAACTTATTATACCCGGTATGGATAATCTTCTACTGGGGGTAATGTTTATCCATAACTGGGTACTGAAAGGATAAGCTTATTATACCCGGTATGGATAATCTTCTACCGGGGGTAATGTTTATCCATAACTGGGTACTGAAAGGATAAACTTATTATACCCGGTATGGATAATCTTCTAATGTGATTAATGTTTATCCATAATCGGGTACCGAAATGATAAGCTTCTTGAGGAAGCTTATTTCCAATAAAGTACTAAATAAATAAACATATTTACGATGGAGTCCCATATGGATAAGTTTCTTCAGAAAGCTTATTTACAATAGAGTATTAAATGAACATCCATAATATAATATATTTATAACAGAAAAGGATTATTCACTAACAATTTCTGAGAAACTATTATTGTGAGAACTTTAGATCGTTGATTGCTTTAACCAATTTGTTTCACAATGTTGAATTAAGCCACCCCTATCCAGTTATAGATGTGCATCTGGAAATTCAAACACCGACTCATAAATGTTAAACAATTCGTTTTACAAAAAAAGATATATTAAAGATTTGCATGGGAAGGAGTTGAGCTAAATCTGAGCGGATCGAAATATGTTGAATCAAAAAATGGAATGGATCGTAGCCCGTACCAAATTTTGCTCAGTCGATTTATGTTTAGACAATGGGCCATAGCTCAAAGGCCAATTTCAAACGAGAAACTTTCAGAAACCACTATGTTTTAGTGGTAATTAGCTAGTTGTAGCTATTATTTATTATATTGCTTTTTATAGCTATATTTTTAGGTTTTTAAAGTGTATTCGATGTATTTAAGCTATTATATTCATGAATACAATAACATTTTTAGGCGTGAAACAAGTGATTACAGTTGTTTTTAAACGAAAAGTGAATCAATTAACATAATAGACTCCTAATATAACTCAACAAACTCAATTATAACACACAAGTTTGTATTTCCAGTTATAAAGAAAATTCTCAACCGAAAAATACCCCAAAAATATAGCAATCTTTAGAGAAAATATGCTGAATATTTTTCCCAGCCGATAAATACAATAAAAATGGAGCAATTTGAATACATATATACATCTGAATACATAAATTATATTAATTAAAAATATATATAAATACATTCATGGAATACAATGAGACAGTGAATACAATGAAATACATGGAATACGGTGAGATACATTGAAATACAATTAAAAAAAAGACAATGAATATAATGAAACGCATGGAAATACAGCGAGATACATTGAAATATATTAACAGAAAATTGAAGTTGCTCAACCCCAAACTCCGTCGTCTTTGTTCAAGAACAACCCTAATGTCGTCTCATCGAGAGGGCCGCGATTCTGACTCGGAACATCACTATTCCTGTTACCATAATACCCTCACGTGCGCTTCAAAAAACCTATTCTTTACAATTGAATTTGAATGGCGCTTGTGGATTGGGACGGAAAACCCCAGATTGGGCAGAACCCTAGAACGACGAAGAAAAGTGGAAGACAGAGATTTATATAGAGTTTTGTTTCTAAATTCCAGATTGGTAATATAATCTGAAGAGAAGAGGAAAACGCAGAACCCAAGAACCCTCACGTTTCGATCCGAGCAGCAAACAATTTTCTGGCATTACAATGCTTTCCTCGATTTTTCTTTCTCATTCCCGTTTCGATCTGTATTTGGAAGAATTGTGGTTGTATTCATGGAGAAAGACTGGAGTTGAGAAAAAGAGGGTGGAGAAAAATCTGAAAGAATGAGAGAGAAAAATAATACAATGCGTATTTTATGGCTTAAGAGTAGGAGGTGACCATAAATAGATATTTGGCTATAAAAATTAAAAGGTAGCTATGGAATATAATTTTTTAAAAGGGTATTTATTTAAAATAAATAATGTATCAACCTTTGCTATAGGAGGTAAAAATTTCATTTCAAAATAAAAGAGCTTTATTTATTGGGCTTATTTGGACCATTTAAAAATCTCTTATTTTACTTTATATTTATTTGTTATGACTATGCATGTCTAAGACACCAACCAAACCTAAAAAATCACATGTTAAAATTTTGATAAAAATTTTAATGGGTGAATTGTGGTTACACAGTATGCTCCAATTTATGGGCTTCTTATACAAATATATACTGTCAAAATTGCACTCTGTTTATTTCCTTTAAGGCTATAATACTGCCGCCCAAAAGATTTTGCAGGCGGCGTCTGAACCGACCAAATAAAAAGCACTTTTTATGTGCAATTGTATAGAATATAGATGGAGGAAATCTATTAAAATAAAAACTTGAAAACTTTGAAAGAGCGCTAACACTTAAGTAAAAGTTTCTATTGCTGAAAAAGTAGTTTAAGGCTTCTCATTAGTGTCCAAATTATACTGCAGTAAACACTATTATGGTGCTAATTATATGGGTCCAAATTGGAACAATCACGACCTCAACGAGTACGACGAACGGCGAGGTCCTCTAACATCCTACGGAGGACAACCTTAAGACAAACAAAGAGATTGTACGACCCCTGTAATAATATAGGCCCATTAGGGGACATTAAAAATATTCCTCCGAATATTCTTTATAACTTGCCTTTTATAGCTTAGAAGGGTTTCACTCCCTATATATATAGCGAATAACAACTTTGTAAGGGGGAGACTTCTGGGTTGATTCATAATACTCCCTGAAAATTTGCTTACATAAACGAGTGAGAAGATTCATGGTAGGAGTTTCGTTGATCTATATAAAAAAATAGTCTTGTTATCCGTATTCTCCTTATCCGTCTTTCGTTCTAGAGATTATTATACTTAGCTAAGATTTACCCCTTCATCTTTGATTGATTTGTTCAAAAACGTTTATCTTTTGAGTCAAACAATTTAGCGCCGTCTGTGGGGATTTCTATAGCTGAAATCATAGTTTCATCTAGATTCTTGAAAGAAATAATCACTTCTCTTTAGCTTCACAAAAGGCCAACAATGGAAGGAAAGGGAGAAGCAAGGCTAAAGGCAATAGTAGGTGTCACGAAAAACCTCCTGAATTCCCTTAACGAAGCCAGTGAAGAAGACAACGAAAATGCAACGTCGAGCGCTAAACCTGAGGGAGAGATCTCACTCCCTCCCCAGCACGAGGGTTTAACGGTCTTGTGCGAGAGGGAAACCTCAACATCCGCAGCAGGAGAAGCACCACCGGCCATGAAAAGGCTATTAGAAGAATGGTTGACAAACACCTTGAGCAACATGCTCGAGAAACCCGTTCAGAGAGATATCGAAGACACATTACCGGCAGAAACGACAGCCGTTGCCGATGAGCCAGACACTACACGAACAGGTAACACCCGTACTGCTGCCGATGCAGGCAATAATGCATTTACGACCATCTTAAAGAAAATAGAAGAGATGAAAAATGAGAACAAAACACTCTGCGACCAGATGAAGGAACATCAGGAAAGGGTTGATAAAATACCAGGTGCTTCGAAGTTGTTACCAAAACGTGATGTCGGCCAATTCATCGAACAACCATATAGCGAAGGGGCAGCTCCCCATTCTATTCCGAAGACCTTCAAAATGCTGCCATATTTGAAAATATATGATGGCACCACGGACCCGAAGGATCACTTGATCCATTACGTTACTGCAGTAAAAGGTAACGATCTATCAAAAGAACATGTGCCGTCTGTATTGCTGAAAAAGTTCCGCGAAACTCTGACAGGGGGAGCGTTGACATGGTATTCCCAACTACCAACGCGATCGATATCAACGTTCAAAGAGATGGAAAATAAGTTCATCACCGCTCACGCGTGAGAGAAAAAAACAGAGGCCAAGGTCAATGATATCTTCGCCGTCAAGCAAACGATAGGCGGGGGACTTTAGGATTTCCTAGCCCGATTCAACAGGGCAAGGATGAGCCTACCGAACATGTCAGAAGGCATGACGGTAGCAGCCTTTCATAATGGGCTAAACAGAAACGGGTCAAAAGCAACCAAAAAGCTACTAAGTAGACTCATGAAGTATCCCCCTACCACGTGGGAAGTGATCCATAATGCCTATTGGGCCGAAGTGAGGGCAGACGAGGACGACCTGAACGGCCCGCTCCAGCGATTAACATCGGTCCAAACCGAGACAAGGAGAGATCGCCGCAACGACGGTCGAAGGGATCAACTACCACGTTTCAATCGAGAAAGGCACCACCCCTATATCCGAACATCCAATCCACCTCCTATACGACATGCAGATGCCGTGCCTCGACACATCGCACCCTCCCGAAATGAAAGAGGTATGCCTCCACTATTATTTGCTCATAACTTTTGTGTTTCTCCTTCAGAAATAGTGTACGCAATGGAAAAACTCTACACGAAGGTGCAGTGGCCGCAAAAGATGAAGTCGAATCCGAGCACCAGAAGGTCGAACGTTCTGTGCGAATTCCACCAGGAAAGAGGAAACAAGAACAAGGACTACATAGGTCTACGACAAGAAGTGGTAAGAATGTTAAATTAGGGATACCTGAAAGAACTGTTGAGTGACCGAGGACGGGCCAACTTTACTCGCGGACACGATTAACCCAGGGACCTCCAAAACCTCCATCGCTCGCCCGTACTATACAGATGATCATTTGTGGCTGCGACGATACGATAATCAACCATGTGAAATTCACCACCACACACAAACTCAAACGGACCGTCGCCCACGAACGGTATGACGACCTCGAAGACAGTATCATCTTCGATAAGTCGGATACCAACGGTTTGTCTTTCCCTTACTATGATGCTTTGGTTATAACTTTACACATTGCGGATACCGACGTAAAAAGAATAATGGTGGATGATGGAAGCGACGCGTGTATTACTCACCCACGAGTTTTCATGCAAATTGTGAGCACGTGATTTTTGCCCTATACATGAGTTATTCCCAAAATTCAAACAAAATAATTTCTTTGTTATTTTACAATTTTTTGAATTTTGTGGCATTTTTTGGTAATTGTTGCATTTTATTTGTGCATTTTAATTCATACGAAAAATACAAAAAAAAAAATATGTATTTGCATCTAGGACTTAATTTCATATTTTAGTATTAATTAGGGGTTAATTTGTTTTAGAACAAAATGTGAAGAAAATAACAAAAATAGTTCACTTTTGTATTTTTAATTGTTTAATTGTGAATTCGTCCCGAAATAGTTTTTAAAATAATTTAGGAATTAATTAGTTTAATTTTGAAATATATTAGGACTTTATTTTAATTGTTGCAATTTTATAAAAAATAGAAAAATACAAAAAAATATATACAAAATGAAATACAAAAAATAAATAAAAGAAACAAATGAAATAAAAAATGAAAACAAAACACATAAAAAGGGCTGCCCGAATTGGGCCAATTTCAATTTATTTCGTATGGCCCAAATCATTTCCACCTGCCTAGGGCCAACTATCGCCCTACCCGGTCCATTTCAGTGCCCCCAAAACGACCCCGTTTAGTGCACGATAGATCCTTGCCGTCGAGGTTATCAGATCTAACGGCCAGGAACTCACCCCTCGTTATTATATAAATGTCCGAAGATAACCCACCCCTCTCAGACCCCACCCGTCCATCTCTAACCTAAACCCTAAAAACTAGCTGCCCCCATATCCTTTCGCCGGAGCTCGCCGGCGGCGACGACGCCAATTACGCCAATGACTACCAAAATAACACCCCAAACTCCCTTTTTCACCCTCTTTCCGAATATGCAAATGGCTTCCCTCGAATCCACCCAGAAAGCTTCGAATATCCATTTTAAATTTTCCGACCAAGTCGCAACCTTGTCCAAACCGGTCCAAATTCAAACCCCTGCTCCTCTACCCTTCCTCATCTCCAATCCCTAATTAGATGTCTTTGAATGTCGTCAGTTTGTCTCGAATTTAAATTTGAATTTGGGCCGGAAAACCCTAATTTGCTAAAAGTTGAGGTCTCCTTGATTTCGGGCTATAATAGCCCTTAATCATGTGTTTTCTTATGAAAACACATGATTAGGGTTAATTATGGTCTGAAATTCCGAGGAAATTTGGGTCAGAAGCAGCCTGGGCAAGGGCAGTCCGGTAAGTGTATTTTCTTCTTTTTTGTTTTTTGTTTTTTTTGTTTAACCTTCTTCCTTCTTGTGTTCTCATAGCGATTAATTGTTATTTTAATTCCCGTTAGTTTTGATCATTTTCAGTTCTGATTTTTGGTTTTAATCTTGTGCTTAATTTCTCCTTTTGTTGGTTTGTTTCGAATTCTAGTCGGATTAATAGTATAATTTTAGGATCGATTTGTTCTAACTTAGTAAAATTCAGGTAGCAGCTTAGCCTTCTGTTTTAATAATTTGTAGTTAATTTCGTTTGGGTTCAATTAGTGTTAGTTTGATTGTAGAACTATCTTTAGTTCATCAGTTAACCTTAATGAATTCAAGTTTTAGGCTAAAATGAATTGGATATAGCTGAATCAGTGCAGAAATTGTTTAAACTGTTGGTTCAATCAAGGTGGGATATGTTAGTAATTCTAGGAATAAGCTAGGGGCAATTGGGGAAATTCAGGTAGCTAGAATACATTAGAAGCTTCTAGGTTGGGGTCGTAGTGGAATATCAGTAAAAAAAAGGGTGTTAGCTTGCAAAATAAGTTAGAAAACTCAAGGACTGAAAGTGGAAAATGAAGAGGGACCTAAGAGATAATTTAAAATCTGATAACTCACTCTTTGTGCCTATAAAAGGCATCACATTTGCCTTGTTAAGGGTCTTTTTTTCTTCTTTCAGCCAAAAATTCCCCCTCACCAAGGTTCTCTCATTTTCCAGATCTGAAACTAGAATTCAAACTTTAAAAAAAAATAGAAGGAAAACTCAAAAATCAAAAAACGGTAGTTACTATTTCATTGGAAATTCTAGTTTGATTTTAAATTTCATTGTTTCAAATTTGTTGTTTGAGATGCCAAGGGTATACTAGACTGATTTTGGGTGAAGGGGATCCAATCTAGTTGGTCTTTGATCGAGCTTGGGTTGTGTTTGAAAGCATTGAGTATTCTAGATAATTCTTAAGAGTTTTGGTCTGTTTTGGAATCGAGTCAAGTCTGATCTCTCGTTTTGGTTGATTTCAAACATCTTCTGGGCTATAACTTGATTCCATGAGCTGTGTATTATTGCTGTTCGTATATCTGCTGGTTTGCTGGTGTATTGCTGTTGCTGATTTTCTTCTTCTGTTGCAACTTCTATTTCCAGGTACCATTTTGAACTCGTTGCAATGTAATTGTGAGCTGGAAGGCGAAATAGAGAAGTTTTATCGATTTTATATGTTAATGAGTGTCTTCTGTTGATTGCTAGATTGTAATTAAGTTCTGTTATAGTTGCATTGATATTGCATAAGGCTATATGAATTTTGTTGCAGTTATAAGATTGTAAAATTAGGACATTGGTAGTTTGCTTGGAATTGGGTTAAGCTGGAATCACTATCGAACTGTAGGGACTGTGTTAACTTGAACACTGATTTTTGAATTGGTTGGTTGTTGGATCCTGTGGCTTCAATTGAACTCTTATATTAATAATAATTAGATGAAAAATCAGCCTACTATGTTAGTCATTGTTTCCAGTTTGTTATGCACTTAGAGACAGTTAATCTCATGTTAGTTTGAAGAGGCTTCATAATTAAGTTGATCATTTTTAGTTTACCTGAGTAATGGAATACAGTATCAACATCATGCTCACCTAATCGATATGCAGTAATTTGGATAACTGGAGTCAAAAATAATTGGTCCATCCTGTGTTTATAAATCACATTCCATTTGGCTGTGTCTTTACGTTATTAACATCTGAGAACTCAATGTGACATTAGTAGGTGGAATGGATGGAATTACGTTTTAACGGTTACTTTAGTAATTGTGTACCATCTTCTTTTGCCACAATCATTGAATACTTAGCATAAATCAAGGAGAATTTCCAGCGTGTCTGGGCTGTGGGTTTTGGCCCAATATGTAATTAGAAGCTGATTGTAGAAACGCAACGTGAAGATTCTATGAACTGGGCACACGCATGCCATGTGAATGTGGACTTTCGGGTGGAATTTTGGAATGTTTCCACCAAGACTCGATGTCTGATCCGCACACAACGAGAAAATTGGGGATTGGGCTCTTTACACGAGCCTAGTTCAGTGAGCCAACAATTTGGGCTTAGTTCAAATAATTTAATTCAAGATTTAAGCAACAACGTAGGTTTGGGTTTTGAGTTAGGTAGCAGGTTCAAATTAAACGGTTCTTCCTTTTGTTTGGACCCGGATTTGAACTTGAAGCCCAATTTCTAATAGTAATTAATTAGCATCTTTATTCTATTATTAGAGACAAAAATACATAGAAAAATCATAGTCACTCTTAGGCTTATCTTTACATAAAATGAGACGAGCCTCGCCGAACAAAACAAATAAATTGCGGGGCCCTTAATAAATGGTTAAATCAAAATACTTAGAATTCGGAGGGCCGTTTAGTGAATTTTACGGTCTTCCCCAAAATAAGAATGCCTTAAACTCTTTAGGCGTGATTTAATTAAATTACTTTCCTAAACTCGGGTGCGCATTGATGCGACCCAAATCCAAATCTCAACGGAGTCAAATGTGTTAACAACCACGGGTGCATTGATTGCGACGTGGTTCGAGACGCATTTTCGCGATGTTGCAATTTTTTTAAAATAATAATAAAAGCGGTTTACGAATAAAAGGCACATAGGCTAGCATCTATTAAAATCAGATAAAATCAAATACAACAGTTGAGCGACCGTGCTAGAACCACGGAACCCGGAAATGCCTAACACCTTTTCCCGGGTTAACAGAATTCCTTATTCGGATTTCTGATTCGCGGACTGTAATACAGAGTTATATTTTTCCTCGGTTCGGGATTCAACCGGTGACTTGGGACATCAATAATCTCCCAAGTGGTGACTTTGAGTAATTAATAACTAAATCTCGTTCCGATTGTCCTTCAAGTGGAAAAACTCCTTTATGCCCTTGAGGGTGTAGCGAAAAAGGAGGTGTGACACAAATGAGGCTCGAGGATAAAATAATACCGCGTTGCATAATACTAACGGGTTTTAATAATGCAGTGGAATGAACCTGTGGAGAGATAGTGTTACCCGTCCTAGCAGGATGAGTCACTCTGGGGACGACATTCCACGTCATGAACCAGGAAATAGCCTACAATGCCATCATAGGACGTCCCTAGATACACGCCATGCTAGTCGTCCCATCAAGTTTCTATCAAGTAATCAAATTTCCCACCCCATGGGGTATATTCAGCATCCGAGACGAGCCACGCACTGCCCAAGAATGCTACCGGATCGCCCAAGATTGGACACACACCAAACAACTAAAAGGGGCAAGTGCTGAGGCATAGCAATCAGCCATGTCGGGAACCAAACCCGACGTACAAGTAGAGGCCATCAAAGACCCGGATGTCGTAGAAGCTTGCAAGGAACCCGTAGAAAGTTCAATGCTGCCATCAATGAGGCGGTCAACGAAGAGGTTGATAAATTGCTCGCTAATGGTTCCATCAGAGAGTCGAAATACCCCCAATGTGGTCATGGTAAAAAAGAAGAACGGGAAATGGCGGATGTGTGTCGACTTCACTGACCTGAACAAAGCATGCCCGAAAGATTCCTTTCCGTTTCCACATATCGACTAGCTCATCAACACAACAACAGGGCACGAACTACTGAGCTTCTTGGATGCCTACTCCAGTTACAACCAAATTTTAATGGCTGAAGAAGATCAAGAGAAGACCACTTTCATCACTCATCGAGGAACGTAGTACTACAAGGTCATGCCGTTCGGACTCAAGAACGGAGGGACGACGTATCAAAGGTTAGTTACCAAGATATTCAAAGAACAACTCGGTAAGACCATGGAGGTTTACATCGACGACATGTTAGTAAAGTCGAAAAAGAAAGAGGATCACATTAGCCATCTGAAGGAAGCCTTCGAGATATTGAGTCAATACGGGTTGAAGCTGAATCCTGAAAAATGCACCTTCGACGTAACTTCAAGAAAGTTTCTTGGATTTCTAGTGTCACAAAGGGGTATCGAGGTCAACCCGGATCAGATCAGGGCCATCCAAGGAATACCGGAGATACTGACCAGCAAAAAGCAAGTGCAGAAATTAACAGGACGAATAGTCGCCTTGTTGAGTTTCATTTCACAATCATCGGATAGATGCCATAAATTCTTCAACATGCTAAGAAAAGACCACGGACTGCAATGGAATGCAGAATGCATCGACGCCCTGAGGAAACTAAAAGCGTATCTATCTTCGCCACTACTACACATCAAGGCTGACCCAGGTAAATGCCTACTTGTGTACCTAGCAGTCTTCGAAGTCACAGTAAGCGCAATCTTGATCCGCGAAAACAAAGGTACGCAATCTCCGATTTACTATATCAGCAAAACCTTAATCGATCCCGAAACAAGGTACCCTCACCTTGAAAAACTAGTTTTGGCATTAGTCGTAGCTTCACGAAAGCTTAGACCATATTTTCAATGTCACCTCATAAAAGTGGTGACAACCTTCCCCCTAAGAGGCATCCTACACAAACCCGAACTATCGGGTAGATTAGCCAAATGGGCCATAGAATTAAGCGAGCATGACTTAACATACCAACCGCGAACTGCCATTAAGTCGTAAGTGCTCGCTGATTTTATCGATGATTTCAGTGCGGAAATATTGCCTGAAGTAGAGCAGGAGGCGCTTCGCGCTTCCGCATATACCGACCTATGGTTCTTCTACACCAATGGTGCATCCAATGCCTCGAGATCGGGACTGAGACTCGTTCTCAAAGTTCCTACGGGCGAAGTAATTTGCCAATCCATACTATGCCCCGAGATGACTAACAACGAGGCCGAGTATGAAGCTGTGATTGCAAGATTGAAATTATCCCTCAAATATGGCGCCCGACGACTTGTCCTCCATTGCAACTCTCAACTCGTGGTGAACCAAGTCACCGGGACTTTCCAAATTTAAGAATAGAGACTACAAAAGTACCAGTCAGAAATTCACAAACTACTGCCATAATTTGATGAATGCCGCCTCGATCAAATACCCAGGGCGCAGAATATCAAAGCAGACGGCCTCGCCAAGCTAGCGGCAACCACCAAAAATATCAACAAAGAAAACATGGTCACCCTTCTCCATTCTGCAATAGACCACGTCGAGGTACATTCTGTAAACCTAACCTGGGACTGGCGCAACCGCCTCGTAGCATATTTGCAGGACGGAACGTTCCCGCAAGTAATAAAGAAGCCAAAAAGCTTTAAACACAAGCAACCAGATACAACCTCATAAACGGTGATCTCTACAAGAGAACGTTCGGCGGCCCCCTAGCCAAATGTCTTGGGCCAAACCAATCAAGGCGAGTACTGGAAGAAGTACATGAGAGGCACTGCGGCGCCCATACAAGAAACCGCGCCCTCGTCCGATGCCTCATCCGCGCCGGATACTACTGGCCCACCATGAAAAAAGAAGCCACGACTACGTGAGGAAATGTGAACAGTGTCAGAAGTACGCTCCTATGATATATCAAGTAGGGGAATTCCTTCATTCTGTCACTTCACCATGGCCATTCATAAAATGGGGGATGGATATTGTCGGACCCATCCCAGCAGGACGAGGTAAGGTACGTTTCCTTTTAGTTTTAACTAATTACATTTCTAAATAGGTGGAAGCAGGTGCATACGCTCAGATATGTGAGCAAGAGGTCATCGCGTTCATATGAAAAAATATAATATGCCTTTTCGACATCCCCAAGAAATCAGCTACGACAACAGACCTAAGTTCATCGGAAAGAAAACGACCGAGTTTTTCGAAAAATGGCACATCAAACAAATACTCTCCACGCCATATAATCCCGCCGGCAACGGTCAAGCTGAATCCTCTAATAAAGTAATATTGAATATATTGAAAAAAGAAGCTCAAGGATTCCAAAGGGCTATGGCCTGAACTACTACCGGAAGTATTATGGGCATACCGCACTACACCAAAAACCAGTACAGGTGAGATGCCATATTCACTGGTCTACGGGACTGATGCAGTTATACCCGTCAAGGTCGGAGAGCCTAGTTTGAGATAATCCAATGAGAGCAGACCAAACAACGACAAAAGTAGGCTACAAGATTTGGACAAAGTCGAAGAACGGAGAGACATGGCCCACATAAGAATGGTAGACCAAAAGCAACAAGTAGAAAGGTACTACAACAAGAAGGCCAAAGTGTGACTGCTCAAGGTTGGAGATTACGTCCTCAAGGCTAAAACATAAGCAGCGAAAGACCCTAATAAGGGAAAACTGGGAACGAACTGGGACGGACCATACAAAATCACGGCGGTAGAAAACAAAGGAGCATTCTAGTTGGAAACAATGGAGGAAAAACTACTCTAAAACAATTGGAATGTTGCTCATCTCAAATACTTTCTGAGAGGAGGCGCCACCCAAGTCGTACTCTTTTTCCCTCATCCGGGTTTTATCCCAATCGGGTTTTCTCGATGAGATTTTTAATGAGGCGGCAAGGGGGTTGTCTCGAGGTTCAAAGTATTGTTCATTACCCCGCCCATGGACATGCTCTCCAGAACAAAGTAATGAAGGGATTGCATATAGATAATCAAATCTCCATTGTTTGTACAGAGTCAACATATGATTCTTACAAGAATATAATTAAATCTCCATTGCATGAATAAAGTTGACATGTGTCTTCCTACGGGAATATGATCAAATCTCCAACGTGAAATGGCCAAGGCCATCGACAAAAATATGAGTTCGACCTCGTTCGAACCACGACAGGATCCTACTTCGACGACAACTTGAAGCAACATCCCAATGGCCAAGGCCATCAACGAAAATATGAGTTCGACCTCGTTCGAACTACGACGAGATTCTACTTCGATGATAGATCGAAAAAACATCATAATGGCTAAGGCCATCGACGAAAATATGAATTCGACCTCGTTAGAACCACGACGGGATCCTACTTCGACGACAGCTCGAAGCAACATCCCAATTGTCAAGGCCATCGATGAAAATATGAGTTCGACCTCTTTCAAACCACAATGGGATCCTACTTTAACGACAACTCGAAGTGATATCCCAATGTCCAAGGCCATCGATAAAAATATGAGTTCGACCTCGTTTGAACTACAACGGGATCCTACTTCGACGACAGCTCGAAGCAACATCCCAATAGTCAAAGCCATCGACGAAAATATGAGTTCGACCTTGTTCAAACTACGACGGGATCCTACTTCGATGACAACTCAAAGCAACATCCCAATGACCAAGGCCATCGACGAAAATATGAGTTTGACCTTGTTCGAACTACGACAGGATCCTACTTCGACGACAGTTTGAAGCGACATCCCAATGTCCAAGGCCATTGACGAAAGTATGAGTTCGACCTCGTTCGAACCACGATAGGATCCTACTTCGACGATAGCTCGAAGCAATATCCCAATGGCCAAGGCCATCAACAAAAATATGAGTTCGACCTCGTTCGAACCACGACGAGATCCTACTTCGACGACAACTCGAAGCAATATCCCAGTGGTCAAGGCCATCGACGAAAATATAAGTTTGACCTCGTACGAACCACGACGGGATCCTACTTTGACGATAGTTCAAAGCAACATCCCAATGGCCAAGGCCGTCGACGAAAAAGGGAATCGACCCTATCCAAAAACTAAATCGACTTAATAGCTCGACAGGTATCCCAGATACCATAGACATTACAAGGAAAAACAAATCGACAAAATAAATTCTACATTACATCAAAATGTTATTTACACCTATCCTTACAAATGGGATAAAGCACGCCCCCTACAAAATACCCAAAATAAAAGCAAGTACAAACAAAAGACTACACATCATCCCCGGCGGGGTAAGCATCTTCTTACCAAGAGTCCGAAGCAAGACGGTTCGCATCATCAGAGTTGATGTCATCCCCGTCAGGTGTAAGAGATTCATACCCGCATGCCTCACGAGCTGTACAAGCTTCGGTATGCACGGTCTGAAGTTTCGCTTCAGTTGCCCTCCCCTCAACTTGGAAAGCCTTATACATGTCAAGCGAGCCTCAGAAAGGACCCACAACTCATATAAACGATGAGGCACGACCGGATCGGCCGAGGCACGAGACGTAGAAGGTTGAGAGCGTCGACTTGCATCCTCCACTCTCAGCGAGGCCACTTGTCCATTCAGCGTAGATAGCTCCGCCTACAACTTTTTAACACACCCTTCAAGCCCCGCGACTGATAGCTAGGGATTTTAATGCATTTTATACTCCTTCTTGCTTATGTTTTGATTAGAAATCCATACAAAATAGTCCCAAAAGGCTCACAAGTTGTGCTTAATTGCAGGTTTGATCAACAAAGTGATAAGAAGTCAAATATCAGCTCAAAAGGAGTGAAACTTGCACAAGTATAAAGACAAGACAAAGCTCAGGAAAAACAAGGCTGGTATAGCAATCCTATAGCTTATGTGGTGAGAATTTGAATTGCAAGTCCAAGTCCCGAGCCATTGGTCTAGAACTTGCCCTGAATGTTTTTCTAGGCGAAATCCTAAGTGTAATTTGACTTAAGACGTGATTATAGGCTCTCTTTGATCCGAATGATATCTTGAACACTTCCATAGCCTACAAATGATAAAATCCCTAGTCATCTCTTTTGTGCCGTAGACCTTTTTCTTTCAAGAACCACGGTACAAGCCTTTACCAGTTCTAAAGATACCCTCTCTTGGCACCTGATCTTTTCTTAGCACATGACAAAAGTATAAGTTTGGGGGGAGAGACGAGGATTGCAACAAAGTGGTAAAAGGTACAAAATGAAAAAAAGGAAAGACAATGAAAAAGAAAGAAAAGTAAAGACAAAAAGAATGTTCAATGTGAAAAAGAATAAAAAGAGACTCAAGAAAAGCAATGAATGAAAGGTGTGGAAAGTTGAAAAAAGGAGAAAAGGTTTGAAATGTATAAGAAAGAGTGACAGTTTGTCTCTCTAATCACTTAGAAAGAAGTGAAATGACTCAAAGATTCAAGTGAATGTGTGCCAAATGAAACAAAAGAAGTGGTTAAGGGAAGATGGAACCTACTTAGACCAAACATCTCCTACCCTGAACCAAAAGCCTTCTATGGTCTTGAGTTTAATGAAGCTTACATTAGTGGTGACTCACATAAGGGGCAAGTATATGGTACTTAGAGCCGGACTTGTGACTTTTACCTAAGAGAGATGAGTGGATTTCCAATAACCTCGTTTTGAGTGCCACTATTCTAAAGGTGAGGTTTGTTGAGGGAGAGTTGAGGATGTGTGAGTTTGGGTTCCACAATGACCAAAGGAATAGAAATAGTTCTTTGATATATTGAGTCAACTCTTGATGCTCTTGTGTCGCACTTAATCCATGGAGTTTCAAAGAGCAAAAGTTGTTAATCATTCATGTGTATTGAAGGCAATTGATAGTCCCAATTGATGCTAGATGAGGTTACTTTAGGACAACTGAAATTTTCTTGGATATTCTCTTAAGGGGTGGGTCTTATTTTGTTTGCTTGAGGACAAGCAAAATCTTAAGTTTGGGGGAGTTGATAACTAGGGATTTTAACGCATTTTATACTCCTTCTTGCTTATGTTTTGATTAGAAATTCGTACAAAATAGTCCTAAAAGGCTCACAAGTTGTGCTTGATTGTAGGTTTGATCAACAAAGTGACAAGAAGTCAAATATCAACTCAAAAGGAGTGAAACTTGCACAAGTATCAAGACAAGACAAAGCTCAGGGAAAAAAAGGCTAGTGCGGCCGCACACCATTCTGTGCGGTCCGCACTGTGAGGTTCAGAGAGCATGACATTCAGGCACAAAGGCAATGCAGCCGCACCCCATTCTGTGCGGTCCGCACTAAGATCAATGCGGCCGCACTTGATTTAGTGAGGTCCGCAGTAAGGAGGATCAGAGAGTTTCCAAATTTCGAGTTCAAGCCAATGCGGTCCGCGCTCCATTTTATGCAGACCACACTAGAAGCCTCCGCGGCCGCAGTCCATTCTATGTGGTCCGCAGTGCCCGAGTTCAGAGAGTTAGATTTTTGTCCAGATTTTTTAGCTTAGTATAAATAACTTATTTTCCCATTTTTAGGGTATTAGATAGTTTTAGAACATAGCTGTGCTCGTGGGTTCGAATATTTTAGCCATTTTGGGCAATTTTATCTACATTTCATCATTGAATATTATTATTTATCTTAGTAATTAATTAATATGAGTTATTCTTCATCTATTTCTTGCTTTTTTTCTTTAATTATGAGTAGCTAGACCTATAAGCTAGGGTTGTGGCTCAACCCTAGTGTGGGTAATTGATGGGTCTTGAATTTTAGGGCTAGATTGAATGTGTGTGTTTGCTATTTGGGCCAATTTCATGGTTAATTGCTGAATTAGTGGTTGCAAACATTAGTTTGTATTTAGTTGACTTGAGCTCTTCTTGAGAAAGAGAGCCTAAGTCTCCGAAATTGGTCCAACAAGGTATTAGGGCATACTCAAGAGATTGATAGCCCCAATTAAAGGGTTAAACCTCAAGAGAGTAATACCCGACTTGAACCTTGATTGCTTGTGCAAATTTACATGCTCAATTGGTCTTGAGAAAGTCAATTCAGGCAAAATCACTCAAACTACCGAGAGGTGTAGAGTGGGTAATATTGTGCAATGGTTATATCATACTCCCCAATTATGTCAATAGTGTCTTAGACTCAATTTTCCGTCAATTGACCACCTAGGCGAAACTCACTACCCTAGTGCCTTTTAAACTATTTGAACATTCCTCTTTAGTTTTACTCTTAGCTTAATCTAGTTTCATTTACCATTGTAGTTTGATAAAAGTAGAAGTAAATCAAAAACACCAAAAATGATTAGAAGTGCAATTTGGAACAACAACACAACAACAACAACAACAACGACCCAGTATAATCCCACAAGTGGGGTCTGGGGAGGGTAATATGTACGCAGACCTTACCCCTACCCCGAAGGGTAGAGAGGCTATTTCCAGGAGACCCTCGGAACACATATGCAATCCTAAACTAGATAGATACCCGATTCCAAATTCTAGCTCTCTATGGAAATCGATCCCGACCCTAAATCGGGTAAAAGCTACTCCGACCCTCTCTCGCTACTCAATAGTAGTGCAGAGTAGGATTCAATAGTGACCTTAAGAATAGAGGCCTCCGTCTCCCCAGTCAGCTCTGACCTACAAACACGGAGGGCATTCTCCAAAGACGCAGTTCCAGAAATAGCTGCCGCCAGCTTATCATAACCGACGTCTAGCTCACCCTTAAGCCCCTTAATCTCCGCCGCCCTCACTCAATTCAGTGGTCAAACTGGCCACCTTTGCTTGTAAGTCGGCATTCTTGGCCATCACCCCCTATTCAACTGAAGCTCGTCCTCTTTCACCTTAAGGGAAGCCTCAAGTTCACTATTACAGGCGATGGCCTTCATAAGCTCCTCATCCCGATCCCTCAGCTCTTTGATCTTACGCTCCAGCAGGTCCTCCCTTTGTTTGAGCCCTTCACGAAACTATTGAAATTTGGGGTCCTGATTATAAATGTCGGCCATCGCGCGGTGCTTAGCATGATACCATTGATACTTGGACGACATCTTCCCATAGATACTCGTCCTCTTCCTCTCCCGATACTCTCGCTCAGTCTCCATAATAAGGGTCTGGCACAAAAAAAGAAGTTAAAAACAAATTACAAGTCGACAATCGCCACACAAACCCATTGACAAAAAAAAGAGAGGCACCTACATGTAAGGACATACTGGCGACGTTCTAAGACAACTCCATGTCACTCATCGCCCTAAGCACCTCGTTTTCAGGGGCAGCACATAGAGGAGCTAAACCAGATGCCACTTGCTCATAGTTCAACAACAAGTTGTAGTCCCCCGAGATGACTATATGACGATCAAACCCTTCCGCTCTGACCTCCACGTGAGTATGGTGACCTACAAACTCATTAACGACCTCCAGGTCGACATCTGAAACTGAGCCTTCACCCTCGACACGATGGTGATAACAAGGGATTTTGATACATTTTATACTTCTTCATGATTAAGTTTTGATTAGAAATGTGTACAAAATAGTCCCAAAGGGTCACAAGTTGTGCTTGATTGCAGGTTTGATCAACAAGGTGACAAGATGTCAAAGATCAGCTCAAAAAAAGGAGTGAAACTTGCACAAGTATCAAGACAAGACAAAGCTCATGCAAAACAAGGACAGTACGGGCGCACACCATTCTGTGCGGCCCGCACAAGTAAGGTTCAGAGAGGCTGCTATTCAAGCAAAAAGGCAATGCGGCCGCACGAGGTTTATGTGGTCCGCACTGGGATCAATGCGGCCGCACGCGATTTAGTGCGGTCCGCAGAGCCAAAGTTCAGAGAATAGCCAGTTCCAAGTTTGAAGCCCAATGCGGTCCGTGCTCCATTTCATGCGGACCACACTAGAAGCCATCGCGGCCGCACTCGATTCTGTGCGGTCCGCATTGCCCGAGTTCAGAGAACCATTTATTCAAGTTCAGAGCCCTAGTGCGGCGGGACGTGATTTTGTGTGGTCCGCACTAACCCCACAACGGTATTTTTGTCTAGATTTTTCAGCTCAGTATAAATAGCTTCTTTTCCCATTTTTAGGTCATCAGATAGTTTGTACTATAGGTTACGCTCGTGACTTCGATATTTTTAGTTGTTTTGAGTAATTTAGCTTCATTCCAACATTGAATCTTCTAGTTTAATTTAGCAATTAATTAATATGAGTTTTTCTTCATCTATTTCTTTGTTTTCTTCTTCAATTATGAGTATCTAGACTCATAAGCTAGAGTTGTGGCTCAACCCTAGTGTGAGTAATTGATGGGTCTTGTGTTTTAGGGCTTGATTGGCTATGAGTGTTTGATATTTGGACTAATTTCATGTTTAATTGTTGAATTAGTAGTTGCAAACACTAGTTTGTGTTTAGTTGACTTTGGCTCTTCTTGAGAAAGAGAGTCTAAGTCTCTAAAATTGGTCCAACAAGGAATTGGGGCGTACTCAAGAGATAGTAATACCCGACTTGAACCTTGATTGCTTGTGCAAATTTGCATACCCAATTGGTCTTGAGAAAGTCAATTCGGGCAAAATCAGTCGAACTATCGAGAGGTGTAGAGTGAGTAGAATCGTGCAATGGTTATATCATACTCCCCAAATGTGACAATCATGCCTTAGACTCAAGTATCCATCAATTGACCACCTAGGCGAAAGTCACTACCCTAGTGCATTTTAACCATTTGAACAACTCACAATAATTTAACTTTAGCTTATTTTAGTTTACTTAAGCATTGTAGTTTTATATAATTAGAAGTAAATCAAAACACAAAAAATGTTGAGATGTGCAATTTGGAGCAATTACACAACTCAGCTTTAGATAGGCACCCGACTCCAACTTCTAGATCCCTGTGGAAATCAATCCTGACCTTAATCGGGTAAAAGCTGATTTGACCTCTCTCGCTACTCAATAGTAGTGCAGGATTGGCTTCGATCAGACAGCCTCCAATGTTGGACGATGCGCCACCCTCTAAGAGCACACGGAGCCGGCTCCTAGGTAAACTCCTTCCACTTGGGGAGATCTCCTGACAAAATGGCGTCAGCCCTTCCCGAGCTCCATTCTCCTCTTTTTCTCGACAACAGCTCGTCCCCATTGGAGGATTCGTCTAAGAGGTGTGGGATCGACATTGAAGAAGCCTCTTCCCTCATGACCACGACTTGAGAGGGACATTCTAATTGAATAGGTTGAGGACGACCCTTTCGAACAGACTCACTCAAAGTAAACTGCGTGTCCGCGACAGCGATGGCCTGTCGGAATGCAGGGACTAGCGCCCTCCGCTTAGAAGCTCCTCGACCTGTCGTCACAAAAGGGTCGTATCAATAAATGACATCATATATCCAATGAAGTGGTAGGGAAAAAATTTACCAACTGGAACTTTCGGGCCATAACGCTTTATGAAGGCGGGCCAATCTCGGGTTTCCGCCGCTTGGGGCAACAGACGGGCTACCCAATCTCTTATGCCCGCAATAGGGCGAGGCGGACATCCCATAGCTGCAAACGAGAAGCAAACAAACTTTATAATGAATACAGATATAAGAAGAGTAAAATTAGTGATGACACTTACGAGTCTCATTCCATCGCTCTGGGAAACTGGCAGAGTCAGAAACGATGTGTTCAGTTTTGACAAAGAAGTACTTGTGCCAAAACTTGCGACTCGCTCGGTCGTCTGTCCCGACCATCAACCCTTTTGTGCCACGGTGCCTCAAATGCACCATGGTACCCTTGTGGAAGCTAGGCGAGAATAATTGCAAAAGGTGATGGATAGAAACGTCACATTCTGCCAACTCCGCATACTTGGTCAACAACAGAAGTATCTTAAGCGTATACGACGAAGGTTGTGCCGGGAAAACTCCGCTAATGGGAAGAGAGGAAAAGTATAGCCAATCACGAAAGGGTACTCATAGAAAGCGCAGTATCCAGGTCTGTAGACCTCTACAAAATTTCCCCCCGCCAGAACCATGTCAACATTAGTGGGAATGCCATACTTTTGTCACACCCCAACCTTGGGAGGTGTGGCTGGCACCCGATGCCCGAAGGCCCGAGCGAACCAACCATGAGATATGATCTGAAATATAATAACCTGCAGGCGGAAGATCCCAACACGACATATATATATATATATATATATATATATATATATATATATAAACTAGGCCAACAAGGCTGTAACAACAGTATAACAGCTATCCAGAAGGCCGATAGGGCGATACGAAATATATATATATACAATGACCGCTAGTCTACAAGCCTCTAAGAGTGTAAGACAATCTCAACAGGGCGGGACAAAGCCTCCGACATGCCCAAAACCACACATATACATCTGTAATAGTACCTATGGACTCAAAGTCAGCAACTCCGAAGAAGTGGAGTGCGAAACCCAACGCTGATCCTGGGGGTCCTACTGAGGAGGCACGCCGCTCTGTCTATTCGAACCTGTGGGCATGAACACAGTGCATAAAAATGCGTCAGTACGAAATATGTACTGAATATGTAGGGCGACAAGTGTAACATGAAAAATGTAATTAACAAGAGAAGAGACATATAGACAATTTGAATTCTGAAACTAGCCTCGGTAGGAAACTAAAATTCAACATGGATATAAATGTATGCTCGTGACACCATCGTTCACTATCGCTACTTATTATATATCACATTATATAATAATAAATCCCTCTGTGGGGCTATAATATCCATAACATACCCGGCCATAATAAAGGCTCGGTAGAATCGTACCTGGCCACGTGAAGTTCGATAATCCCAACTGATCAGTGGTTACATAATATGTGCCATACCCGGCCGTCTATAGTGCGGCTCGGTAATGAAAGTAAATACATACATATACTAAATCATGAATTATATAGGTGCAATGCGAAACCAACCTTAAAAGACGTATTCTAAGAAGAGTCGAAGTGGCCTATCATCATTATTCCCCGACTATCATGGTTGTGGCTAAAAATATTTAATTTTCAACTACGAGCCAACAAGTACTAAGAACATGAGAGTTGTGTATTATGATCACCTTTGAAGTAAATGTTACTTATTCATGATTTATATGAACGTCGAAAGGAGAACGAGTAAAAAGGCTCTAGTTCTTTTTAAGCAAGGAACAAGGAAATCCGAGAATTCATAGATATCCTCTAGAGTAAGCAATCTATGAGAAAAGATCAGGTCTAAGCATCTTTATAAGTTGAAGGTGAAATAACTCGAATCCGACGAGACAATTCGATAAACGTTTATTCGAATTCTAGTCATGCCGAAAAGTATAGCGAAAGCCCTACATACCTTGTCGATGGAGTTATATACTGTTTCCAAGACCTCAAAAGCCTTAGGAATGATTTCCTACATAATACAAACCATTCAAAATCAAATTCAAGCTCATAGCTTAAATAATTCTTCATTTAGACATTTACGCGAACAACTTGTGGCCATGAATTTGTAGACTCTTTTGTAGATTAATTTCCCCCCAACACACCACCAAATTTTACTTTACTACATCTCCTCATCAACAGAATTCCATCCATGTCTTCACAGATCCAAACAACACAATAAAACCATATAGAACAGCCCCAACAATCAAACCATATTAAGAGAGGTTTCTTAAAAAAAATCAAGAATATTTCTATAGAGGTTTCAACTATTTCTTAAGAATTCTTATGGTAGAAGTTTACAAAGATCAAACAGGAAGTTAAATCATACCTTATGTGACCAGAATTACTCAAAATTCGAAATTACAAGGCGGAGTCTTGCTATGAAAAGTGAAACACCGAAGAATTCACGATTCCTAAGCTACCATGGTGTTCTCCATCTTGAGGATGACTAAATTGTTGTTATGCTTGGCTAGATGGATGGGAGGAGTTTGAGAGGAAATCCCTAGGGTTTTGGTTCTGTTTTGGAGAGGATAAAACGCAGGGGTTCTGTTTTAAAAATTGACTTAAATAAAGAAATTTTGACTAAACCCGACTAGGCACACTGTTCCCGTAATAGTGTGCACCCCTGTACGAAAATGTTAATATCTCTCTACTCCGAAGTCATATTAATGAACGGTTTATTGTATTGGAAACTAGACTCATAGACCTTCGATTCTCTAGGTAGAACATACCATAACTCTCAGTATATTGAGAAAAAAGGTCATCAACATTTTATCCAAATTCCAGTGAAATTTAAACCCGTAACTTAAGCGCGATCTTTGTCGAATTTTTAATCACAACTCAAATGACTTCCAATCTTAACGTATAACTATTGCATCATTTAAATATCTCATAGAAATTATCTTCCTATCGAATTAGCCCATTTACAGCATGATAACGCCGAATACACAAGGTGTAACATTCTCCCCTCCTTAAAAACATTCGTCCTCGAATGTTAATGGTTAACCTAACTTTTGAATTTTTTTTAAAAAAACATTTCGCCAGAGTTTCCCCTATAAATGCTAATATCCAAAACCTGTCATCAGCCTAAACATACATATCTAAGGCCTCACAGGGCTACACATCATAATAATAACATCAACTTGGCCTGACCCGACCATTTACTCATACAATAATGATAATAAGAAGGTTAGCCATAACGTAATTACCTTAACTGTCACTGGTTGATATATGTGCAACACCTGCCATATTTGTCTCAAGCATATCACCTGAAGACTCAAATAAATGAGGGTATCTGGACTTCATGTCCTCCTCGGCCTCCCATGTCATTTCCTCTACATTATTGCTCCTCCAAAGTACTTTTACTGAGGCTACCTCTTTAGTCCGCAACTTACGGATTTGACGGTCAATAATGGCAACAGGTATTTCTTCATATGACAAGTTCTCGGAAACTTCAATATCCTCGATAGGGCTGATGCAAGAAGGATCACCTAAGAATTTCCGAAGCATGGAAATGTGAAATACCAGATGGATTGCTTCTAATTCTGGTGGCAGGTCAAGTTTGTAGGCTACTCACCCAATTCTCTGAACAATCTGATATGGCCCAACATATCTAGGGCTGAGTTTTCCTTTCTTACCAAATCTCATTACACCCTTCATAGGAGACACTTTCAAGAATACCCAGTCTCCCACATCAAATTCCAAATCTCGACGTCGGTTATCTGAATATGATTTCTGTCGACTTTGAGCTGTACACAACATTTCCTGGATCAACTTTACCTTTTATACAGCTTGCTGTACCAATTCAGGTCCTAGCAACTTTGTCTCGCCAACATCGAACCAGCCAATAAGAGATCTGCATTTCCTCCCATATAGTGCCTCATAAGGTGCCATCTGAATACCGGCGTGATAACTGTTATTGTAGGCAAATTCAATAAGTGGTAAATGATCTTCCCAACTTCCCTTGAAGTCTAAGATACAAGCTCGCAACATATCTTCGAGTGTCTGAATAGTGAGTTTGGCTGGTCCGTCGGTCTGCGGATGAAATGTTGTACTAAGGTTAACAAGAGTACCCAAACCTTCTTGAAAAGACCTCCAGAAATTAGCTGTAAATTGGGAACCTCTGTCAGATATAATAGAAAATGGAACTCCATATAGCCGAACTATTTCCTTGATATACAGGCTCGCATAGTCTTCAGCTGAATAGGTGGTCCTAACTGGGAGAAAGTGAGCTGATTTCGTCAGCCTATTCACAATGACCCAAATAGAATTGAACTTATGGCGAGAATTGGGCAATCCTATAATGAAATCCATATTAATCGATTCCCATTTCCAAGCTGGAATCTCAATATTTTGAAGTAGCCCTCCAGGTTTCTGGTGTTCAGCTTTAACCTGCTGGCAGTTGGGACACTGAGCCACAAATGTGGCTATATCTTTCTTCATGTCGTTCCACCAGTATAGCTGACGAAGATCATGATACATTTTGGTTGAACCAGGATGAACTGAGTACCGAGACTGGTGCATCTCTGTCATAATTTGCTTACGAAGCTCCCCAACATTAGGTACACACCATCGACCTTTATATTTTAGAATTCCATCATCAGATTGCTCGAACAACTGCTTCTTCTGAAAAGGGATACTCTCTTTAATTTTGACTAACTCCGGATCCTCAAATTGACGCATTTCTACCTCAGCTACCAGTGATGACCCCGCAATATTTTGGACTACTACACCCTGGTCACCTGTATCATGTAGCCGTACACTCAAGTTAGCCAATCGATATATCTCCTTAGTCATTTCTAATTTCCCAGCTTCTACATGCTTCAAGATGCCCATGGATTTGCGACTCAATGCATCAGCTACCACATTCGCTTTGCCCGGATGGTACAAAATATCCATATCATAGTCCTTCAACAATTCAAGCCATCTTCTTTGTCTCAAGTTCAAGTCTTTCTGCTTAAATATATATTGTAAACTTTTGAGATCTGTATAGATATCCACATAAACACCCTAAAGATAATGACGCCATATTTTCAAGGCAAATATAACGGCTGCTAACTCAATATCGTGAGTCGGATAATTGTATTCGTTTTTCCGCAACTACCTCGAAGCATATGCAATAACTTTTCCATGCTGCATTAGAACACATCCCAATCCAACCCTGGATGCATCACAATATACCACATAACCTTCAGATCATTCAGGAAGTGCTAGAACAGGTGTTGATGTTAAGCGTTTCTTCAACTCATGAAAGCTCCTTTCACATGCATCAGACCATTGGAACTTAACGGCTTTGTGTGTCAATTTTGTCATGGGAGCAGCAATAGAAGAGAAGTTCTCAACAAATCTCCGATAATAACCAGCTAAGCCCAAGAAACTACGAACTTCCGTAGGAGTTATGGGTCTAGGCCAGTTTTGTACTACTTCAACTTTCTGACCATCTACCTTAATACCTTCATCGGAAACGATATGCCCAAGGAAAGCCACTGAATTCAACCAAAATTCACATTTGGAGAATTTAGCATATAATTTCTGATTTTTCAAAGTCTGCAACACCACACGCAAATGATCCTCATGTTCTGCTTCTGATTGAGAATATACCAGAATATCATCAATGAAAACAATTACAAATATATCTAGAAATGGCTTGAAAACCCGATTCATTAAATCCATAAAAGCTGCTGGCGCATTAGTAAGACCGAAAGACATCACAAGAAATTCATAATGGCCATATCTAGTCCGGAAAGCCGTTTTCAGAATATCTCTCTCCTTAACTCGCAATTGGTGATAGCCGGATCGAAGGTCAATCTTTGAAAAATATTTGGCACCTTGCAACTGATCAAACAAATCATCAATTCTGGGTAAAGGGTACTTGTTCTTGATAGTCACTTTGTTGAGTTGGCGATAGTCAATACACATTCTTAACAAACCATCCTTCTTACGAACAAACAATACTGGTGCACCCCAGGGAGATGTGCTGGGCCTGATAAAGCCCTTATTCAAAAGATCCTTCAACTGGGCTTTCAATTCTTTTAACTCAGCAGGAGCCATTCTGTATGGAGGAATAGATATTGGTTGAGTATCTGGAAGCATATCAATAGCAAAGTCGATTTCTCTTTCTGGAGGAAGACCAGGAAGTTCATCAGGAAATACATCAGGAAATTCATTCATGACGGGAACCGATTGAAGAGTTGGAGATTTCACCTCCATATCATGCACTCGTACCAAATGATAGATGTACCCTTTCAAAATCATCCTTCGAGCTTTAAGGTAAGAAATAAACTTTCCCTTAGGCGCTGCAACATCACCTTTCCATTCAATAATAGGCTCACTTGGAAAATTAAAACGAACAATCTTTGTCCAGCAATCTACATTGGCATAACAAGAAGCCAACCAATCCATACCCATAATGATATCAAAATCAACCATTTCTAGCTCATGCAAATCAACTAACGTATGGCGGTCATGAATCTTCACGTCACAACTTCGATATACCCATCTAACTACAACAGACTCACCCATTGGCATAGATACCTCAAAGGACTTATGCAACAATTCAGGCTCTCTATCCCATTTACTAGCAACGAAGGGGGAGATATACGACAATGTAGAACCAAGATCTATCAAGGCATACATATCGATAGAAAAGACGGATAGTATACCTGTAACCACGTCCGGAGATGACTCTAAATCCTGACGACTCGATAAAGCATATATGCGATTCTACTGACCTCCTGAACCAGAAGCTCCAAATCTTCCCCTACCCCTGCCAGCTGATGTCTGCATACTCTGCCTAGGAGGATGTACCGAAGAAGAAGAAGCCCATGCAGATGCCGTCGGCTGAGCCATATCCCTCCACCTATCATCGTACAATGTATCATAATATGACCTGGCTGTCCACATGTATAACATGCATCAGAACCCTGGCGACATGGTCCAAAATGATTTCGGCCACATCGATCACATCTAGGAAACTGAGGCCTCATCTGACTGAACTCGCCTCTAAACTGTGGACCTGGGGTCCGTGAACTCTGACTTGGACCAGAATAAGTGGTCCGATCCTGGCGCTGTCCCTGAAACTGTGGCGGTGCACTGGCTGCCGGATAAGACTGACGCCGGGGAAACTGTGGCCTAAATCCACCTCGAAAACTCTCCTATGTTACCTGCGAACCGCGCCCTCTTCTGTTGCCCTCTATCATGCTCTCGATTGGCTCGTTGTTGCCTCTTGCGATCCTCTAGACCCTGTGCATATGCTTGAATACGGGCAATATCCATTCCTTGGTTTAGAGAAGCTGTAGTGCACTCATTTATCAAGTGTGCCCCCAAACCACTAACAAACTGGTGTACCCGATCACTCATATCAGCAACAATCGTAGGAGCATACCTAGCCAAAGAGTTGAACTGCATGCTATATTCCCGAACGCTCATATTACCCTGTTCTAAGTGTAAGAACCTATCTCGTCGGGTTCTTCGAAGCTCGATTGACAAATATTGCTGTAAAAATGCCTCAGAGAACGCCTTACATGTCACTGGTGGCACATTAGGCCCCCGAGTCTGCTTCCAAGTCTCATACCATGTCACAGCAACATCACGTAGTCTATAAGAAGTAAACTCCACTGACTCAACATCCGTGGCATGTATAATTTGTAAGGTCCGTTGCATAAGATCCAGAAAATCCTGTGGGTCAGCATTAGGATCAACCCTTGTAAATACTGGAGGATCCAAGTTGATAAAGTCCCGAACTCTCGCACTCACGGACCTATCAGCAATACCAAGGGTTTGGTGTTGGGCCTGGGAGGCCACTATTCGAGTCAGCAATTGTACAACACTCCGCATGTCTAGGTCCTGATCAGGATCATCTGGGAGAGGTACTGGATGTATGTTAGCTCCTCTACGCCCTTCCGGGGGTGGTGGGGGTACTGCCCCAGAAGCCTGAGAATCAGCCTCATTCTGTGGCTCATGTTGATCTACATTAGCAGGTGGCACCTGACTTGTGCCCTATCCCGCCTCCTCATCCAACCTCTAAATAAATTTCATAGCCACTTGTCGTCTCCTAGTGTTAGGCATCACTGAGAAGGTAAACAAAAAGAGAATTAGGAATGAACACTTATGATTAGGCTTTATTGCACGATCTAGATCAAGAAGAAAGTAATAATCCTAAATGACCAATAGCCTCATGTTTATAAGTGTGGTGCACAACACACCATAAACAAGACTCTACTAGACACGGCTTGCAGACTCCCTAGGACTGACCTACTGTGATACCAAGTTTGTCACACCCCAACCTTGGGAGGTATGGGTGGCACCCGATGCCCGAAGGCCCGAGCGAACCAACCATGAGATATGATCTGAAATATAATAACCTGCAGGCAGAAGAGCCCAACACGACATATATATATAAACTAGGCCAACAAGGCTGTAACAACAGTATAACAGCTATCCAGAAGGCCGATAGAGTGATACAAAAAATATATATATATATATATACAATGACCGCTAGTCTGCAAGCCTCTAAGAGTGTAAGACAATCTCAACAGGGCAGGACAAAGCCCCCGACATGCCCAAAACCACACATATACATCTGTAATAGTACCTATGAACTCAAAGTCAGCAACTCCGAAGAAGTGGAGTGCGAAACCCAATGCTGATCCTGGGGTCCTACTGAGGAGGCACGCCGCTCTGTCTATTCGAACCTGTGGGCATGAACACAGCGCATAAAAATGCGTCAGTACGAAATATGTACTGAATATGTAGGGCGACAAGTGTAACATGAAAAATATAATTAACAAGAGAAGAGATATAGAGACAATTTGAATTCTGAAACTAGCCTCGGTAGGAAACTAAAATTCAACATGGATATAAATGTATGCTCGTGACATCGTCGTTCACTATCGCTACTTATAATATATCACATTATATAATAATAAATCCCTCTGTGGGGCTATAATATCCATAATATACCCGGCCATAATAAAGGCCCGGTAGAATCGTACCCGACCACGTGAAGCTCGGTAATCCCAACTGATCAGTGGTTACACAATATGTATCATACCCGGCCGTCTATAGTGCGGCTCGGTAATGAAAGTAAATACATACATATACTAAATCATGAATTATATAGGTTCAATGTGAAACCAACCTTAAAAGACGAATTCTAAGAAGAGTCGAAGTGGCCTATCATCATTATTCCCCGACTATTATGGTTGTGGCTAAAAATATTTAATTTTCAACTACGAGCCAACAAGTACTAAGAACATGAGAGTTGTGTATTATGAGCACCTTTGAAGTATATGTTACTTATTCATGATTTATATGAACATCGAAAGGAGAACGAGTAAAAAGGCTCTAGTTCTTTTTAAGCAAGGAACAAGGAAATCCGAGAATTCATAGATATCCTCTAGAGTAAGCAATCTATGAGAAAAGATCAGGTCTAAGCATCTTTATAAGTTGAAGGCGAAATAACTCGAATCCGACGAGACAATTCGATAAACGTTTATTCGAATTCTAGTCATGCCGAAAAGTATAGCGAAAGCCCTACATACCTTGTCGATGGAGTTATATACTGTTTCCAAGACCTCAAAAGCCTTAGGAATGATTTCCTACATAATACAAACCATTCAAAATCAAATTCAAGCTCATAGCTTAAATAATTCTTCATTTAGACATTTACGCGAACAACTTGTGGCCATGAATTTGTAGACTCTTTTGTAGATTAATTTCCCCCCAACACACCACCAAATTTTACTTTACTACATCTCCTCATCAACAGAATTCCATCCATGTCTTCACAGATCCAAACAACACAATAAAACCATATAGAACAACCCCAACATTCAAACCATATTAAGAGAGGTTTCTTAAAAAAAAATCAAGAATATTTCTATAGAGGTTTCAACTATTTTTTAAGAATTCTTATGGTAGAAGTTTACAAAGATCAAAGAGGAAGTTAAATCATACCTTATGTGACCAGAATTACTCAAAATTCGAAATTACTTCAAGGCGGAGTCTTGCTATGAAAAGTGAAACACCGAAGAATTCACGATTCCGAAGCTACCATGGTGTTCTCCATCTTGAGGATGACTAAATTGTTGTTATGCTTGGCTAGATGGATGGGAGGAGTTTGAGAGGAAATCCCTAGGTTTTTGGTTCTGTTTTGGAGAGGATAAAACGAAGGGGTGCTGTTTTAAAAATTGACTTAAATAAAGAAATTTTGACTAAACCCGACTAGGCACACTGTTCCCGTAACAGTGTGCACCCCTGTACTAAAATGTTAATATCTCTCTACTCCGAAGTCGTATTAACGAACGGTTTATTGCGTTGGAAACTAGACTCATAGACCTTCGATTCAGTAGGTAGAACACATCATAACTCTCAGTATATTGAGAGAAAAGGTCATCAACATTTTATCCAAATTCCAGTAAAATTTAAACCCGTAACTTGCGCGCGATCTTTGTCGAATTTTTAATCACAACTCAAATGACTTCCAATCTTAACGTATAACTATCGCATCATTTAAATATCTCATAGAAATTATCTTCCTATCGAATTAGCCCATTTACAGCATGATAACGCCGAATACACAAGGTGTAACAACTTTACATGAAGATGACATCATTTCCTGGTAAAATCTATAATCTGGTGTCTTGCTAAGTACACTGACCGCCCACTATTGGCCATGCCGTAACGCTTTGAAGGATCAAATTTCTCCGTAGAAAGGCATGGTGTCTGCTCATCGAGGATGCACCAAGTTGCAACCTCGACAAGCGGAGAGACTAATTGTATGGGTCCAAATTTGAACAATCACGACCGTCGACGAGTACGACGAACGGCGAGTTTCTCGTAACCTAACATCCTGCGGAGGACGACCTTAAGACAAATAAAGAGATTGTACAATCCCTGTAATAATATAGGCCTATTAGAGGACATTAAGAATATTCTTATAACTTGCCTTTTACAGCGTAGAAGGGTTTCACTCCCTATATATATAGCGAACAACAATTTTGTAAGGGGGAGACTTATGGGTTGATTCATAATACTCGCTGCAAATTTGCTTACATAAACGAGTGAGAAGATTCATGGTAGGAGTTTCGTTGATCTATATAAAAAACAGTCTTCTTATCCGTTTTCTCCTTATCCGTCTTTCGTTCTAGAGATTATTATACTTAGCTACCCCTTCATCTTTGATTGATTTGTTCAAAAACGTTTCGATATCTTTTGAGTCAAACACTAATAATCAATTAGATGTGCAATTGGTCTACAGTTGGGTATTTAATATGGGATAATTGGAATTAAGAACCAATGATGTATTACGGAAATAATTTGTATTATAAAAGGGTATTCTCGTCCATTATAGATAGATAACTAGCAAAAGAGTTACGAACTCACAAAAATGCATATTGGTAAACACAGATCAGTCCGTCCTAATATTAAAATGTTGACTATCTCTTCTCGAAGGGAAGTGTTAAATCACGAAAATAATAGTTCAATATAACCTTTTATAATTTGAAATAAAAAAGATATGATGTTTTATTATGGCCAAATACATCTGCAACCCATTTAACATGGCATTTTTTTTCCCATTTTGACATTCTATCTCTACCTTGTTTCGTTTTGGCCCTTCAGCTCTATTTTATATATTTCATTTTGGCTCTCCAACTCCATTTCTTATGTACCACTTTAACACAAAAGCTAAAACCAGTGCAAAAAATATAATGCGTTGTTGATACCCAGTTTTTCCCTATATATTTTCAATATGCAAAATAACTTCAAAATAACATATTTATGCATATATAAGCATGTCCAAGTGTTTTATTATTTTTTCATAATTTATAAAGGTTTAAATTGATTTATTTTCTCCCCTTTTATCCATAAAATCCCAATAATTATTTTTAAAATTATTTTTTTGATAATTCATCCATTTAATTTTCGTATTTATGCCAAAATATGGCAAAGATAATTTTTACAATTTTATTTAGTATTTTTAAAGCTAAATTGCATATAATTGCAATATTAGTCCCTTTTAAGGTTTAATTAGGTTTTATATTCATAAAATTGGGTCCTGTATTTTTAAATTATTAATTATGTGTTATAACTTATTTTAGACCTTTTAATTTAGTTTTCAAAAACTATTTACTATTTTTATAAATTTAAAAGGGAAAAGTGGCTATTTAAATTTTAGCCTAAATTGGCTTTCAAATCTAACCCAAATCAAACCCAATTCCCCGACCCAATTTTTAATTAAACCCGACCCTAACCCTTTTTAACCCTACCCAAACCCGGATCCCCACCTACCCCATTTAATCTAGGCCGTTGATTATTTAGATCAACGACCACCATTCCACCTGCCTAAAATAAACCTAAACGACCCCCTTAACCTAATTCATTTCTACCAACCCGCTACCCTTAAATCCCTCTCCTCTCAAACCCTCTCTGAAACCTAAGGCTAAATGTAGCCGCCGCCACCCAAATCCACCCTAAACCCCTTCAATCCTCACTCAATCCATGGACTCCCATGACCGTTTGAGATGTATACCGGTTTCCTATGTCTCCTGGTTGCCTATTTTCATGATTGCATGGAAAGATCTCGAAGAGATCTAGTCCATACCTTGCAAACTTCTATCCATGGCCTTTCTTCGGCCATCCATGGCCGTTCAAGTTGGATCCATGGCTTTTCCGGCTAGATCGATAACTTTTCGAAGTCTTTCTCATTTTTCTGTGTTCTCCGAAACCCTAACATTAAAGGCTTTCTGATTTCCTTTCAGATCTATCTTAGATCTGTATATGTTATGAACCTCTTAAGTGTTTTCGGTAAAGGTTTTCTAATTTTTCAAAGCGATTTTTCGTCTTCAACGATTAGTTTTTTTTTCTTAACCTCTTTTAAAAGATTTCTTCTCCGATTTTCAGTGTTGTTTTATGATTTTACTATGTTCAAACGATTTGTTTATACTTTTCTTCTACTTGACTCAGCATGTTGAAAACCCTAAATATTTTTGGTTTTATCCAAGGTTCTGAAACCGTCTTTTATTTTGTATACGTGTTTCGACTGAGTTCTTTGTGTTTAAATGTTTTTCTTTGTTTAACTTGACTGATTCTGAGTTTTTACCCTTTTAACTCAGCTCTGTTAAAACTCTAGTTTCTTGAAATTTTCCTCACTTGTTACTGAGAGTTTTTAAAAGATCTCCTTTACTTGTTGCTATGTGTTAGACTGTTTCCTTCATTTTTGGTTCTATGTGACTACGTGACTTTGTTGACTACTATAATTTGAGTAGGTTCTTTTACTACTAAGCCCTAGCCTACTCCTGTTATTGATGTATGTTTGTGTATACCTAGTTGTTTCTTTTGTCAATACGGTTGACCTTGCATGTTCATTATTCTCTATTTATATGGCGAAGTGTAGAATCATGACTCTTTCTTGATTGATCTTGATTTTCTCAAGTTACGACTAATTGCAAATATTTTCCTATAAACCCATGGTTTCACTCATTTTGTTTAAATTGATTGATTCCCTTCCTTTATTTACTGTGATGTTTTACCCCTGCTGAATCCTTTCCCAAAATTAAATATATTTTGTACTTAGACTCAATTATTTACTCTATACTTTTACTATCCCCTATATGGTCAAAAATCAATCTTTCTCAAATTGATTTTCTTTCTTTAATTACCCCTGTTAGTATCCGTTTGAGCAGTAATTCCTTGATTAAAAGGAATACTTGTATTAATTGATTCTGATTGTGATTACTTCCATATTTGTATCAAACCTTTACTTGTTACCTTATTTTTCTACTCGTTTTAAAAGCTATAAATACCCTGCTTTCATTAACAAGACACGAACAACTGAGTTAAAAAACTCACACTTACATATTCAGACTCTCTTTCTTTCTCTACTACTTGTGCTACTTTCTTGTCTAGCCGGCTAAAAGTCAAGGCTAGACTTTGGAACTCTAATTGCTTTACTTTTCTACACTTTGATCCCTCAACTGGTATGTTCTTAATTTAAATTCTGAAACTCAACACCTATGTGTTCCCTTGTTGTCAATCACTGTCTCTTTCTGCACTAACTTAGTAGCTCGTGCTGTTAAGTTGTACTATTTGTTTATTGTTTTACTCAGCATGCTTAAAATTCTGCCCTTCCCTGTTCAAATGTGATCAACATATTTACTTGTTCCTGTTTATGTCCTTCAACTAGCATGTCTATAATGTACCTAATTCATGACTAATTGTGTGTTTCTGATTTGGGTCCTCTATGTCCCCAACCCCTACTCCCCTGTTTGTAACTGCTGAAGCATGTAATTCTCTCTGAATTGGTTCTGTGTGTGTTGTTGTTGCTCCTACCCCCTTTCCCTTTTCAAAAAACTATTTTTTTAGGAAATTCTTATGATGTTTTACCAAACTCACTTCAAACATGTTGTTTCTAAAACTATTTTCCAACTCAACTCCTTTGAGTCTATGTCCAGCACTCTCACATGCACTCTTAGATCACTAGTTTATGCCCCTCTTGTGTGAGCCTTGCTTTGGGACCCTTGAGCTCCCTCTGAACCTGGACACATAAGAGCTGACCTTCCACACTGCACTAACTCTCTTGGTTATGCAATCTGGGTGTGAGCACTGCCCGGGATCCCTTGAGGTCCTTAGGAAACTCTGACACACCAAGATATGAAAAAGGCTTTGGAATAATATTGGCATTGAAATGGTTTATTACATAACTCAGAGAGGAAGTCAGGATCAGGCTTCCTATGGTTGTAACTTCTTATTTTGTACATTTTTTCTTATGTAATTCAATCACATGGTCTATAATAATTTGTAAACAACTCTGGGGATGGATAGTGAAAAGGGAAGAGGTGACTATGAATGCTTTAGCTATAAAAAGGGGTAGAAAATATGTTATTAGATTTATCTTCCTACTTGTGCAATAGAAACCATGCATAGGACTCATTTCATGCATTAGAGATCATGTTCCCTAGGATTTACGCTTATTGTTTTCAGTATGTCCATTTCATTATCATATCACTTATAAAATCTTGCGTAAATTATGTTAATAACCGGAGTTTCTGCGATCATATTCCTACTGCCATGCAAACTTAGAGATCTTGTTTTAGGCTAAACAACACTAACAAACATGCCATTTCTGCATATTTTGGAAATCATGTTTAAACGCTGTAATATTTGTGCATATAGTTTTCCTGCTTAGGATTATGCATCATTCTGCATCTCTGTACATTAGATACCATGTCTTTAGGATTTCATTTATATTCGCTCAAGCACGCTTAGGCTAACTATGAATGCACAAAAAGGAATAAAATAATTTTATTCAGTTTTTACAATCAACTGACAATAATTCTATGTATTGAACACCTAGAACAACATGTTTTTAGGTAATAAAAACCGTCTTAATGATTCGGAACAACTACTGCCTTGTTTTACACCCAGGCAAGCCCTAGGTAATAACTTGAATAAAACTGGAACTGCCTTTGTTTAATTATTAACTACTACAACCAGCTGACAGGCCTGATTCAAACTTCTTTTCTGAGTTATATAATGAATCTGGTTCTGACTTAAACACCCAGCTTAGGACCTTAAATTCAGACCTTAACTGTGTATAAGTCATGCTATCTATGTGCATTCTTTGTGGAGGTATAACTGAGCCTTCTGCTTACTTATATGTCCTCCCCAATTGCAGTCTTATATGTTTTTGTATGTTGCCTTAGTATTTTCCCTTTAAACATAAGGGTCTTCCTAGAACCCCCTCCTTATAGGAATAGTAGTCCAACATACCTCCGGGACTGATAGGAAGGGGCGAGTAACAACATGTAATAAAAGTGGAGACCAACCCTTGCTTTAATTACCTTAACGGGGCAGGAAAAGATAGATATGGATATGATGATCGGTGCACTAATACTATGTGTATCCCCTCTTTTGAGGAGTTTCATACCGGATATTGCATTGATGTGATCCATATTACAAACAAACCTAGGACACCCCCTTTACATTCATAAGCATGCGTTAGATTATAACTTTTCAAAATTTCATCTTTCAATAATTGTTTTCAAACGTTTGTGTGCTTAACTTAAATCCCCTATTACTTGAGACTTACTTGTTTATTTGCTAATTGCACAAATTCACAACAACTATCTAGCCGGGAACCACACTAGTGGATCCTGAGGGGTGCCTAACACCTTCCCCTTAGGATAAATTCAAGCCCTTACCCTATCTTTGGTTATCAAACATAGTTGTAGTTGAACCTTATAGGTGCCCTAACGCACCTTAAAAGTCATTAGGTGGCGACTCTTCAAAAACGCAATACCCAATTCCCAAAAGGAAATGAGTCATTACACCTTATGAATGTCGAAACCCGGACTCCTCTTTACTGGAAAAAAAAGGGGCGCGATATGCGTGTGTATACACAAATATGAGGTGTAAATTGAATGTTGTCACCTGGTTTTTTCATCCATATCAAATGGGTCAATATTAAAATACCGGGACATTTGCATCTATACCCACTTTTTGAGTCACGTTTAACTTGTGTCTGCTTTATAAAAAAAATTGCAAGCGTACCCACTTTTTCGCGTAGCTTTAGCATACGGGGCTGAAGTAGCAAAGGCAATCACGCAAAACTTC
The DNA here is from genome assembly GCF_000393655.2 of Nicotiana sylvestris. Lineage (NCBI taxonomy): Eukaryota > Viridiplantae > Streptophyta > Magnoliopsida > Solanales > Solanaceae > Nicotiana > Nicotiana sylvestris. The sequence continues at coordinate 212,851,323 of NC_091059.1, read as the reverse complement.
AACATTCTAGTAGACGGGCCTGAAGTAGCAAAAATTGTTGAACCAAGTGTGCTGAAGTTTTTGTTTGTAATTGCTGAACTTAAGCATAATAGCTGAAGTTTTGTTCTCTATTTGGTGAAGTTTTTTTTTGTAATTGCTAAACTTAAGCATAGTAGTTGAAGTTTTATTCTCTATTTGCTAAAGTTTTTGTTTGTAATTGCACTAAATTAGATGAAGTTGTTTTGTCTTCGATTCATTAGTTTTGTCATTAAGCTTTTTAAAAACTTCAAAAGAAGATGCTGAAGTTATTTAGTTCATTTATAAAACTTCAGCACTTGATAAGCTGAAGTTTTTATACTGGATTCAATAGTTTTATCGTAAAGCTTTTTCAAAAATTTCAGCATAGATGTTGAAGTTATTTAGTTCATTTAAAAAAACTTCAGCACTAAATAAGCTGAAGTTTTTTTGTCCTGAATTCATTAGTTTTGTCATAAAGCTTTTCAAAAAACTTCAGCAAAGAAGCTGAAGTTATTTAGTTCATTTGTAAAAATTTCAGCACTATATAAGCTGATGTTTTTGAAAAAGGTTTATAACATACTAGATAAATAACCAGATTGCCAATAGTATCTAAATAATAATTTTTGGAAATAATAAGCGTGAAAAGAACAGAATTATCATGAAAAGAATCACTAAGTGTGATCTTAAAACTTTCCGTACAAGGAAATATTCACAAATTATTGTCTACTAATTTACGTAACTTACGAGTAAATTCTGTGTTCCGAGGCCTTAGAAGCCTCCTTTTTCCTCACTTCAATTTGCGTGCATAGTCCGGGCGTACATCTAGAACGCTTTTATGTGGAAATTTGATGAAAAGGTTAATTTGGCCTTATAAATTTAATTTAAGTTGACTTCGGTCAATATTTTGGGTAAACAGACCCTGACCTATGATTTGATGGTCCCGAAGGGTCCGTAGGAAAATATGGGACTTGGGTGTATGCCCGGAATTGAATTACGAGGTCCCAAGCCTGAGAAATATATTTTCGAAGAAAATTGTTTAACTAAAATTTTAAGAGTTTTTGGAAAATTGAATGTATTTGAAATTGATGGTATCGGGATCGTATCTTGGTTTTGGAGCCCAGTACAGGTCTTATATGGTGTTTAGATTGAGCATGTAAAATTTGATAAGAAACAGACTTGATGTTTTTGGTGATTTGATCGCACGAGTAAGTCCATATGATGTTTTTGAGTTGGTAAGGATGTTTCGTTTGGAGCCCCAAGGGCTCGGGTGAGTTTCAGATAAGTTTCGAAAGGTTTTTATACTTAGGAAAAGTTGCAGAACTGATATTTTTGATGCACAGGTATGCTGTGCTTCGTGATCGCAAAGCCTTTCACGCGATCGTGAAAGGGAAATTGGGGTTGGGGTGAACTTGTTCTACGCGAACGCAAAGAAAGGGACGCGAACGCGGAGCACTGGGGAGCTGCTCTACGCGAATGCAACCCTTGCCCCGCGAATGCGTAGTGTAGAATGGGGGCTGGTCTGGAAGGTGGTCGTTCTTCTATGCGAATGCGTACACTTGTCCGTGAATGCGAGGGTCAGGAGGGCCAATCTTTCGCAAACGCGTAGAAGGACTCGCGATCGCGTAAGTCCACTTCTAGCAGCTCTTCGCGAGCGCAACAGTGTTCTCACGAACATGATAAACAATGTCGCCCAACTCTTTTAAATAGTAACAGAAATGGGAATAAACCATTTTCTCACATCGCCTTCCCCAAAATCAGAACCTAGGCGTTTTTGAAGAGTAAAATCAACACCAAATCATAGGTATGTGTTCCTCAACCCATCTCCTTCATTTTCCATCAACACCCATTAGATTTCTAGGCCTAAATATTGTTCTTCCATGGTAGAATTTGGGATTTTGGGTAGAGTTAGGGCTTTTTAAATAATTGTAATTTAGACCTCGTTTTCGGGTCGGATTTCGAAACTAATTGCATATTCGGGCTCGTGGGGTGAATGGGTGATCGAATTTTGGTCCGAACCTCGAGTTTTGACCAAGCGGGCCCGAGGTTGATTTTGATATTTTGGGGTAAATGATAGAAAACCTATAATTAAGCATTGGGTATGAATTCTTTAGTATTTATCGATGTTATTAAATTAATTTGGACTAGATACAAATAATTTGGAGGCGAATTCTAAAGGAAAAGCGGTGTTTGAGGCTTGAGTTGGCCGTGGAAGTTTGAGGTAAGTGTATTGTCTAACTTTAGCTTGAGGGATTAGGAGTTGTGTCATATTTGCTATGTGTTAATTGTGGAGTACGACATATAGGCATGGTGACGAGTATCTATATGTCGGTGTCAAATATGCTCGTGAGTCTTGCATTGTAATTGTTGTGACTTTGTTGTGGTTTATTCATGCTTCATATGAGGATTATCATTATTGTTTCCTTGCCGGAATGTTGTTGTGATATTATTGTTTCCTTGCCGGGATGTTGTTGTTATATTATTGTTTCCTTGCCAGGATATTGTTGTTATATTATTGCTCCCTTGCCAGGATTCTTTTATGATTGGTGTTGATAAATGAAATGGGAGCGGTTTCACGCCTGCAACGGTACTATATGAAATGGGAGCGGGTTGCATGTCTGCAACGATACTATATGAAATGTGAGCGGGTTGTACACCTGCAACGGTACTATATGAAATGGGAGCAGGTTTCACGCCTGCAACAGTATTATATGAAATGGGAGTGGGTTGCACGTCTGCAATGGTATTACATGTTTGCTTGTTTCTTATTTCCTTATCTTTTGCTAGTAATTGATTTATGGTGTTCTTTACTTTTCTCTATTAGTATTCTGTTGTTATCTGTTACCCCCCGTAGCATGTTTCCCCTGCCCAACTTTAGCTGTAATTATCTGCTTTTATTTTCCACTGTATATGATTTAACTACACAGGTTTATTTGGTAGTCTGGTCCTAGCCTCGTCACTACTTCGCCAAGGTTAGGCTAGGAACTTACCATCACATGGGGTCGGTTGTGCTGATACTACACTCTGCATTGTGTGCAAATACTGATACTGGAGCATTTAGACCGCAGTGAGGGTGTTGTCTTCAGTCCACTCAGGCGACCCGAGGTACTCCTGCAGACGTCCACTGGCCTTGGCGTCTCCTTCTATCATTTGTCTTTCTATTTTTACTTACTCAGAGACAGATTGTGTATTTCCATTTAGACCTTATTTGTAGTATTCTTAGATAGTCTGTGACTTGTGACACCAAATTCTGGGTAGTATTGTGTTTCAGATTATGTAACAAATGTTCGGTTAATGATTAAGTTTTCGTCTTCCGCATGTCTGGATTAATTAGTTTATTCCCCTGCTTAAATCACTTATTACTTTGAATTATTGAACATGCTTAATAAAAAGGGTAATGAATTTATAATACTCAGCTTGCCTAGCCTTTACGAGTATACGCCACCACGACTCCCGAGGGTGGAAAATTCGGGTCGTGACAAGTTTGTATCATAGCTCTAGGTTACTTAGGTCTCACAATTCACGGACAAACTTAGTAGAGTCTGAGGGATCGGTACAGAGACGTCTGTATTTATCCCCAGAGGCTATAAAGTTAGGAAAAGTTTCATTTCTATTCTTCTCTGTCATGCGATTTGTTCTCTCACTGCTAAATTGAAACCTCTACTTTTGTCCTTTCACGAATGGCGAGGTCGCATACAGCTTCTTCAGCCGAGCAACAGCACAGACCGGTGATAGATCAGCTACGTCTTCGGAGGTTTTATGGAGGTTGGATAGGTTTCACCAAGCTCTTCACTACCACTTTCAGTGGTGCATATTCTGAGGATCCCCTGGATTATTAAGATGGTTGTCATGAGGTTCTCAGGAACATGGGGATAGTGGAGACCAATGGGGTCGATTTTGCTACTTTTTGCTTATCTAGATCCGCCAAGACTTGGTGGAGAGATTATTGTTTGGCTAGACCAGCCGAATTACCAGCTTTGACTTGGGAGTAGTTTTCTCAGCTATTTCTGGAGAAGTTTCTTCCTATCACTCAGAGGGAGATCTATCGGAGGCAATTTGAGCGTCTCCAGTAGGGTTCTATGACTGCTACTCAGTACGAGATCATATTCATCGACTTGGCCCGTCATGCTCTTATCATACTTCCCACCGAGAGAGAGGGGGGTGAGGAGGTTCATTGAGGCACTTATTCAGCCTATTCGACTTCAGATGGCTAAGGAGACGGGGAGCGAGATTTCCTTACAGGATGCGGCCAATGTGGCCCAGAGGGCTGAGATGGTTCTATCATAGGGGGGTGGTCAGGGGTCTGATAAGAGGCCTCGTCATTCAGGCAGATTCAGTGGCACCTCATCTAGAGGCAGGGATTCGTATGGTAAAGGCCATCCTTCTAGGCCTTTTAAGTCAACACTTCAAGTTTCTCACGGTGCTTCAGGTGGTCGTGGTTCTCATATGCAGTATTCTGATCAGCAGTCCTACAGTGCACCACCAACTCCTATCAGTGCAGCCCCACTGCAGAGTTTTCAGGGTGGTCATTCAGGTCTTCAGGGTCAGCAGTCTCTACAGCCGAGGGTTGTTATATTTGTGGCGATATGGGGCATATTGCTAGATTTTGCCCTCGAGCATCGAGCAGTTCTCAGCATCAGGGTTCCCGTGCCATGGTTCAGGCACCGAGTGTTCCACAGCCCGCTCAGCCATCTAGAGGTAAACGTAGAGGTGCTAGAGGTGGAGGTAGAGGTATTAGAGGTGGAGGTTAGGCCGCTACAGGTGGAGGCCAGTCAGCAGCAGGTCGTCCCAGAGATGTAGTTTAGGGTGATGAGGCCTAGCCCCGATGTTATGCTCTTCCAGCCAGGCCTGATGCTGAGGCTTCCGATGCAGTTATCTCAGGTATTGTTCTGGTTAGTAGTAGAGATGCTTCAGTTTTATTCGATCCGGGATCTATATACTCCTATGCGTCATCTTATTTTGCATCGCATCTGGTCATGCCTAGTGATTCTTTGAGTGCTCGTATATGTGTCTACACTGGTGGGTGATTCTATTGTGGTAGATCGTGTCCATGTTCATGTATAGTTGTGATTGGGGGTCTTGAGACCCGAGTAGACTTATTAATTTGGACATGGTTGAGGTAGAGATAGAGTGCCAAAATGAAAAATGGTGTCAAGTTGAATGAGTTGCATATGTATTTGGCCTTTTATTATCATATCTTTTATGTATAAAAATAAATATTTTTGAAAATTTTGACATTAAGTTTAAAAAACTTATAATAAGATATTATAAAATGTAACTACTAAAATATGAGGTATAAGAATCTTATCGCAAAACAATAATTCCTCCTTAAAAGATAGGAGTATTAAATCCAACATTCAAGCCACTAAAAACGAACTTAATCCAAGAAAGAAATACTGCTAGTAATCTAGAACATTGCTAATAGCTATATAGTTTAAAACCAGAAAAGCATAAATCCCATAGTAAAACTATAAATAATTTAACGTGCAGTAGTTCATTTGGATTCAGGTATTGAACCAAGCCAAGCAGGAGGCTGCATCCCAGTTTGCTCTTGCACAGTTTGAAGCAGAGGAGGCAGCATTCGATACACACCAGCAACATCTTTCAATCCGCTTCCTTCTCCGTTGCTTTCGCCGCCATTAGCACCTGACCAAATGCTAATCTTTGGCTGCAAACCGTTTACTGCTTGAGCATTGGTCTTAGCAATTTCCTGGAAAATTCCATTGTTGATCATCAAATAGTCTCTGAGTGAAGAGTAATTCTTCACTTCCTTAAGAAGGGATCCTAAGTAAAATGCTTGTGCTTCTCCAATTGCTGCTACTCCTTCGGCTTCCTTTTGTTTTGCAAAGAGCTCACTGTTAGCAACCTGTTGGCGACTATACAGTTCAGCATCTGCGATTGCTTTCTGTGCTTCTGCTTTCTTCTGGTTCTCGAATAGTGCGGCTTCTGCTTCTTTCTGTCGCCTGTATAATTCTGAGTTTGCCTCTTGCACCTGTTTATATTAACAAGTTAGAAAACAAAATTAAAACCGGATATTGGATTTAAAGGTTATTCATTTATTCCTAAACATTCGTTCATATACAATGCAGATTAGAATAATTATTCTCTTATAATATACACTTTTCAGTCTTGATATATATGAAGTTCTGCAGAGGCTAGTTTTACATAAATAAGACTACTCGGTTTCAAAAAGAATGAAAGCATCAGTCTCAATTAGAACAGTGACTTCTTAAATTTAGCTTATCATCAGAAACTACATACACCACCAACAACAACAACACAATGAAGTCCCACGAGTGGGGTGTGTGGAGGCAGTGGCGAAACCAGAGAATTTTCATTAAGAGGACTCAAAATATAAAGAAATAAACTCACCAAGAGGTCACGGGGGTGTTATTATATAATAGTATATATACATATTTTTTTAAAAATTACCAAGCTAAACAGTGTAATTTTCCGACGAAGGGGTGTTACACCCCTTGGGTGCATGTGGCTCCACCAAAATGCGAAGGATAGTATGTACGCAGACCTTACCCCTACCTTGGGAGAGTAAAGTTTCCGATAGACCCTCAGCTCGGGATATCAGAAACTACAAAAGTACTAAAAATTATAACTTGATAGTATAGTTTAAACACATAAAATATGTTTTAGCCAATGGAAAGACTTAAGTATATTTGATTACAAAGAAGCATAACAAGTCTCTGTTTAAAAAGGGTGGTAAATATTGAGGGTGTCTGACCTCCCCAAACTATCAGGCAGATTTATTAAAATTAGAAGCAAAAACTCTCTCAGTTTCAGCTACCAAAACAATTACTCCGCAGTACTTAATTACCAGATGCATAAGGTACAATAATTACTGTAACAGACTAACAGGCATGCTTGGCAAAATAAAGAGGCTGCAATAAAATCTGAAAGGGAGTTTCTTCTTCCTTATGATTATGTACAAAAGGTACAATTATAGTATTGTTTGACAATACAATAATATATATAAGCAGTAGCGGAGCTAAGATTTTATTAAGAAGTATCAAAGTTTAAAGAAATAAATACACGAAAAAGTCAAGGGATTCAATACATAGTACTACCTCCGTTTCAATTTATAAGAAACTAAAGAATGACTCGTTTCCATATTTGAAAATAATTTACATTTATGCAATAATTTATAGCTACATAAAATATATGTGCCTCATTTTACACCACAAATTTAAAAATAATAGGTTCACATAAATTAAAACAGAAGAACTATGTATACATTAAAAAAAAAAAATTTGATATCTAAATGTGGCTCCATCACTATGCGTAAGGTACAATAATTACTGTCACATGCATGCGGGGCAAATTAATTAAAGGGCGTACAAACTACAAATATAACCTCACAATCAAAAACATAATGAATTAAGAAGAATAGGTAAATATGTATTCAACACTAATAGCCTTGGTAATTAGCATAACAAAATGTAAGTAAGAAGAAAAGAAAAAAGTACCTTAATGTCGTATTCAACATTAGCCTTGCTGAGAAGATCAGCCTTGAGTTTTGCAGTCTGAGCAAGAGCTTTCTTCTTCTCCACTTCCATTTGTAGCTCAGCTTCTCTTATTGCCACAGCCTTTTCTGCTTCCACCTCAGCCAATCTTGCAGTCTGAGACCATCCTGCTTTCTTCTTTGCCAATTCTGCACTTGCTTCAACAACCTCTGCTTCTCTTTGATTCTTAAATATCTCTACTTCAGTCCTTACTCTAACTTCTTCCTTTTTACCTTCTCCTTGCCTTTTTGTTGATATGATCATTGTCTCTGCATCTATCTTAGCTGCATTCTGCTTTGTCTCTCCATCTCTTTGCTTTGAACCTATCTCTCCTTTCATCCTTGCCTCGGCTACATCAATCTATCAAGAAGACAAAGCAAAAACAAGAATAAATTAGAAGTATTTAACAAAGAATATGATTCCAAAGAGTTTATGCAGCGGCGGATTTATGCTATACAAAGAGGGGTCGTAAAGTTCGTCAAAAATTCCATGTATACATGTATGTCTTTAGAAAATAGTGATATATTAGTATTGTGCACTCAATATTCAAAACAGATTTTGATTGAATCGAAAAGTACACCCGTAACCTTCAAATCCTGAGTCCGCCTATGAGTTTATGTATTAGTTATACATGAATTATAACGAAGAGATTATTTACGCAATGAATAATTAGGTGAAGTTTGTTATATAGTGAATAATAACGTTACATGAGCCCCCCATGAACCCTTAGCCTGGATTTTGTGAATTTTGGGTAGTACAAGTTTTGATATTTTCGTATGCCAAATTCAATTTGTAAACTTTTGCACATCAATGATAAGTGGAAACTCCTTTTAATAAATAAAATAGTACTCCACTAATGTAGTGATTGTTATGCAAAAATTAATTACTTTGATGACTTGCTTCTGTATTTATTTACTTTTATATACGTATTAGCAATGCATGTAATATTCTTATTCCACCATTCACTCTTTCACATCATATATACTAGTCTTAGGATACGCGTTGCGCGTGTAATTAAGTCATGAATTTTTAGAAAATCGTATAATTACTACTATTAAATATAATATGTTTGTATTATAAACTGTTCCATCTTAATAGTTATACAAACATGTTATATTTATTCTTAAAATATATAGAGTTTCAGTTGAAAATGCTTATCTATAAACCCTTCCATTTTAATTTTTCTATTTTTCTGATTTTAATTTTTAATTCAAAGCTTCTAAAAGCCTCTTAATATAATAGTTAATGTCTATTTTCTATTGTTGTTTGAAACATATTTAATTTTACATTCTAATTTGTTCCAAGGATCACTTTGGCGATTTTATTGTGCAACATAAAATGGATTTAATATATTAAGCTTCCTATGAATAAAAAGTTTCTATTGAATTAGTGTTGAATTATGACTATATTTTAGTGCCTTTGTTAAGGTGAGAGATTAGAGATATATTTAAATTAATAATACGCGCTAAAGAGGGATGATTTTTGTCCAAGCGAGACTTTGTGTGGTATTCAAAGATCAATTTTTAGAATCTACTTCAAATAAGGAAAGATTTCTTATTAGGAAAATTATTAAATGACTATTCCTAAATATTAAGGTAATAATAAAAGACTATTTTGTCTAGTGTAAACTCTATTTTAAAAAGATAAAAAAATGGAATGATATTTCGCTGAAAAATTTCGTGCTTTTAATATAGTAGTATAGTATAGTACAGATATAGAATTAGGTAAAACAATATGGAAGGAATTATGTTATATTAATAAATAAGGAATGAATTTATGTAAGTAAAATCTTGTGTATAATTCATATACAAAGAAATCTTTATATTAAAACTAAAGACTCCTGCTTCAAAAGGAGTTTAAAGTGCTCATTTTCACCCAATATAATACGTTTCTATAAAATATTAATATGCCAAAATTTTATTATTAAAAAAAAAACCTTCCTAATCCTAAATGATCGAAATCTAGTCTAGTGTAAATGGAAAAGTGCGGGAATTCTAGAATGGCAAGGAATTAAAGAGTCAAGTCTTAAATTTTAGGAAAATAATTAAATGACTATTTTTAAATATTAGAGAAATAATTAAATGGTTATTCCTAAATATTAGGGAAATAATCAAATGACTATTTTATACAATATAAATTCTATTTTAAAAGGGTAAAAAAGGCAAATGATATTTCGCTAAGAGCCTTCGTGCTTTTAATATAGTATAGATAAGAAACAAAAACAAAAATAAATTAGGAGTAATAAAGATTGACATGCATGTAGATTAATCAATGGATTGAAATTATATACATAGACAATGTAGAATTTATTATACAATAACTAATATATTTTAACCAGTTATAGCAAGTTACTATTTATTTTATTTTTTGATTACCGAATTAGATTTATTACTAGATTTACTCAATCAGAGCATAATTAAGAAGAAAATAAAATAGTGTTACCTTGGCTTGGTTGGCGGCTTCCATCTGAGTCTTTTGGCCAAGGTAAGAGAAGTACTCATGGCCAGGAACATCTACAAGTTGTTTAACATTAGCATTATAGATATAAAGTCCAAATTGATTAAGTTCAAGTTGGACTTTCTCAAAAACTTCTTTCTTAAACTCTTTTGTTCCCTTGAAAATCTGTTCCATAGTCATAGAAGCAGCAAGAACCCTAGTTTCCCCCTCGATAATTCCCTTCACCAGTTCCTTAACGTGATTTGAATTCTTATCATGATTGGATACAAGCTGTGCATACTTGATCAAGCTCTCGTTGTCCTCGTCGAGTTTAGGGCCAATTGTGAAAACAGCAGGAAGAACAAAAGGAAGTTTTTCGGCGCTCATAGCTTGTACCTCGAATGAGTAGTTGACAGGAGATATGTCAAGCCTAGTGCATTTTTGAAGGGGCCATAAAAAGTGTTTTTTCTTGAGTTTTATTTCACTTATACCACTTCCGGTAATGGCAAGCATCTCCGATGGACCAGCAACAATATAATGTGGAATCCCCATATTCAATTTGAGAGAAGAAACTTTTGGAAGATGATGTCTAGGGCGAGTATTGATGAGGATGCAAATAAAATATAGGGAGTAATTATTACTGACCTAAACAAAATCAAATTATATATAGGAGTCGTAAATCTTGCAATGGGAAATAACGTAGGAAGGTGCTAGTAGTCCTAGTGAAGCACTGATTAAAGGGGCAGAGGCGGTTATGTAATGTACGAAAAAGGTGGACGAGATGAAACCACTTCGTTAGAGTTATAAGGCGAATAGGTCTGTCGTTTCACTGGAAATTTCATGATGTTCCTTTATTAGACCCGTGGCTCTATAGTGAGGGCGCAATCCGAGTCCCACTCTATTTTGGAGTATATGATGTATTGGTTTCTTGAGACTTGACAATTTGGGAAACAAAAGGAGTCCAAATTTATTTGACTTTATTCCGACTTCAATTATCATTTCGTAAGCTTCACTTTGATAGCGTGGTAACTTGGTAAAAACTTAATCGAACTTAATATTCACCTAATTGATATGTGTTTGACTCAAAAGATATCGAAACCTTTTTGATTAAATCAATCAAAGAAAATGAAAGGGTAAATCTTAGTTAAGTATAACAATCTCTAGAACGAAAGATGGATAAGGAGAATACGGATAATAAGACTTCTTTATCTATCCAGATCAACCAATCCTTTACAATAAATCTTCTCACTCGTTTATGTAAGCAAATTTACAGCAAGTATTATGGATTAGCCAAGAAGTGCCCCTTTACAAGGTTGTTATTCGCTATATATATAAGGAGTGAAACCCTTCTAAGCTATAAAAGACAAGTTATAAGGAATATTCGAAGGAATATTCCTAGTATCCCCTAATGGGCCTGTATTATTACAAGGGTCGTACAATCTCTTGTTTACCTTAAGGTCGTCTCCGCAGGACGTCGAGTTACGAGGACCTCGTCGTTCGTCGTACTCGTCGACGGTCATGGTTGTTCAAATTTGGACCCATACAGTTAGTCCCTCTGCTTGTCGAGGTTGCAACTTGGTGCATCCTCAATGAGCGAACACCATGCGTTCCTACGGAGAAATTTAATCCTTCGAGGCATTACGACATGGCCAATGGTGGGTGGTTAGTGTGGTTAACAAGACACCAGGTAATGCATTTTACCGGGAAATGATGTCATCTTCACCTACATCATCATTACGCGTGTTTTCGAGATAGGAGTTGATGGCTTGTTGCTTCAATTCTAGTGCCACCCAATCCTATAAATAGGTAGAGGGTTTGTTTTTTCGAAAGTTCTTGGCCATTTTACTTCTGAATACCCCTCCTCATTTCTCCGAGCTTGCCCTGACAATCTTCTGGTTCTTCTTCTCACATTCTTCGTTTACAACTTCTTCTTCCTCTCTTTTTTCTGCTGTGTCAATACCTTTTTAACGAAAGCATGCCAAGGTCACACCAATCTCATGAAGGGATTCCTGAGGCTGCCCCATTGTCCATGGTGCCCCCTTCGGGCGGTGAAGATACGGTGGTAGAAGAGGGTGATAGTCTTCCTACGGTGGAGGAGTTACTGCCGAGACACCCCATGTCTCGAAGTGACTTCCTCAAAGATCCCCCTTCTACTCCTACCCCCGTACTCTCTAAGACGGAGCAAGTTCACACTGACGCTCTTCGTGTAAAGTATGGCATTCCCGCTCATGTTGGAATGGTTCCAGCGGGGAGAGATTTTGTAGAGGTCCACAGACCTAGATACTGCGCTTTCTACAAGTACCATTTCATGATTGGCTATACTTTTCCTCTCTTCCCATTAATGGAAGAGTTTTGTAGGTTCTACCAAGTTTGCCTGGTAGAACTTTCGCTGTATACACTCAAGATACTTTTGCTATTGACCAAGTATGCGGAGTTGGCGGAATGTGATGTTTCTATCCACCACCTTTTGCACCTACTCTCGTCTAGCTTCCACAGGGGTACCATGGTGCATTTGAGGCACCGTGGCACAAAAGGGCTGGCAGTTAGGACAGATGATCGAGCAAGTCAAAAGTTTTGGCACAAGTACTTCTTTGTCAAAACTGAACACGACGTTTCTAACTTCGTCAGGTTCCCGGAGCGATGGAATGAGACTCGTAAGTGTTGCCACTCGTTTTACTCTTCCTTCGTCTGTATTCATTATAAAGTTTATTTGCTTCTCGTTTGCAACTACGGGACGTCTGCCCCGCCCTATTGCTGGCATAAGGGATTGGGTAAAGTGTTTGTTGCCCATACAGCGGAAACCCGAGATTGGCCTGGTTTCGTAAAGCGTTATGGCCCTAAAGTTCCATTTGGTAAATGTTTTCCCTACCACTTCGTTGGTTATATAGCGTCGTTTATTGATACAACTCTTCGTGACGGTAGGTCAAAGAGCTTCCAAGTGGAGGGAGCCAGTTCCTGCATTCCAACAGGCCGTCGTTGCCGCGAAAACATAGTTTACTTTGAGTGAGTTTGTTCGAGAAGGTCATCTTCAACCTATTCAATTAGAAGGTCCCTCTCGGGTCATAGTCGTGAGGGAGGAGGCTTCTTCAATACCAATCCCACACCTCTTGGACGAATCCTCCAATGGGGACGAGTCGTTGTCGAGAAAAAGGAGGAGAATGGAGATCAGGAAGGATGTGGTTGTAGATGCTAATAGAAGCAGGGCATCGCAGACGGCACATGTACCCACATTTATGGCTGACGCCCTTTTATAGGGGAGATCTCCCCAAATGGAAGGAGTTTACCCAAGAGCCGGCTCTGTGCGCTCTGCTGAGGGCGGCACATCGTCAAACGTTGGAGGCCATCGTGTCGAGGGCGAAGGCTCAGGTTCAGATGTCAACTCGGAGGACGTTAACGAGTTCGTAGGTCGCCATACTCACGTGAAGTCAGAGCGGAAGAGTCGGATTGTCATATAGTCATCCCGAGGGACTACAACTTGTTGTTGAACTATGAGCAAGTGGCATCTATTTTAGCTCCTCTATGTGCTGCCCCTGAAAACGAGGTGCTTAGGGCGATGAGTGACATTGAGTTGTCTCAGAACGTCGCCAGCATGGCCTTACGGGTAGGTAACTTTCTTTTCCTTTTCGTTGTTGGTCTTGTGTGGCGATTGTCGACCTGTATTTTGTTTTTAACTTCACTTTTTCTTTTGTGCCAGACCTTCATCATAGAGACAGAGCGCGAGCGTCGGGAGAGGAAGAGGATGGCCATCTACGAGAAGATGTCGTTCAAGTATCAATGGTATCGTGCTAAGCACCGCGCGATGGCCGATATTTATTATCAAGACCCTGAATTTAAGTTGTTTCACGAAGGGCTTAAATAGAGGGAAGACCAACTAGAGTGCAAGATAGAAGAGCTAAGGGAGCGAGATGAGGAGCTTATGAAGGTTGTCACCCATAATAGTGAACTTGAGGCCTCCCTTAAAGTGATGGAGGACGAGCTTGAGTTGAGCAGGGGGTGATGGCCGAGAATACCGACTTACAAGCAAAGGTGGCCAGTTTGACCGCTAAATTGAGTGCGAAGGCAGTGGATATTGAGGGGCTTAAGGGCGAGCTGAACGTCAGTGCTGATAAGCTGGCGACAGCTATTTCTGGAACGGCGTCTTTGGAGAATGCCCTTTGTATTTGTAGGTCGGAGCTGATTGAGGAGAAGGAGGCCTCTAATCTTAATGTATCGAGGCTTGAAGGGCATGCTAAAGAGTTGGAGGCAGAGCTATCTACGTTGAATGGATAAGTGGCCTTGCTGAGAGAGGAGGATGCAAGTCGACGCTCTCAACCTTCTACGTCTCGTGGCTCAGCCGATCCGGTCGTGCCTCATCGTTTATATGAGTTGTGGATCCTTGCTGAGGCCCAGCTTGACATGTACAAAGCTTTCCACACCGAGGGGAGGGCAACTGAAGTGGAACTTCAGGCTATGCATACTGAAGCTCGTGCAGCTCGTAAGGCATGCGGGTACGACCCTCTTACACCTGACGGGGATGACATCAACTCTGATGATGCGAACCGTCTTGCTTTGGACTCTTGGTATGAAGATGCTTACCCCACCGCGGATGATGTGTAATCTTTTGTTTGTATTTACTTTTGTTTTGGGGCTTTTGTATGGGGCGTGCTTGAGCCCGTTTGTAAGGATAGGTGTAAATAACATTTTGATGCAATGTAGAATTTATTTTGTCGATTTGTTGGTGTTCGTTGCAATGTCTATGGTATACCGGTATACATGTCGAGCTGTTAAGTCAAATTAGCTTTTGGACGATATCGATTCCTTTTTTCGTCGATGGCCTTGGCCATTGGGATGTTTCTTCGAACTATCGTCAAAGTAGGATCCAGTCGTAGTTCGAACGAGGTCGAACTCGTATTTTCGTTGATGGCTTTATCCATTGGGATGTTGCTTCGAACTTTCATCGAAGTAGGATCCCGTCGTGGTTCGAACGAGGTCGAACTCATATTTTCGTCGATGGCCTTGGCCATTGGGATGTTGCTTTGAACTGTCGTCGAAGTAGGATTCCGTCGTGGTTCGAACGAGGTCAAACTCATATTTTTGTCGATGGTCTTAGCCATTGGAATGTTGCTTCAAACTATCGTCGAAGTAGGATCTCATCGTGGTTCGAACGAGGTCAAACTCATATTTTCATTGATGGCCTTGGCCATTGAGATATTGCTTCAAACTGTCGTCAAAGTAGGATCCAATCGTGGTTCGAACGAGGTCGAACTCATATTTTCGTCGATGGCCTTGGCCATTGGGATGTTGCTTCGAACTGTCGTCAAATTAGGATCCCGTTATGGTTCGAACGAGGTCGAACTCATATTTTCATCGATGGCCTTGGCCATTGGGATGTTGCTTTAAACTGTCATCGAAGTAGGATTCCGTTGTGGTTCGAACGAGGTCGAACTCATATTTTTGTTGATGGCCTTGGCCATTGGGATGTTGCTTCGAACTATCGTCGAAGTAGGATCCCGTCGTGGTTTGAACGAGGTCGAACTCATATTTTCGTCGATGGCCTTGGACATTTCACGTTGGAGGTTTGATAATATTCCCATAGGAAGATACATGTCAACTTTATTTATACAATGGCAAAGTAGGATCCTGTCATGGTTCGAACGAGGTCGAACTCATATTTTCGTCGATGGCCTTGGCCATTGGGATGTTGCTTCGAACTGTCGTCGAAGTTCATATTTTCGTCGATAGCCTTGTCCATTTCACGTTGTAGGTTTGATCATATTCACGTAGGAATATATATGTCAACTTTATTCATACAATGGCGAAGTAGGATCCCGTCGTGGTTCGAATGAGGTCAAACTTATATTTTCGTCGATGGCCTTGGCCATAGGGATGTTGCTTCAAACTGTCGTCCAAGTAGGATCTCGTCGTGGTTCGAACGAGGTTGAACTCATATTTTTGTCGATGACCTTGGCCATTTCACGTTGGAGGTTTGATCATATTCCCGTAGGAAGATACATGTCGACTTTATTAATACAATGGAGATTTAATTATATTTTTGTAAGAGTCACATGTCGACTTTGTACATACAATGGGGATTTGATTATCTATATCGAGTCCCTTCATTACTTTGTTCCGGAGACCATGTCGACAGGCGGGTTAATGAACAATACTTCGAACCTCGAGACGTCCCCCTTGCCGCCTCATTAAAAACCTTACCATGAAAACCCGATTGGGAAAAAACCCTAATAAGGGAAAAAGAGTACGACTTGGGTGGCGCCTCCTCTCAGAAGTGGAAGTATTTAAGATGAGCGACACTCCAATTGTTTTGGAGTAGTTTTTCCTCCATTGTTTCTAACTGGAATGCTCCTTTGTTTGCTGCCACCGTGGCTTTGTATGGTCCATCCCAGTTTGTTCCCAGTTTTCCCTCATTAGGGTCTTTTGTTGCTTGTGTTTTAGCCTTGAGGACGTAATCTCCAACCTTGAGCGATCGCACTTTGGCCTTCTTGTTGTAATACCTTTCTACTTGTTGCTTTTGGGCTACCATTCTTATGTGGGCCATGTCTCTCCGTTCTTCGACTTCATCTAGATATTGTAGCCTACTATCGTTGTTGTTTGGTCCGCTCTCTTTGGAGTATCTCAAACTAGGCTCTCCAACCTCGACGGGTATAACTGCATCAGTCCTGTAGACTAGTGAATATGGCGTCTTGCCTGTGCTGGGTTTTGGCGTGGTGCGGTTTGCCCATAGTACTTCTGGTAGTAGTTCAGGTCATAGCCCTTTGGCATCCTCGAGCTTCTTTTTCAATATATTCAGTATTACTTTATTGGAGGATTCGGCTTAGCCATTGTCTGCAGGATGGTATGATGTGGAGAGTATTCGCTTGATGTGCCATTTTTCAAAAAACTCGGTCGTTTTCTTTCCGACGAACTGAGGTCCGTTTTCGCAGCTGATTTCTTTGGGAATGCCGAAGTGGCATATTATGTTTTTCCATATGAATGCGATGACCTCTTGCTCGCTTATTTGAGTGTACGCACCTCCTTCCACCCACTTAGAAAAATAATCAGTTAAAACCAAAAGGAAGCGTACCTTACCCCGTCCTGTCGGGATAGGTCCGATAATATCCATCCCCCACTTTATGAATGGCCATGGTGAGGTGACGGAATGTAGGAGTTCTCCCGCTTGGTGTATCATAGGGGCATATATTTGACACTACTCACACTTTCTGACGTAGTCCACAGCTTCTTTTTAAATGGTGGGCCAGTAGTATCCGGTGCGGATGAAGCATCGGATGAGGGCGCAGTTTCCTTTGTGGGCGTTGCAATGCCCCTCATGTACTTCTTCTAGAAATCGTCTTGTTTGATTGGGCCTGAGACACTTAGCCAGGGGGCCGCTGAAAGTTCTCTTGTAGAGATCACAGTTTGCGAGGCTGTATCTGGCTGCCTATATTCAAAGTTTTTTTGCTTTTTTCTTATCTTGTGGGAGCGTTCCATCCTGCAAATACATTACGAGACGGTTGCGCCAATCCCAAGTTAGGTTAGTCATCTCGATCGTATGGACTAGCAAATTACTTCGCCTGTAGGAACTTTGAGGAAGAGTCCTATTCCCGATCCGGATGCATTAGATGCACCGTTAGTGTAGAGAACCCAAAGGTCGGACTGTGTGGAAGCACGGAGCGCCTCCTGCTCTACTTCAGGCAATATTTTCGCGCTAAAATCAGCGATGAAATCGGCGAGCACCTGCGACTTTATGGCAGTTCGCGGTTGGTATGTTATGTCGTGCTCGCTTAATTCTATGACCCATTTGGTCAATCTACCCGATAGTTCGGGTTTGTGTAGGATGCCTCTTAGGGGGAAGGTTGTCACCACTTTTGTGGGGTGACATTGAAAATATAGTCTTAGCTTTCGTGAAGCTATGACTAATGCCAAAGCTAGTTTTTCAAGGTGAGGGTACCTTGTTTCGACATCGATTAAGGTTTTGCTGATATAGTAAATCGAAGATTGCGTGCCTTTGTTTTTGCGGATCAAGACTGAACTTACCCCGACTTCGGAGACTGCTAGGTACACAAGTAGGCATTCACCTGGGTCTGCCTTGACGAGTAGTGGTGGCGAGGATAGATATGCTTTCAGCTTTCTCAGGGCGTCGACACATTCTACATTCCATTACAGTCCGTGGTCTTTCCTTAGCACATTGAAGAATTTATGACATATGTCCGATGATCGTGAGATGAACCTCGATAGGGCGGCTATTCACCATGTTAATTTCTGTACTTGCTTTTTGCTGGTCAATATCTCCGGTACTCCTTCGATGGCCCTTATCTGATCCGGGTTGACCTCGATACCCCTTTGTGACACCAGAAAAACAAAGAACTTTCCTGAGGTAATGCCGAAGGCGCATTTTTCGGGATTCAGTTTCATCCTGTATTGCCTCAATATCTCGAAGGCTTCCTTCATATGGCCAATGTGATTCTCTTTCTTTTTAGATTTAACTAGCATGTCGTCGATGTAAACTTCCATGGTCTTACCAAGTTGTTCTTTGAACATTTTGGTGACTAACCTTTGATACGCCGCCCCTGCGTTCTTGAGTCCGAATGGCATTACCTTGTAGCAGCACGTTCCTCGGTGGGTGATGAAAGTGGTCTTTTCTTGATCTTCTTCAGCCATTAGAATTTGGTTGTAACCAGAGTAAGCATCTAAGAAGCTCAGTAGTTCGTGTCCTGTTGTTGCATCGATGAGCTAGTCGATGTGTGGTAATGGAAAGAAATCTTTCGGGAATGCTTTTTTCAGGTCGGTGAAGTCGACACACATCCGCCATTTCCCGTTCTTCTTTTTTACCATTATCACGTTGGCGACCCATTAGGGATATTTTGACTCTCGGATGGAACCATTAGCGAGTAATTTATCAACCTCTTCGTTAACCACCTCATTGATGATGGTATTAAATTTTCTCCTCATTTGCTGTACTGGTAGGTAAAGAGGATCGACATTCAGCCTGTGTGTGCCGTTGTCCCTTGGGATTCCTGGCATATCTGAATGGGAAAAGGCAAACAAGTCGGCATTGTTAGTTAAGAACTCATGATATTTACCTGGTTTTGAGAGGTTGTGTCTGATATAAGCCTTTTTCGCGCTACCCGTGTTGTCCAGTTGAACGGGGTCGAGGTCTTCTATAGTTGCCTTGCAAGCCTCTATGACATCCGGATCTTTGATGGCCTCTATCTGTGTATCGGATTTGGTTCCCGATATGGCTGATTGCTATGCTTCCGCACTTGCCCTTTTCAGTTGTTTGGTGTTTGTGCAATCTTGGGCGATCCGATAGCATTCTTGGGCGGTTGCTTGCCGTGGATATTAAATATCCCCCACGGAGTCAGAAATTTAATTACATGATAGAAACTTGACGGAACGGCTCACATGGCGTGTATCCATGAACGCCCTATGATGGCATTGTAGGCCGTTTCCTGGTCCATGACGTGGAACGTCGTATCCAGGGTGACTCCCTCTGCCAGAACGGGTAGCGCTATCTCTCCAGAGGTTCGTTCCACTGCATTATTAAAACCTGTTAGTGTAATGCAATGTGGTTTTATTTTATCCTCGAGCCTCATCTACATGAGAACTCGTGGGTGAATAATACATGCGCCGCTTTCGTCATCCACCATTATTCTCTTTACGTCGGTATACATGATGCATAGGTATAACCAAAGCATCATAGTGAGGGAAAGACAAACTGTTGGTATCCGACTTATCGAAAATGATACTATCTTCGAGGTCATCATACCATTCATGGGCGACTGTCAGCTGGAGTTTGAGTGTGATGGTAAATTTCACATGGTTCATTATCATGTCGTCACCACCACCAATGATCATTTGTATGGTGCGAGCTGGTGATGGTGGTTTTGGAGGTCCCTTAGGTTAATCACGTCCACGAGCAAAGTTGGCCCGTCCTCGGTCACTCAGCAGTTCTTTCAGGTATCCCTGGTTTAACATTCTCACCACCTCCTGTCGTAGACCTATGCAGTCCTCGGTCTTGTGTCCCCTTTCCTGGTGAAATTCACACAGAATGTTCGATCTTCTGGTACTCGGATCCGACTTCATCTTTTGCTGCCACTGCACCTTTGTGCTGAGCTTTCTAGTGCGTACCCTATTTCTGAAGGAGAAACACAAAAGTTATGAGCAGATAATAGTGGAGGCATACTTCATTCATTGCGGGATGGTGCGGTGTGTCGAGGTGCGATATCTAAATGTCATGGAGGAGGTGGATTGGATGTGCGGATATAGGGCTGGTGCCTTTCTCGATTGAAATGGGGTGGTTGATCCTGTTGGCCGTCATTTCGGCGATCTCTTCTTGTTTCGGTTTGGACCGACATTAGCCACTGGATCAGGCCGTTAAGGTCATTCTTGTCTGCCCTTACTTCGGCGCAATAGGCGTTATGGATCTCTTCCCACGTGGTGGAGGGATACTTCATCAGTCTACTTACCAGCTTTTGGTTGCTTTTGACTCATTTCTGTTTAACCATTTTGGAAGGCTGCTACTGCCATCCCTTCTGACACGTTTGGTAGGCTCATCCTTACCCTGTTGAGTCGGGCTAGGAAATCCCGAAGTCCTTCGCCCGTCGTCTGCCTGATGGCAAAGATATCATTTACCCTGGCCTTTGCCTTTTTCACATCCGCGTGAGCAGTGACGAACTTGTCTGCCATTTCATCGAATGTTGATATCAATCATGCTGGTAGTTGGGAATACCATGTCAACGCTCCCCCTGTCAGAGTTTCGCCGAACTTTTTCAGCAGTACTGACGGCACCTGTTCTTTCGATAGATCGTTACCTTTTACTGTAGTAACTTAATGGATTAAGTGATCCTCCGGGTCCATGGTGCCATCATATATTTTCAAATATGATGGCATTTTGAAGGTTTTCGGAATAGAATGGGGAGCTTCCCTTTCGCTGTATGGCTGTTCGACGAATCGGCCCACATCGCATTTTGGTAGCAACTTCGGAGCGCCCGGTATTTTATCAACTCTTTCCTGATGCTCTTTCATCTGATCGCGGAGTGTTTTGTTCTCGTTTTCCATCTCTTCCATTTTCTTTAAGATGGTTGTAAGTGCATCGTTACCTACATCAATGACATTGTGGGTGTTACCTGTTTGTGGAGTTTCTGGCTCATCGGTGACAGCTATGGTTTCTGCGGGTATTGTGCCTTCGATATCTCTCTGAATGGGCTTTTCGATCATGTTGCTCAAGGTGTTTGTCAACCATTCTTCTAATTGCCTTTTCATAGCCGGTGATGTTTTTCCTGCTGCGGATGTTGAGGTTTCCCTCTTGCGCGAGACAGTCAAGCCCTCGTGCGGGGGAGGGGGGGTGAGATCTCTCCCTCAGGTGTAGCACTTGGCATTGCATTTAAGTTGTCTTCCCCCTTCACCGACTTCATTGAGGGAATTCATGAGGTTGTTCGTGACACCTACTATAGCCTTTAACCTCGCTTCTCCCTTTCCTGCCACTGTTGGCCTTTGTTAGGATTAAAAAGAGGCGATTATTTCTTTCAAGAACATAGACAAAACTTAGATCTCAATTATAGAAATTCCCACAGACGGCGCCAAATTGTTTGACTCAAAAGATATCGAAACCTTTTTGAATAAATCAATCAAAGAAAATGAAGGGGTAAATTTTAGCTAAGTATAATAATCTCTAGAACGAAAGATGGATAAGGGGAATACGGATAATAAGACTTCTTTATCTATCCAAATCAACCAATCCTTTACAATAAATCTTCTCACTCATTTATGTAAGCAAATTTACAGCAAGTATTATAGATCAGCCAAGAAGTGCCCCTTTACAAGGTTGTAATTCCCTATATATATATATATATATAAGGAGTGAAACCCTTCTAAGCTATAAAAGACAAGTTATAAGGAATATTCTAGTATCCCCTAATGGGCCTATATTATTACAAGAGTCGTACAATCTCTTGTTTGCCTTAAGGTCGTCCTCCGCAGGACGTCGAGTTACCAGGACCTCGTCGTTCATCGTACTTGATAACGGTCGTGGTTGATCAAATTTGGACCATACAATATGTACACAATTATCACTAGATTATAATTAATTAATATATAAAATCATCTTAATTTACCATTTAACCATAATAAATTAGTATGATTTGTTCAAAATATCGAATGCAAGTAATATGGTGACATTCACCATTATCGCTGAACGGTCCAACTGTTTTTATCCCCAGTGAAATAGATGGTACTATATCTTATTGAATTAAGTGTTTCGTTCATAAGATTATTTGAGTTAACTAACTTATATTGATTATACCAATGTACACTGTATACGGTCAAAATCAGATAAGGCCGCTTTTAAGGCTTCTATGGCGTTTCAAGCCCGTCCTCAATGGGCTCGAAGCACAGTCTAAGGCTTGTCCCCGAAGCACTCTCCTCAAGAGGGTATATCGAAGACTCATCGTAGCGTACCTCGAGTCAGCATGAAAATCGACGACCGTCATTAAAAGGCGGGAAATTCCCAAGGGCACGTGATTAGAACTGACAGAGTCTGCGAGAAATAGAACAAATCCGTACTAGGCCATTATACAGTTGTACTAATAGCATTTCTTCGCCATTATTAGACATGTACTATGTTGGGATTCCCCCTCCTATATAAAGGGGAGTCATGTCATTTTGTAACAGTTGAATATAGTATACAATAGAACATTCTCTGCTTTTCTTGCCTAAACGTGCTCAACAATTAATCTACAGATTTATCACTTGTTCATTTATTGTTCTTCATTTATTGCTCATTATTAATTGCAAAAGTCTATCTTCGAGGCCTTTGATATCATTGTTTCTTCGTCAATTGTCCATTACTAACTGCCTTAACTAGACCTCGAGGCCCCCTGTTCCAGCCAGCTCGAGGCCCAGTCTTGCGACAGTATTGTTCTCTTTACTTACACTTAGCATCTATTGCCTAACAACTAGTATTAAAAATAAATCACATATTTTTAGAACCACAAATTTAAATATAATTGTTAATACTATTTTCAAGGTAAATAGGTTGGTGCCCACCATGGGGCTAAAACTAATAGTGATTGTTTTGGTGTTAGTTTTCTAAAAATACAAGTTATTCTTCATAAATTTTCTTGTCCAAGAATCTTTAATTTCAGGTAAAAAAAACTTGGCAAATGCACACGAAAACAATGGTATTGGTCTTCATGGAGAGAATGGTACAGATGCTGGTGTACCACCGCAAAACCCTAGGGTGGCACCAGCACAAATCTCCATCGACGTGGGCTCATGCAACGTTGTGCATGTCGATATGAGCTCTCATACCAACGGAAGTGTGCGCAGGGAAAACCAACATGAAGCACAGGGGACTCCATATCGGGAAATAAGATAAGTTAGCCTTCAAGTCATTTTTGAGATGTTACAAGCACAACAAGTGGCTATTGCTCAGCTACAAAGTCAACAAAAGACTCCAAGTACAGGAGCACTGGAAATGGCTCATCGAGTCGAGTAGGCACTAGAGAGATCTAGTAACAACGGGTCAGCAGCAGACCCTGCTATTATGAAGATACTTGAGGACCTCACCAAAAGGATTAAATCAGGAGAAAAAAAGATAGAGGCTAACGATAAAAAGGTGGAGACTTATAACTCGAGGGTCGATCAGATCCCGGGAATGCCCCCGATTCTGAAGAATGTAGATTCAAAGAAGTTCGTGCAGAGACCATTCTCATCAAGTGCGGCTCCGAAGCCCATCCCGAAGAAATTCAGAATGCCCGATATCCCGAAGTATAACGGGACCACGGACCCCAATGAGCACATTATCGCTTATACTTGTGCTGTAAAAGGGAATGACTTAAAGGATGGCGAGATTAAATCCGTCTTGCTGAAGAAATTTGGAGAAACATTGTCGAAGGGGGACATAATATGGTATCACAACCTACCCCCGAACTCGATAGATTCATTTGCCATGTTGGCAGATTCGTTTGTGAAGGCACATGTCGGTGCAATCAAGGTTGCTACAAGAAAGTCTGACGTCTTTAAGATCAAACAAAGGGAGAACGAGATGCTGAGGGAATTTGTATCTCTCTTCCAGATGGAGCGAATGGAATTACCACTGGTCTTCGATGACTGGGCAGTGCAGGCCTTCACTTAGGGCTTGAATGAGCAAAGCTCAATAGCTTCGAAGTAGCTAAAGCAGAACTTGGTTGAGTATCCCGCCGTGACTTGGGCAGATATACACAACAGATATCAATCGAAGGTCAGGGTCGAGGATGACCAATTGGGAGTCCCCCTCGAGCTCAGTATATCCAACCAGGCTCCTAGAAAAGGAACCAAGGTCTACAGAAAGGGGGTTGAGATCAGGAAAAGAAAGGTATTAGCCATTCTTCAAAAATCGAAGAGATATTTCGTGGCGGAATATATAATTATGAGCAAGATCGGGTTTGACAGGCATTCGAGGCCAATGGAGGCACCCGATTGTCGGAGTACAACTTCAACATCGATGTCTCAGACATCGTATCAGCCACAAGTAGAATCAGAGATACTAGATAGCCAAAGCCCACACAGTTAGATCCTTCCCGAAGGAACCCCAACTTGATGTGCGAATACCATGGCATTCACGGTCATAGGACCGAGGATTGTAGGCACCTTCGAGAGGAGGTGGCCTAGCTGATTAACAAAAGGCACCTTCGAGAATTCCTCATCAATCGAGTCAAGAATCACTTTTGAGAAAGAGAGGCAAATGGAAAGAATGGACCAGAAGAACATCAACACATTATTCACATGATTGTTAGAGGAACTAGCGTCCCATAGGGACCCATGTTCAAATGGGCCAAAGTGTCTATCGCAATGGAAAGGAAAACTCAGAGCTATATACCCGAGGACGCCCTTACATTCAAAAAAGAAGACATCGAGGCCTTGTCCCAATCACATAATGATGCACTGGTAATTTCTTTTCTTTTGAATAACGTTCAAATTAAATGTGTACTCATGGATCTAGGTAGCCCGGCCAGCATAATCAGGTCGAAAGTGGTGGAGTAGCTCAGACTGCTCGATCAGATCATCCCCACCTCTCGAGTCCTTAATAGATTCATCATGGTCGAGACAACAAAGGAAGAAATCATCCTCCCAGTCAACGTGTCTGGTACAGTTCAAGAAACCAAGTTTCATGTCATCGAAGGTGACATGAGGTACAATGCCTTACTTGGAAGGCCGTGGATACACAACATAAGGGTGGTACCATCAACTCTTCATCAGATGATGAAGTTCCTAGCAAAAGATGGTATAAGAACGATGTACGTAGAACAACATGCGACAAAAGAGACATTCGCGGTAAATGACATTGCACCAACATCGACTCTCCCCGTAGAGGATGAGTCAAGAAACAGGCTTACCCTCGAGGAACAAGTGGTCTGATTAAAATGAAGATGACGAAGAAGACTTCCTCACTCCTCGGACCTTCGTTGCCCCCGAGGAGTCGGATGCAACAAAATCAACGGTCAAAGAACTCGAACATGCCGCCTTGATCGAGCATCTTCCAGATCAAAAGGTATACCTGGGAATGAGATTAACCCCCGAACTCATGGAAAAACTCATCCGATTTCTTGTTAACAGCATTGATTGCTTTGCTTGGTCCCATTTAGACCTGACAAGGGTCCCCTCCGAGATTACATGTGGTAATGGGAAGCGGTTCATAGGCAGCAAGGTGATGAAATTCCTCGAAGATCATAAAATCAAGAGGATCATATCAATGCCCTATCACCCATGTGCAAATGAACAGGCCAAGTCCACGAATAATACCATCATCTAAAACTTGAAAAAGATGTTAGAAAATGCGAAGGGAAAATGGAGAGAGGTATTGCCCGAAGTTCTATAGGCATACCGAATAACTTTGAAGTCAAGCACAGGAGAGACACCGTTCTCTTTGGTATACAGGGCTTTGATACCAATTAAGGTCGGAGAGCCAAGCGCCAGATTTTGACATGCCACCGAAGACTCGAACAGCGAGTCCATGACTATAGCCCTCGACCTACTAGATGAAAAGCGAGAGGCTGCACTAGTCCGAATGGCCGCCCAAAAATAGAGGATCGAGAGATATTATAACAGGAGAACAAACCTCCGATACTTTGGAATCGGGGACTTAGTCCTAAGAAAAGTCACTCTCAACACTCGGAACCCAAATGAAGGGAAGCTAGGCCCGAGCTGGGAAGGACCGTACCCGTGCTCGAAGTATTAGGCAAAGGGTCCTACAAACTTGGCACCATGGAATGCGAGCAACTTCCAAGAAGTTGGAACATATTGATGCTCAAACTCTATTATTGCTAAGATATAACCTTCTCCTTTTTCGCTTTATGTCTCATACTAATTTCTTACTAGTGTTCGATGGGAGACGTCGTAGCACCCTTCGACTCGAAGACCTTGGGTTTTAAAGCATGTGTTGCATTGTTTTTCCCTTCGATCGCGTTTTATCCCAAATGGGTTTTACTGGCGAGGTTTTTAACGAGGAAACATCTATATGCTACCTAAGGAGAACTCAACAAGTATTCAAGGCTTCCTTTCAATCAGCCTTGAATATTGGGGGCATCCCCCTCAGAGGTTATCTTTTCGAAAAAATTGAGTTATGCCTAAAGGGACCTCGATAGGAAAATATTGTATTGGGCCAAACGGTCGAATGAAACGTGTCCATGTAGAACAATTGAGTCTCCGAAGGCAAGAACATGCACACATATATCAAGTAATCAAAGAAGCCTCTCTACTTGTCAAAATGTTGTGTGCCTCAAAGAAATTTACTACTTTCATGCAAAACAGCTTTTCAGGGCCAAAAATCCTCGAACACTCGGGGACTTTCATCGATAGTCAGCTCATCGAAGCCATCAAAAACTCGAATTCGTAAGACCTCAATAAGGCAACTTTGAGCTCGTAAGACTCAGTAAGTCAGTATCGAATCTGTAGGACCTCAACGAGGCATGTCCAAACTTATAAGACCTCAATGAGGCAATACCGAGCTTATAAGACCTCAACGAGGCGTACTCAAATTTATAAGACCTTAAAAAGTCATAACCCCAATATTAAGGCCAAGGTTGTATATTCAAACTTGTAAGACCCCTAAAAGGGCATACCCTCAATATAGACGCCAAGGTCATCACACTCGGGGACTAAAGCCTACAGCCAAACATAAAGACTATAGTCGAACTAAAAGGCTACGGCCGAATTAACGCAGTTCGGAGACGTCCGACTGCCGCCATAAAACTAAAGGCCTTCAAATACTTCAAAAATACTTCGAAAAGAACTGGTTAATCAGGCTACCCTCGGCATAAGCAAATGAGCTGCGATAATATTAGCTCCGACAATAAAAAGGCTTCAAAAACAATCAGCCTTCGATGAAAAGGTTTTGAAAACTCAGCCTTCGAGCGAACCTCCCAAGGTACTCAACTATCGTTACATATCGACTCATAATCAAGGTTCTCGTTTGGGCCGTCGAAGAGTCGGACGAATATAAAACATGTCAAGGCATAATTAAAACTTCAAAAGTCTTTAGCCAAAATAAGGGAAAATTATAGCCATATTAGAGGCCGCATCAACCCAATCCAAAAAGAGCCTAAGGGCCAATGCGTAAGAGCCTAATGGCCAGCCTAAAGAGCCTAAGGGCCAATGCGTAAGAGCCTAAGGGGCAGCCTAAAGAGCCTAAGGGCCGATCTAAAGAGCCTAAGGGATAATGTGTTAAAAACTTGAGGGTCGATAGCCCCGGGTCAAAATTTGACTCGAGGATCGAACCAACTGTTATCGATCATTCATCGAGCATGAAAACATAAGGGGTTTATATTATAAGTCCGGCATATCGAGCTGATTATCGACAAACATCAAAGTTTATTACAAAAAAAAAGGAAGACAAGAAATGGCGAAAAGCAAAGATCCTTATATATATAATAAAGGTTCACAAAGATATATTTGCAAGGCTCACGCCTAGAGCCCATACACAAAAAAGGAACAAATAAAAACCTAACCTACAGTCGGGGTCAATTGATCGGACGGAGCTCCCTCGAAAGTTGTACCTTCAACGGCTTGGCCCTCGACCCATGGAACATCAACGACCTCCTCCCTCTCGGGTACTTCACCTTCGTCTTCATCATCCTCCGAGCCACTGGCCGAACCACTGGCTGAACCATCATCGAAAGAAAGTAGAGCTACCGACCCTTCCTCTTGGGCCTTCACCCTCTCGATCTCAGCAGACAAATCGATGCCCCTTGCATGTACATCCCCGAGAGCCTATCTACGAGAACTTAGTCGGGCATGCTCCAGGGCTCGGGTCAGTTCAAGCTCAACCTCTTCAGATACCTTCTTGGCTCGAGCATTTGCAGCAGCAACATGTTCTCGGTATGAGGATATGAGCGCATCAGCTTCGGACTTGGTTGCATATAGCGAGGCGACCGATTCAACATGGAGATCCTTATATTTACTACTATCCTCCCATGCATCCTGAAGATGATGATCAACGAGGTCAACTTCCCTGGAAGGTATCTCTCTTGGAGGTTATCTTGTCCATATGCTGCTTGAGTCCGAGAATCTCAATATCCCTGGCACTGAGCCCTTCCCTCATCTGGACATCTTTCTTCTCAAGCTGTAAAATCAACCCAAAGGTGTTAAAGGCTAAGTCAAAGAAGCCTGAAAATAAAAACATACGAAGATTGTGTTACCTACTCAGCAAGATCGGTCCGCTCTCGAGACACCGTCTCCAAACGAGCCTGAAGGTCATGAAGTTTTTCCTCCTTTTGGTAAAAAGAGCTCTGAGCTCGTTAGCCTCTGATGAGAGCCTCCTAATCAATTCAAGGCTTTTCAAGAACCGTGCGAACCTGACTTTTGAACATCCCTTTTTGTCACATCAATCGCTAACATAACCGACGTAATGATGGAGGCATTGAAGAGTTGAGAAATTCAAATCGTTTCTTTTTATTTCATTCCAAAAAATGCGGGGACTATCTGTATACGGTCAAAATCAGGGAAGACCGATTTTAAGGCTTCTATAACGTTTCAAGCCCGACCTCGATAGGGTCGAAGCACAGTCTAAGGCTCGTCCCCAAAGCACTCGCCTCGAGAGGGTATATCGAAAACTCATCGTAGCGTACCTCGAGGCAGCATAAAAATCGACGATCGTCATGAAAAGGCGGGAAATTCCCAAGGGCACATGATTAGAACTGACAGAGTCTGCGAGAAATAGTACAAATCCGTACTAGGCCATTATACAGCTGTATTAATAGCATTTTTTCGTCATTATTGGACATGTACTATGTTGGGATTCCCCCTCCTATATAAAGGGGACCCTTGTCATTTTGTAACGGATGAATATGGAATACAATAGAACATTCTCTGCTTTTCTTGCCTAAACGTGCTCAACAATTACTCTATAGATTTATCACTTGTTCATTTATTGTTCTTCATTTATTGCCCATTATTAACCGCAAAAGGCTATCTTCGAGGCCTTTGATATCATTGTTTCTTCGTTAATTGTCTATTACTAACTGCCTTAACTAGACCTCGAGGCCCCCTGCTCCAACCAACTCGAGTCCCAGTCTTATGACAGCATTGGTTTGCATATCTTATTCTCTTTACTTACACTTAGCATCTATTGCCTAACAACTAGTATTAAAAATAAATCACATATTTTTAGAACCACAAATTCAAATATAATTATTAATACCATTTTCAAGGTAAACATACAAAAACTACTACTCTTATGGATTCTCAAATTACGCGAATAGTCCAACTAAAATAAGAAGTTGAAATTGCTTTATGTGTACCACCCAAGGGGTGTGGTGGGGTAAATATCTCCCTCCACCCTTAGCCAATAGCTTGTGTTCAGGCTTTCAAAATGAAGATGAACTTAGAACATTTCCATTTAAAAACTTCAACTTAACTAAATGGTTATAAATAAATATCCACGATCATGCATGTTGTTCAATTGCTGAATAAATTTTAACATTTTCTATTACTATGTCTTCCACATCATATTTTCTTGACACTTGTAAATTATGGGTTCCACTTCTTTCTTCTTTTCTTTTAATAATGGTAATTAGTTTTTGTCACATTGTGTGTACTCCTTCTTCTTCCCTTTAGAATTCGCTAGAACACCTTCAAATATCACCAGAATTGTTTTCTCCAGTGGCTGTCAATTTTCTCTCACTCTAATATCTTCGTCTTCCCACCAACAAAGCAAGAATCATTAAAAAGAAAAATCTTCAGATTTGACCTTCACCAAATGTTTCTTCGAATGGTTATTAGTTTAATCTTATCTACCAACAATTTGGTTTACTTGAACTTTGACTTGAAGATTCGGTTGCAAGATTGCTGGTCAAATAACCTTTTCCTTCAAAAAAATCTTGTCTCTGCAATTCTCTATGATTTGTACAACTAAGACATGAGATTAAGGTAAATATGTGAAAAATGGCTA
Organism: Nicotiana sylvestris; assembly: GCF_000393655.2. Classification (NCBI taxonomy): domain Eukaryota; kingdom Viridiplantae; phylum Streptophyta; class Magnoliopsida; order Solanales; family Solanaceae; genus Nicotiana; species Nicotiana sylvestris. Next base: position 212,820,978 of record NC_091059.1, on the reverse strand, counting down.
ATATAGATCTTATTTACTCGTCCATCAATATCCTACTTTTCGCAGTATTTATATTATCATCTCCACCTCCATCTAGGGTCAACCCATTGCAGCTATTCCTTCACCTCCTATGGTATTTTTCTATTATGGTGAAGGAAAGATCTTTGGTTTCATTTGGTACTACAGTGATTAAAGGCACATGTGGTGTAATAGAGATGACAAAAATAGTTGAGCAATAGCAAGAAGTGTAATTGGAAAAGAAAGAAAAGAAAGGGGGGGGGGAGGCTGAGGGTTGGAAGCGGGAGGTGGGTTGGATTTTCCTTTTCTCTTTATTTTCTTTTTCGTTTGATTTATGATTTATTTATTGTAGTATTTTTTAAATTTAAGAAATATTTTTGTATTGGGGAAAATTAAGTTTATATATGGAATTCATTATAAGATAACACATCATAACACATGGACCAGTCAAAGAGGGATAGGTGATGAAGAATAATCAAAGAGGCATGAGCTTCAACAGGCACGGGCAGATGTTCACGGAAAAAACAAGGAGGATAGGCGCTCGAACCTCTTTATGATGGGAGGGAATGAATCTGATAGTAAATAAGGTATAGAAACGTACTATTGGATATTAAATACGAGAAACGTTAAGGAATTGTATTGAATCAAATATGATTGCTGATTGTAACGTTATATTAAATGTTATTAAATGCCATTAATTGACAATACTGACTCAATTATGGTAGAAACGAAACGTATTACCTAGAAATAGCTATAAAAGGATAAGACTGATCATTTGTAAGGGCACGAAATATCATCGGAATAAACTGATTTACTTTCTTTCTTTTGTTCATCTTATTATTATCAAAGTCAATTTCTTTTATTCATTCTATACCTGATTATCAGTAACCCGAGTTCTTCTAAAATAAAGTTTTGATCGAAATTCCTATTTTTGGTTAAACAAATTTGTTCTGTTACCAAGAATCTGATAATCGTTTACTTTCTTAATCAAATTCTTTCATCAAAAAACCTACCATGTCGAATAACAACGACAACAACCAACAAGATCCTCAACATCAGGAGAATGATGCGAGTGACAGGACCCCACTTCCCTCACTACGTGATTCACAACGTCAGGAACTCCAGGTGGCTCTGAAACAAATAATGGGGTTGCAAATCAAAATGGACTTGAGGCAAATCAAAATGCTGGAGTTGCGAACGAACAAGCACTCGATGACGCCTTGAAAAATCTCATTGCTCAACAAGTCAGCAATGCTCTCTGAGCTTTTACCAGCCAATTGCTAGTTGCACCACCAACACCAACTCCGAATCATAATACTTTGGAAAACCCACGTTCTGGGCTCGTTAACTCAGGAACTGGTGGAACTCCAAGCGAGTCTCGCGATGGTGAACCAGGTAACATAGTTAATTCTGATTTACAAAATTTAGTTCTAACCTTGCAGAAGCAGCTCAAGGAGCAAAGCGATCGCATAGAGCAAATACCTGGAGTGCCACCTATAATCAAAGGAATAGACATGAACAAGTACTCACAACAACCATGGAAGCCTAGTGTTGCTCCGGTGTCGATCCCGAAGAAGTTCAAAATGCCTGATATTCCAAAGTATGATGGAACAACTGATCCACGAGACCACGTGACTGCATTCACAACTGGCGTGAAAGGCAACAATTTAACCAAACAAGAAATTGAAACAGTATTGGTCAAGAAATTCGGTGAAACACTCACCAAGGGATCATTAACATGGTATTCCCTCTTACCCAAATATTCTATAAATTCTTTTGCTGAGCTTGCAGATTCTTTTATCAAAGCGCATTCGGGAGCTCAAAAATTTGAAAAAAGAATGGAAGATATTTTCAAAATCAAGCAAGGAGATTCAGAGCTGCTTAGAGAGTTCGTGGATATCTTCCAGCTTGAAAGAATGACGTTACCACGCGTACCTGATAACTGGGCAGCTATGACTTTTGCTAGTAATTTGAATGAGAAAAGCTCAGAAGCTACGATACGACTCAAGGAAAGTCTGCGTGAATTTCCAACAACAACCTGGAATGATGTTTACAATAGATACAACATAAAGCTGAGGATAGAAGAAGACACTATCTCCTGATCTCAGAAAGAGGATAAGGTGAGTTCGAGACGTTCAGAAACCGAAAAAAGGTCTGGTAAAAATATATACAAACCATATATGGGCCCAACAGGAAAAGACTCACGATCAAAGTAGGACAATTCAAGGTACGATCATGTCGAGAAATAGAGAGTCGGGTTCATCATCAAGGTATGGAAACGATCGAAACACACGAGAAATTCGAGATGATGATAGGAATTTGAAGGCAAAATTTGGCGGTTACAATTTTAATGTCAGCACTTCAGAGTTAGTAGCGGTATTAAGAGGCATGGGTGATAAGGTGCGGTGGCCAAAAGAAATGAGATCAAATCAAAACAGGCACAATCCTGATCACTATTGCGAATTTCACAACGATCATGGTCATAAAATGGCAGATTGTAGATTGCTACAAGGTGAAGTTGACCATCTATTAAAGAAAGGGTATCTCACCGAATTATTCAGTGAGAAAGGTAATAAAGCATACATGAAGAACAGGCAGGAGCCCCCTAAACCTCCTTCTCCCAAAAGGACCGTCAATGTTATAAGCGAGGCGAAGAAATCAATGACATGATGTATATAGCAGCCAATAAAATTTCTAAAGTTACAATTACCCACGGGAAGCGGGTTCGACATGTTTTGGAGGAAGAAAGTATTACATTTGATGATGCAGATGCGGATGGCATGTTAACTCCACATAATGATGCACTGGTAATATCTCTACTTGTACATGATACTAATGTGAAACGAGTTTTGATTGATCCGGGTAGTTCCGTGAACATTATTCTTCTAAGAGTACTAAACGAGATGAAAGCTGAAGATAAACTAGTACCAAAGGCGCATACTTTGTCTAGATTCGACAATTCAAGCGTTGTGACAAAAGGGGAGCTAAAACTTACTACATTCGCAGAAGGGGTTGTCAAAGATACGAAATTTCAGGTGGTAGAGATGGAAATGGCTTACAATATGATTCTCGGGAGACCATGGATCCACGAGATGGACATCGTTCCGTCTACCTTACATCAAGTTATTAAATTTCCATCACTATGGGGAATACGTCAAATCCGTGGGGATCAACAGACATCCAGGAGCATCAACTTTATAGCAGATTCAAACGAAAAAAATAGCAGTTACAGAGTCCAGTTAAGGATACCACAACACAAGCCTCAATTGAACAAGGGCGAACAGATGTAGACTCAAGGCCCGATTCCATTCAAGAACCAGAGGAAATGAAAATATCAAAACAACGATTGAAGAATTGGAGGCTGCAGAGTTATTTACACAATGGCCTGAAAGGAAAGTCTACGTTGGGGCCAACCTAAGCCATGACATGAAAGGTAAGTTGATTGAATTTTTAAAAACTAACGTGGATTGTTTTGCCTGGTCCCATTCTGATATGACAGGAATACCACCGGAAGTAATGACTCACAAGTTAAATGAAGACCCATCGTATCCACACATCAAACAAAAGAAGAGAAATCAGGGGACTTTCAAAAATCAGGTGATTCAAGATGAGGTTCAGAAACTATTAAAAATTGGGTCTATCCGCGAGGTAAAGTATCCTAATTGGTTAGCCAATACTATTGTAGTACCGAAAAAGAATGGCAAATGGCGAGTTTGTGTAGATTACACAGACCTTAACAAAGCTTGTCCTAAAGATTCTTTTCCACTACCACATATAGATCAACTGATTGATGCTACTGCAGGACATGAATTGTTAAGCTTTTTAGATGCATATTCAGGGTATAACCAAATCAAAATGGATCCCCTAGATGAAGAAAAAACTTCATTTATAACAGACATGAGGACTTACTATTATAAAGTAATGCCCTTTGGTCTTAAAAAACGTTGGTGCAACGTACCAAAGATTGGTGACAAAAATGTTCCAAGAACATTTAGGAAAAACTATGGAGGTCTACATAGATGATATGCTCGTTAAATCTCAACAATTAGGGGATCATATATCGCACTTGTCTGATACATTTCAGATCTTACAAAAATTCAATATGAAGCTAGATCCCAAGAAATGTGCATTCGGCATTTCATCAGGTAAGTTTTTGGGTTTTCTTGTTTCTAACTGTGGTATTGAAGTAAATTCCGCACAGATTAAAGCCATTAAAGAATGTCCTGACATGCTTACAAGTAAAAAAAAGTGCAGAGACTGACAAGAAGAATTGCAGCCTTGGGGAGATTTATTTACAAGTCATCAGAAAAATGTTTTAAATTCTTTTCAGCTCTTAAAAAGAAAGATCAGTTCGAATGGACTGAGGAGTGTCGACAAGCACTCAAAAACTTGAAGACATACATGTCAAATCCGTCGTTACTCGCAAAACCAAAGGTTGGGGAAAGATTGCTCATCTATCTGGTTGTGTCAGAAGTAGCGGTGAGTGTGGTTTTAGTTCGTGAAGAACAAGGTAAACAGTCTCCAATTTATTATGTTAGCAAATCATTATTAGATGCGGAGACGCGGTATCCTCAATTAGAAAAGCTTGCACTTGCACTAATTATAGCATCTAGGAAACTAAGGCCTTATTTTCAATGTCACCCTATTTCTGTAGTAACTGCTTATCCATTGCGCAATATATTACACAAGCATGAGTTATCAGGTAGGCTAGCCAAATAGGTTATAGAATTAAGTGAATATGACATCACCTATCAGCCCATAACTGCAATAAAATCTCAGGTGTTAGCAAATATTTTGGCTGATTTTAGCCAAGGGATGCAATTAGAAGCAGAAAAAGAATTACAGGTGTTCAACGGGTCTAATCCAGGAATTTGGACCTTATTTACTGATGGCTCATCTAATATGAAGTGGCAGGTTTAGGAATTGTTTTGGTACCACCTACGGGTGAAACCATTCGATAAGCCATAAAATGTCATTCTATAACTAACAATGAGGCAGAGTATGAAGCTGTGATTGCAGGTTTAGAACTGGCACGAGAACTCGGCATTATCAAATTGTAATCAAAAGCAATTCACAGCTTGTAGTTATCCAAATGCTGGGGACTTATATAGCCAGGTAAGCACGAATGCAGCAGTACTTAGAAAAGGTACGAGACCTAATTAGGCAATTCCAAACCTGGAAAGTTACGCAAATACCAAGAGATGAAAATGTCGAGGCAGACGCCCTAGCCAATCTCCCATCTGCGACAGACGTGACGAGCAATGAAAATGCCCCCGTAATTCATTTGTTTCATTCAGTACTCGATCCAGACAAAAATGAGGTAAATTTCAATAACTTAACCTGGGATTGGAGGAACGAGATTGTTGCTTTTTTGCAGTATGGTACCGTCCCTGAAGACAAGAAAAAAGCTCACGCACTTCGAAAAAAGACTGTTCGATATTGTTTAAAGCAAGGCAATCTTTATCGAAAAATGTTCGGTGGACCCTTAGCAAGATGCCTCGGGCCTTCTCAAACGGAATATATAATGAGAGAGATACACGAGGGTCATTGTGGAAATCACGCAAGAGGAAGATCATTAGTAAGAACCATGATTAGAGCAGATTATTATTGGCCTAAAATGGAAGAGGAAGCGAAAAGTTTCGTGGCTAAATGTGATAAATGTCAAAGATACGGTAATAACATGCATAGACCTGCGGAGTTGTTACATCCGGTCATTGCGCCGTGGCCTTTTATGAAATGGGAGATGGATATCGTGGGTCCTCTACCACAAGCAAAAGGCAAGGTAAAATTCTTGCTTGTACTCACTAACTACTTTACTAAATGGGTAGAAGCAGGAGCATTTAAACAGGTACGAGAAAAAGAAGTCAGAGATTTCATTTGGCGAAATATCATATGTCGATTCGGTGTACCAAAGGAAATCGTTTGTGATAATGGCCCGCAATTTATAGGCGCACAAATCACGGAATTTTTTCAAAGTTGGCAGATTAAAAGGATTACTTCAACACCTTATCATCTGGTGGGTAACAGATAAGCTGAATCGACAAATAAAGTCATTATCAACAATTTGAAGAAACGATTGGAAGAATCCAAAGGTAATTGGCCAGAATTGCTACCTGGTGTTTTATGGGCAAACCGCACGAGGGGGAGACGGTTCAATAGTCTTGGTAAGAGGAATAGAACGAGGGGGAAACGGTTCATCATCTGAAATAATTCGTCTTCTAGCCCGTGACCTTTTTATCAAAGAACCCTCGTCTTGCTCTTTTTCTTCTTCAGAGTCCTGATCAATAGTAGCTTTCCTTTTTGATGAAGAACACAAAATTATCTCTTGGGCCCTTTCCAAAGAAATTCTGGAAGCTACGACGGACTCAGCACTTACGCCTTGAATGGGAAATCCTGACAAAAAGAAGGATCAAAATAATTTCTGGAAGAAGCAATAAGTGAAATTATATAAAAAAAATCTCTACCGTGAGTTTTCACTTTCCAACCAAATCGATGAGAGAGGTTTTTCCAAGACCTACCTTCCATTGGAGCAACATTCAATAGCTTTCTTACCCAACCACGGAAGTTGGAAATTTCATCAACAGCTCCCATGGTTGCTGAAAAAGAAAAGGAAAATTAAGATGATGATCATCAAAATTGAGAAAAAGGTACGAGAAAGTCATTAAAAAGAAAACTCATGTGCAAAATTCCACTTCTCAGGAAAAGGAACATTTTCATCACCCACTAAATCAACAGTGGGGGCAGCAACAAACCTGGCGTACCAGCCACGGTCTTTGTCATATTTTGGACTGACCAGAACTCTTTTGCTCCTTGCCACTAGAGTGAAGACTCCTTGGCGAAAGAGTTTGGGAGAATAGAGATGGATTAAATGAAAAAATATCAAAGGTATACCAACCATATTGGCCAAATGCCTCAAACAAGCAACAACCCTCCACACAATAGGGACAATTTATCCTAAACAGACGTCGAAAAAGCGACAGAATTCGAGGATAACAGGGTCAATAGCAGGTTTGAAACCCAACGTGAAAGGGTATGTATAAACAAAAGAAAACCCAGTCAACTAAGAGGTGATTCTTTGGTACGCATTGGGGATTATAATGGGGAAGTCATGGCTCCAATGACAATCTCTACGAACTACTGAAATTAGACCTTCAGTAATTTGAGTCGGGTAGATATCAGCACGATATAATGAAGACAATTGATTTCTAATGGATTCTCTATCATTGTAGAAAGATAGTTCCGCATGAACAATTTCATCCACTAAAGGTTCATGAAGAGGTTCAGTGGGTTCTTTAGTCCTAGATGAAGATCTTTGAGAAAGTGAACCCCTAGTTCTAGAAGGAGTAGTAGAACTCAATGAAGGAATAGAGGGGCCTCGTGACGAAGAAGACCCTAAACTACGAAGCCTTCCTCCTCTTCTACTTCTAATAGGAGCAAGAGAAAGATTGTCAACAATGGGGACTCTCCGAGGGTTAGGGTTTGAAGAAGACATAGTAGTACGAGGAAGAAGAAAATTAGAATTGAATATTCTAAACTTTTGTGAAAAAGACAAAGGTAAAAAGTTATATTTATAGTCAGAAGCAACCGTCAAAGGAAAAGGTACAATGATGGAAATGTCATAATGAGAACTGACGCTTCGTAATTGGTGAAGCCGTCAAAAAGCCTTAAAAGGCGCTGAAGGGTTGCAGAGCCAACCAGGAGACGCGACGTGTCATGGACATTAAATGGAAGAGATAGTTGAAGCATCAGTTCCAGGGAAAAATTAATGGCGGCAAATATTCCCGCTTTAATGAGGTCCACTTCTTAAATATTCTATTGATGAATAAATGGCAAGTGGGGGGACTATCTGTATTGGGGAAAATTAAGTTTATATATGGAATTCATTATAAGATGACACGTCATGACAAGTGGACCATTCAAAGAGGGATAGGAGAAGAAGAATAATCAAAGAGGCATGAGCTTCAACAGGCACGGGCAGATGTTCAGGGAAAAAACGAGGAGGATAGGCTCTCGAACCTCTTTATGATGGAAGGGAATGAATCTGATAGTAAATAAGGTATAGAAACGTACTATTAGACATTAAATACGGGAAACGCTAAGGAATTTGTATTGAATCAAATATGATTGTTGATTGTAATGTTGCATTAAATGTCATTAAATGCCATTAATTGACAACAATGACTCAATTATGGTAGAAACGAAACGTATTACCTAGAAATAGCTATAAAAGGAGAAGACTGATAGGGCACGAAATATCATCGGAAGAAACTGATTTACTTTGCTTTCTTCTGTTCATCTTATTATTATCAAAGTCAATTTCTTTTATTCATTTTATACTTGATTATCAGTAACCCGAGTTCTTCTAAAATAAAGTTTTGACCGAAATTCCTATTTTTGGTTAAACAATTTCCACGTTCTTTTTCAGCGTGAACATCACAAACTACTGCCACATAAGCATGGTCAAATTTAAGTGGCCCGGAGGCTATTTTTGGGAACGTTTTGCCCTTTAACGAAGACCTACACAGTGCAAATTCGGAATAGTCTGGCCAAAGGAGTATTAAAAAAGAAGTTCCATGCACAGTCAGCCAGATAAGGCTATGGCTTTTTTTGTTTTTTGTTTTTAAAGTGACAGACGAGTTGTCAATACGATCATCTGGCACTATTTCAAAATAATTACCAAGAGTTAAAGTTGAAGTATATAGATTGAATAAAGTTTAATCGTCCGACGCTTTGTTTACTAGATGTTACAGATAAAGGTGTTGGCCATCCAACTCGGCAGCAGTTTGTTACACGAAATTAATTTTGAGACTTAGAAGGAATGTGAAGTAGAAGATATATCAAATGTATTGCACTCTAAGGAGATATTTTATCCATAGGCTCATGTACATATAAATATATTGCATGCATTAATTTTATAATCGCTGAATGTATACCACAAATTTCCCTTCCTCTCTGCGTGCTTTAGCTTATTATTTCTCGAATATATACCTGAGTCACTGAAAATTGTAGAATTTCCTATCGAAATTACGGTCAAGCGTCCAGGTAATTCCTTCTAAGTGAAATGTTTAAATCCAGTCCAATGAATGATTACTCCTTCGTAAAGGATAAGGATTTCTTGGATTAAGATATTGTTACTTGATGTGAAGCCCGACTAGAAGATAAAAGGAACATCCCTTGATCATTTATCAAACAACTACTTGTAAAATCTTCAAAGGGTCATAAGATGTAACTATTTTGGTTCATTTCTCCTCTTTTTATAATCCAAAAAAAAAAAAAAAAAAAAAGCTTCTGCAAATGCATATTATTTTTGCTTAAACTAATTTTATTTTCATATTACCAATTTCTTGGAATGTCTGGAATTCTATTAACATTATTGAGTTTAGCTTCAGGTCTAAATGTATTTTGTAGTCCAATTCAGTTTTGACTTCCAAATTCCAAAAAAATTCAATGTCAATCACCTGTTGAATTTCTCTTTTTCTTAGAAATTTAAAGATACACCATGAATAAAGGAGTTGAATTTACCGCAAAGAAATATAAGTATTACAGTGTCGAATTTTCAGTTTTTAAATTCTTTAAAGTATGAAATTTTTTCCTTTACTGTTTCCCAACTCCCATACCTTCCGTCCTACAACGGTACTCTACTGTTAACTGACAGGAGTCTTGGTTATTCAAAGTTTGATATGAATGCTCTTTGAATAACATCATACAAATAACAGCTCTACTCTTGGTACAAGTCCAGAAATTCAACTACTCTATCACTCTTTTCCTATACTTCCAAGGTAACAGAGGGGGGAGAATTCAGACCGCGCTTCACGTACAGATTATTATCCAAGTCGAACCAGTAACCAACAGGACAATTTGCATAACCACAACTCATCAGAAGTATAAAAGAAAACCTCGAATTTCTTTTAATTCAGAATAGTTACTCGGACAGCATCCAATATGAGATTACTATGCCCAGCTGAAAAGTATTTACACTAGGGACATTTGTGCGATACTATCTGTATTTATCAGTTATCGCTATAACTACAGTTGTATGAAACCTACCTCTCCTTGTAGCTTATGCTATCGCTATCCTTGATTTCATCTTTTGACTCTTGGTAGCTCTCTTAATACATTTCCCGCTTCAATGGCTTCCATCAAAGTCCCAAGCTGCACCTCAAAGATAAATAGCAACACATTCAGCTATATTAAAAACGGAGATCCTGTTGTGGGGAAATTTCAAGTTTACCTGCTTCACAATTTATGCATCTTTTTCTTTAGAAGGATATTCAACTTATACAGATTCAATTTATGTATTTTCTCATCCTTCATTTTCGACCTCCTCTCAACTTAAAATATATATTCAGAACAATGTTATAAACAGGACATGGAATGAATAATGTGGTTTCAATTATCATTTATCCATCACAAGGATAAAACTCTCAAACTCCTACACACGAAAATTGTAGCGCAGAGCTTATTCTCCATAGAAGATGACCACATTTCAGATAATAAATCGAGTTTGTAAAGGAAAGCAAGTCCATTCTGCAATTCTACATCAACCACAAACATATCTTGAGAAAGCAGCTGATGCCAAAGCAACAAAAAAAGTTCATCAGACCATTAACTTTTCTCAGCTATGGTCACTTGAGATTTGGAATATCTTATGCAGACCTCCATATGCACGAATCTGTAGGTGACATATACTATGATAATTGAAGGTGATAAAGGAGAGGAGCTAGACCTAGAATCACATAAACGAAAGTAGTGTCATAAGCAGGGGCGGCCCTTCCATAATGAGACCCCATATTTGTTACACCTAATAAACTATGTATAACTTTTAAAAAAGTTATGTAAGTGAAAAAGTTTGATTTCTTTTTTTAACAAATATAGATAAGAGGATTTACAACTGCTATGATTTCTACCAAGGAAATTGCACTTGAAATGAATATCGAACCCGATTTCGTAAGAAACGTGTGATAAATAAGAAGTAACAATTTGATGCGAATGTTAATAATGAAATCTCAAAATCTTTCGAAGAGTACTTTAGAGTTGATTACTTTTATACATAATAGACAAGGCTGTTTTTTCACTTCAAAATAGATTTGAACAATTCGCAGCATATGAAAATATTTTTGGTTTTCTATTTGGCGGCAAAAACTAAGATCACTAGATGTTGAAAATTTTAAAAAATATTGCCTTAATCTTGACTGTACCTTAAAGCATAATAATCAATTCGTATTTAATGGTTTAGATTTATTTTCTGATAAAAGTATTAAGGAAAATAGTACAATTAGAAGATAGCAGTTTAATTGATACACTTAACAAAATAAAAAGATTTAATTCTTTTCCAAATGTTTAAATTGCTTATGGAATAATGTTAATAACTCATGTTACCGTTGCTTCAGTGGAAAAAAGTTTTTAAAATTAAAATTGATAAAATCTTACCTAAGATCAACAATGTCACAAGAAAGGTTAAATGAATTAGCTATATTGTCAATTGAGAAATACTTATTAGGAGTTATTGATTATAAGAAAATTATTAACAACTTTGTATCTAAGAAAAGCTTAAAAACAATAGACTTCAAATATATAATAATTTTTTTTTAAATTAAGGCCCCTCATAAAGTTTGGTTTTAGGCCACAAAATTCGTCGGGCCGCCAGTGGTCATAAGACTTACTATCTCTGCATTAATGACAACTTAATTAAGACAAATTACAATGTGAAACAAAGGATCCATAGTGGTAATAATTATTAGCAAGGATCAAGGCATAATTTTTGTTGTTACACTCGAAATAGGTTTGTGATTGACCAGGAGTGCTTTTTTGTTAGAGACTTGTTTGTCCATGCAGGGAAGAGCAACATCTAGAGAACCTCTAGTTTTAGAAGAATTCCTACTTTTCGTTCAAAGACAAATTACTACGCATTGGAAGGACATTTGCCTGAATAGCGGGATAGATACACATAATTCATACAGCCAACCCCAACTAGTCTATGGTCGACGTGTACTTGATTAATGATTGAATTAAATTGTAAAGAATCTGTTGACACCTGGCCCAAAAGGCAAAAATTCTAAGAAAAAAGCTACTTATAAGAAGTCTTTTATACTATCTGCAACATATTGGGAACATCAGGAAACCATGATTAACTGATCAGATAAAGAATTCCCAATAGGTACTTGAACTAATCCTAGTTCACTTCCTCTTCAAGGTCGGTGTAAAGCTATTATTCTTTCTTTTTATTAACTGATTATCACTCTTGTTTGCTCTGGAATTTGATTCTCGTCGGGCTAGCTTAGATCAATCAGTTCAAGCATTGACAAACCCGCCTCCCTGTATGTTTTGACAATCTGCTCAAGTCTATCATGTTCTATTGGGAAAAAGCCAACACAGCTATACTGGTGACCCTTCTTGTCAATAAAGTCAAAATAAAATGAGGATTCCTCCACTTCTAGCAAAATGCCTCACTCACCAGTCTTCAGTAAGGCTGTAGGGATGCAAAGATAAGTGTATGATGCATGGTATACTAACCAACTAGAAAGACATGACTTGTTAGATATTGAATTATTACAACTAAAATAGAGCATTAAATTGGATTACGAAGGGGCATTATTTACAGCTCCGCGATCTTCTGACTAGAGCATCAAGTTTGTGTAACCCATCCAAAGTTGGTCATTGGCATGATTAAGATTTTTCAGAATGGGTTAAATCCAAATTAATCCATCAAGTTTTGGGCCAAAATAAGCTAAAAGAATGCAACCAGATGATTAGTTCGCAACTCTCTAATATGGCTAATATGATTACTTCTCTCTGTTTCATTTTAAGCAAAGTTGCTTGACAAAGCACGGAGTTTAAGAAAGAAAGAGTCTTTTGAAAATTGTGGTATTTTTGTGACTATAAAATCACGTCTTAAGGGTAAAATGAAAACTTTATAATTATCTTTTTTTTTTCTAAATATATAAAGGTGTCATTATTTTTGGAAAAGATTAAAAAGGAAAAAGCGTCACATAAAGCTGCACAAAAGGAGAACTTAATTTCCTAACTAAAAATGCAAGAGATGAATAAACAAATCGAGAGAAAAAATTATTTGACCAAATTGTAACCATCCACTTGTAGATTTAGAATTTCTTCAGTCAACAGCCCAATTAGCATCACTATTACATCCCAAATAGAAGATGTACATTTGTAATGCAAACCATAGTTTAAACTTTAAAGTATGCTTCAAATATTTCATTATTTTACTAATGCTTTTCCAATGCTCATGACTAGGATTACTAGAAAATCTACTAAGCTTACCAACAACACATGCAATGTCTTGTTTAGCCTAACTCAAGACATCAAATTACCAATTATTTTAGCACACTCTTCTTGATTAACCGGATCATTAACATTAGGCACAAGGCACTAATTTAGTGTGAGGATTAAGAGGAGTTTAACTTGGTTTGCGGTCATAATGATTAAATTTTCCAAAGTATTTTCTCAGTATAAAATGATTGTGTGAGAAAATCAATTTCTTTTCTAACTACTTTAATTCCTAGTATACATCAACAAGACCTAAACATTAATTCATTAGATATTGCTCAGTTTCATAACCACATGCTATGTTAGATCCAAAAATAAGCAACTCATAATATATAAAGATGTAAGAACTTTATAATCATGTGTGTGTTTTTGCCTTCATAGAAAATACACTCTTCTACTTTACCACACTTAAATCCAATATAGTTAATCTAAATTTTTCATACCATTATCTTGTCTCTTGGTTAAGACCATATAAAGATTACCTGAGCTTTCATACCTTGTATTCTTCTCATTTCACCACATAACCTTCAGGTTGTTGGATATAAAAATTTCATCTAACTCACCATTGAGAAATGTCATTTTGGCATCCATTTGCGGAGCTTCTTCTTTTGGCTATAACCTTTTGCAACTAGTGTTACTTTATAACTACCTATACTCCCATCAGCTTTAAGTTTTAGAACCCATTTACAACCAATTGCCGAAGTATTAGGAGGAAACTTTGTCAAAGTCCAAGTGTTATGATCATAAATTGATATAATGTCACCATCAACTTCATTGTATGTCTTGAAGACATTTTTACATGGAGTGACATGGACTGCTACTCCTCTTTTTTATCCACCATATGAATTTAGGTAAGAACGACCATCATGTTATCAACTTATCATCCTCATCCATGGAATTGGCTTCTTCTCTCTTACCTTTGAAAATTTTACAAACTCTAACCAAATGCCCATTTTACTACATTTAAAGCAAAGTTCTCTTTTCTTCTACATTCCAGGGCAGGGGTAAAGCTGCGTACATCCTACCCTCCCCAGAACCCACTTGTGGGACTACACTGGGTTTGGGTTGTTGTTGTTGTTGTTCTCTTTTCTTCTTATTAATTCTGCTCTTGGATTCAAATCATTTTTCTTTTTATTTGAAAAAGTCTAGTTTCCATTGTGAAACCCGTTGACCTTGGATTTAAAAGATATTAAGGTGGAATCTTCTACATTGTGCAGTTTGACCTTTTCATTATTAACAAATATATCTCTGTTCCTAACTTCATTCTCAATTTGTGTTGAAGTAGTAGATCCAAATTCAAAGGCTTGCTTATGCTTAAATTTCATTTGGTAATCTTTCCATGAAGGGGGAAGTTAAGTTTACTAATAATTATAGATACTGCAAAAGTTTCAGAATAATAGGAGTAATAGAACACTTGTTTTTCATAAACTGGAAGCCTAAGCTAATGAATTCAGCTAGTTCATACAAAACCAATGTTTTTCCCTTGTTAAATTATATCCAGGCATGATTCCTCTTCCTTAATATCCAACTTTTTAACTAAGTGTCACAAATCAAAAAAAAAAAACTAGACATTTTGGGAAAGAATTCAAGAGTAGATCTGGCAAGTCATTACATAAAAAGAGTAAAATGCACCAGGAGCACACAATTGTAACTAACATACTTTTCAGCAACAATTATTTACAGAAAAAGTACTCAAAGTAACACACTTTTTTTAGTCATTTTGTTTTGATGGTTTAATAGATACTTAAATCAACAAGGATATAGTCAGAAAAAGGAAGGAGAGGATAAGGGGAAGAACGAAAAATTAGAGCATCCAGTGTAAACCAGAACAGCAGAAAAGGATGAATGCCGGAAAAGAACAGAAAAAACAAAGGGGCTAATAAGAAGAGTGTCGATGCCATGGGCAGACAGGGAATTTCCAAGGAAGAAGAGAGGACGAAATGCAGAAGCGGTGAATAAGAGAAAACAGGACGTACCAAAGAAAGAAAAAGAAAGCGGAAGAAGAAGTTGCTGACGCAGTAGCTTGAAAGCAGGATTCTAGGAAAGAACAGAAAGGCATCAAAGGATTAATGAAGAATAGGGAAACAAGAAGATTCTTACACATGGAGAAGGAAAAGAAAATCAGAGGGAGAGAAGAAGCCGCTTGGATCCATAGAATCACTAGTGATCTGATAGGAAGGAAGAACATGAATAAGGGGCAGACAGGCAAGGAAGCGCGTGCGACAGAGAGAGAGAGAGAGAGAGAGAGAGAGAGATACCGAAAATGAGGAGGTGCTGCAGGAGCAGCAAAGCGACAATGAGGAAGGGGAGCTGACAGGAGAAGAAAAGGAAAGGGGAAAAGAGAGGAATGAGAGGCTGGGTACGGAAACCAATAATAGGTCACTGCTGACATGTCAGCACAGGGAAGAATAGAAAGAAAAGAAAAGAGTTAAATTGCGTGATAGCTTCGGTTTACTATGTTCTTCTTTATTCATTTCTATTCACCAAAAAAAAATAGAAAGAGAGAGAGAGAGAGAGTGATCCACTATTAAGTCAAGATTGAAGCAGCTATTAAGTCATAGCATATAACATAACAGATGCAGAATAACACAACACAGACATGCATACATATATACCATTAATAAAAGCGTATAAGAAAGAAAATGAATCAATAGAATAAACATAAGGAAAAAAGCCTGGTACTTAGAAGACATACAAATGAGATATTGTTATTTTGAATGAAAAAGAGAACATAAATGATAGTATGGATTAATTAAATGTTGCTTCATTTCCAAACATGAGGGCAAAAACAAACCTGTGTATTACTGCATTGATAAAAAATCAAGAGCACCATCGAGAGCTTTAAATCAGTGCTTGAGTTGGCGCGCGTTCCAGCTTCTTCTCCTATATTTTCTTTTGCTGACCTGAATGCTCTTATAGTATTTTTCAGTTTCATATCTTTGAAGGTTGAATACATCAGCCAAGCATTCTGGTATTGCTTGAAGCTTCCAAAAGACATAAGAACAAGTTGCTTTAGCCCAGAAAGTTGCGATTCGAAGCCCTTGAGTTTTTTCAAGTTTGTCCTTCAATCCACATAACTATGGAGACCATCAATGAATCCCATTAATACATTCTCTTTCAACTCTAAGACTTCAAAGAAATCGATTCGTCTGGATCTTCATAAGTATGAACAACCAAGGCCACAAATTCATGTTAACCACTCGGCAAGAAGATATGTCAACTTATTGCAATGCAAATATTAATAAGCTAAAGTTTCTAGAAGATGATTAAAGTTGGATTTTGCTTTTAAAAAGGTTTTCAAGTTTGAAAGTTGCTCAAATACTGAGTTAGAAGAACAAGGAAAAATATGATGGACTACCTGAGCTTGTAACTCCACTATATTTTTCAGAATAAGTGGTAGTCCACTATATTTTTCAGTTATGATTTTTCCTTGTTCTTGTTACTCATTACTTGAGTGCAACTTTTAGACTTGAAAACTTTATTCTAGCAAAATTCAGCTTTCATCATCTTCTGAAAACTCTCTTACGGATATTTGCATTGAAATAAGTTGTGACATTTGCTTGCCAAATAGTTACCATGTTCATGTGGTCTTGGTTATTCATACTTCTGAAAACCCTGAGGAAGTTGACCTTCATACTTCTGAAAACCCGGAGGAAGCTGACCTTCTCTGGAACCAGTTAGAGGGGAGCGAACTAACTATTGTAAGAGAAATCAATGTCCTTGAAGTCCTAAAGTTAAAAGAAAATGCATTCATAGAAGCCAGACATTGGTGGCCTCTTTAGTCTCTTAGTGTTGCGGATTGAAGGACAAACTTGAAAACCTAGAGGGCTTAAAATGGCAACTTTCCTAGGCTAAAGCAACTTGTTCTATATCTTATAGCAAACTTGAAGCAGTCCCAGAAAACTTAGCTAATATATCAAATATTCAAGATATAAACTGAAAAATACTACAAAAGCATTCAGATCAGTATGGCACATGTTCTTGCCGAGTGGTTATCATGATCCTATGGTCTTGGTCGTTCATACTTCCTAATTAGCAGTATTGGTAAATGATATTAGGCTTCGAAGAGTGATAAGCCCCTTGAGAACAAGAATTGGCTAAATACAATTGTAAACCAGTAAAAAGAAAACAGAGTGAGCCACAACAACATCATTTGATCAATCACTCATTCTGTCTTTGAACCAAACATAAAAATTAGACTTTCTATAACACAGGTTATCAATTTTTGTTGTCTAAACACATGGAGTTCAGATTAAACTACAAATAATCTACTCATGACAATATCACTTTCATGTTCAATTACTGTGAATAAAACAGGAAAACAGGACTGACAGAGATAATAAAGATTCAATTCACCATCACCTAAATTACCAAACATGTATAAAAATTAAGTTCAGAATTGACACACTTAATCAGTTGTACATGTTGCCAGAGTACCAACTATTTTGAAAATCATAGATTATGCCAAACATACTTGGACATCAAACAAATGAACCCAACAATTTAGTAAAGCCTTTAAAGCATCCGGTTCATATTTAAATAAAAAAAAGACAAGTAGAAACCCTCAAACTGCCTATCAGATGAATGTCTCAACTATTCAAAAGACGAACCCAGAGGCAAAGTCTCCGCTAACGCAACTGAACTACAATTTCTTCAATTCATCTCTACAATCTCATTAAACCTCACAAACTATTTATTATTTTAGGAGTCAGCTTATCTTATTTGAGCCCACCCACCACCTTTAAATTTATTCTTTGGGCCAAGATCAATTCAAATCAAGCCCAACTCTCTTCTGTCTCAAAACTTGGCCCAACAAATCTCTTTATGTTCTTCTCCACACATGGCCCATTTCAAATTCTCCAACTCAAGTTTATCAAATTCCCAAATTCTTTTAGAGGCTTCATGCATCAATCTATCAACCGTCTTAATATCGAATCAAATAAACGGGAAATGCTCAGCAGCACAATTGAAGACACAACATTTCCAAGTGAACATGAGGATAAACAGTAAGCATTTGATATGTATGAACAAATCATGATACCAGCTCCTTTTGGAATACCAAGACAACTTTGACCCAAGAATTTCACTGAAAAATGGGCTTTTGGCCCCAATCAAATTTCTAAATTTTCTTGCTGTCACCCGTGACACTTAAAAAAAACTAAGAAGATTCAGGACTACTATAATTCAAGACCACTTGCAGAATGAAATTGAAGTGTGACCTAACAACAACAACATACCCAGTGTGATATATGGGGAGTGTGGGTGTACGCAGACCTTACCCCTACCGGGTGAGGTAGAGAAATATGACATAATTGACTTTGAATTTACCTTATGACACCTGTTATTAATGAAACTTATGATAATCAATTGTCCCTAAAAACAAAGAGCAAATGACTAAACGACAATCCAAGTTCTCATTTTATTTCCACAAGCCTATACCTAAAAAAGATCTCTCCGGCCCAGAAAAATCACAATTCTTAATTAAAAGCCCAAAATTTGTTTATTCTCTAATTCATTTGGAAATGACACCAAGTAGCTACTTTACGGGGCTGCTATTTAGAATTAACCGGTGCATTCTGAATTTCAGGTTTTCAGCTATATTTTTCAGGATAAAAATTTCATGAATTGTCCTGAAGTAAAGATTTATAGTTTAAAATTTCAGGACAAAATAAGTAAGACTAATCTTTGAATAACATCCATGAGAATGGCTATCTGTGGTTTTGCCCCCAATTCATAGGCTCTCAAAATTAACCCATCAAATGCCCAAAATAAAAGAAACCGCATGTCATTAAACCCATAAGCAAAAAAAAAAGTCAATTTGAACCCTGATTTTATTCTTCATGCAAACCCATAATCTTCAATGTAGTGATATAAGCACAGACAACAATGATACTAATTTCTAGAGTTAGAAATGGACAGATATGCTGAAGAGGGAGTGTAATCAGCAGCAACCTACAACATGGATACCCTGAAACGGACTAAAGACTTTACTAATTCAATACCAGACATAGATTGAACCAAAACACAACGAGAATGAAACTGACAATTTAAAAGCTAGGCTTCAACACTTAATACCAGACTTAGATCCATGCCCTATTCCTGTGAGAACACACGAAACAAACTCGAAACAAGGATTAAACTAATCTACAGAATGACATAGAGCCGTCAAATTAACATCAATCCCTCTTCTTGGGCCCAAAGACTGATGCCCAAAATAGCAAATATTCTGAATTATTCTTAAACACGCTTGGAAAGTGAACTACGGAGACTAGGACGCAGGTATCATGCTTTAATTCAAAGAAAGCACCACATAAAGTGATAAACAGAGAGGAGGGAGGAATGGACCTTACCAAAAAAATCGATTAATAGAAAAGAATCCCAGCAATGCCGCAAATTCCGGTGCCGGAAATTTCAAGTTGCGAGAGGCACTTGGAAAAGAAATCGCGATCAGAGCCTCCAGTTTCTAATCGGAATCCATCTCAGAATCAGATTGTTTTGTTTCTCAATGTACAAGAGTATTTATATAAGAAAAGGCGTACCCGCCTACTTTTGGGTTAATTCTTCACCCGCATTTTTAGGTAAACTAAACAAAATATTGGTCATATTTATTGTTTACTTTTATAGCCATATACATAGATTATACAATAATTATATACAATTATACCTATATAATACATAAAATATGCTTATATATATTTTCGCCGGCTATTTTTAGTTTAAGCAGTTGGATGGGCGGCTATATAGGTTAACTCTTTAAATTTATTATTTATTTTTTCTAGTTATATACTTAGACTGTGTATTAATTATACATAATTATATACGTATAATATATAAATTATACATATATTATACCTCTAATAACTATTTTTAATTTAAGTGGTTGGATTACTCGTGTGGTTGGATAGCCCTTCTTCACCTGTTGTGTATATATAGCTAACGATGATACTATGTTGCCATGTACAAGTAATAAAAATTCTCAAACACATCAGCTGTTATTTATTGGGAATGGCATTCGTCATCGCTGTTTTGTATGGCGCATGTGGTTCCACGTGCCTTCTTACTTGGATCGATTAAACTTGGAACGACGACCAAGTTAAAATATAATTTTGACTCATAGAAGCTCTCTCTAACTTCTCTCTTCAACCTTCCATGAGAGCAGACTTAACATCCTTTTTAAGTCGCACGAACAGAACAAATATTTTTGTAAGAGTTCCAATACCTTGAATGGAACCGTAATGTATTTAGCTTGTGGTGTTCTTCTTATTATCATTAACTCTGGTTATAGTCGAAACACCAATTTCTTCCAGATTCAAACTAGTGATCAATCTTGAAGAACATGAAAGAGCTTAGTTTATCCAAACAAGTGACCGACTTACTCTTATTTTTGTGAATCCTAAGTAGTGCATCGGGTGTTATTCATTATCTGTTCCTTTGTTCTGCTGATTGACATCTACAATCTGACTAGCTCTTACATGCTTTGCAGCTGCTTTGGATAATTTTATTA
Source organism: Nicotiana sylvestris (assembly GCF_000393655.2). Lineage (NCBI taxonomy): Eukaryota > Viridiplantae > Streptophyta > Magnoliopsida > Solanales > Solanaceae > Nicotiana > Nicotiana sylvestris. The sequence continues at coordinate 212,800,193 of NC_091059.1, read as the reverse complement.
CTAGCTTCTTTTACTGCTCTTGTTATCGAATCCCTGGCTGCAAGTCTAGGGGTTGCTCAGGTTCATGATTTTCTATTGCTTGATCTTCTTATTAGTCTAAGCAGTAGTAGAGTGGTGATAACAATGTACTCCTAGCTTTGTTACCGGGAAGCATTTAGCGGAGCATTGCAGAAAGGAGTATGCAAAGGTGTCAAATTTCATCTTATGAATCGTAGCAGATATCACTATTATGGCGTGTGACATTCCTGAGGGTGAGGGGTTGTCCAAATTTGACATAATGTGAACTTCAAATTTTTATTGATACAAATTCATAAGTTGACCTTTTACTTTTCTTAGCGTGCTTACTAGTCAGCAGGTTTACTATAGTCCTGCATGTTCCACTTTGACTAATAATAATTTTGCTCTATTAACTTGGTACAGAGATTAGCCATAGCAGAACGAATGAAGAGAAAACCCTAACATTGAGAGAAGAAAGATACCGAAGGTTCGAGAGAAAATAATGAGCTGGCCAAAATGACTATTGACCAAAAACTAATTCACTTCCCAGATATTGTGCTTTTATATTTACAGGTATGTGAAAATAAAAATACAAGTAAATGTATAAGTGGGCCTGATCTCTTCAGTTACACTAGTGGGCCAGCTGCTTTCCTTTGTTAGATTGGGCTAGAGTCACACTCTGGTCAACACCCCCTCAAGCTTGAGGGTGATATCACACCAAGCTTGGAAAGAAGCTCATGATGAGGCTGCCCAGTGAAAGCTTTGGTCATAATATCAGCCAACTAATTTGAGGAAGAAACATAATGAAGAGAAAGCAAACTAGAAGACAAGCATTAGCGGATATAGTAACAATCAATCTCAATATGCTTCGTACGCTCGTAAAAAACAGGATTCTTAGCCATGTGTAAAGTAGCTTGTGAGTCACAAAACACAGAAACTGGCCTGGTGATGAGCAAACCAAGATCGCCCAAAAGCCTAACCAGCCAAGAAATTTTAGCAGCTACCTTTCGAATGGCCCGATATTCAGCCTCAGCAGATGAGAGAGAAATGGTAGGTTGCTTTTTACTCTTCCAAGAAACAGGGCTGCCACCAATAGTAATATAATATCCACTAACAGATTTGCGAGATACCACACAGGAAGCCTAATTAGAATCAGAGTATGCTAGCAGTGAAAAATCTGAAGAACTGGAGAGGAGAACACCTTGAGCAGGATCATTCATGAGGTATCGAAGGACATGCAAAGTAGCCATCATATGGGGAACTTGAGGCTTTTGTAGAAATTGACTCAAATGTTGTACTGAAAAAGAAATATCAGGTCTGGTGTTTTGCAAAAAATTCAACTTCCCAACCAATCGTCTATATAAGCTAGGATCAGAGATAAGCTCTCCCATGTCCATAGTAAGCTTGACAGAAGAATCCAAGGGGGTCAAGACAGAAGAAAAATGAATCCAATTGAACTCAGAGAGAAGATCAGATGTGAATATATGTAGACTCATAATGTATCTTTGAGGATGAAGAGAGATCTCCAACCCTAGAAAGTAATGCACTAAACCTAAATCTTAGATTTTAAAAGTGGAATCCATATAAGACTTCAAGGACTGCATTTAGATAAATCATTTCCAGCTAACAGAATATCATCACCATACACAGCCACCACAACCAGAGAATCAGAAGTAGATTTGTTGAATAAGGAGTAATCATTGAGACTTGAAATGTAGCCTTTGGAGAGCAAAGCTTCAAACAGTTTAGAAAACCACTGTCTCGAGGCTTGCCTAAGGCCATAAAGGGACTTCTTGAGTTTGCAAAGAAGAAGAAGAAGAAGAAGAACTAGAGATATCAAGACCAGGGGGTACCTTCATGTAGACCTCCTCACAGAGATCGTCATGCAAAAATGCATTATTAACATCAAGCTGAAAAACAGTCCACTTGTTCTTGGTAGCCAGAGTTAGTAAGCATTTGATAGTATTGAGTTTAACAACAGGTGAAAAAGTTTCTGTAAAGTTAATACCCTCTTTTTGAGAATCACCCCTTATAACTAGTCTTGCTTTATACCTTTCAATAGACCCATCAGCCTTTTGCTTAATTTTATACACCTATTTACAAGGAATAGCCTTTTGTGAGGAGGAAGAGGCACTATATCCCATGTCTGATTTGCCTCAAGAGCTTGAAATTCCTTTAGCATAGCCTCTTGCCAAGCAGGAATGGAAGCAGCCTGCTGGTAAAATTGAGGCTCATACATGTGCAAATCAACAGAAGATACCTTGGTAGATGGTGGAAATGTAGGTGAGAGTATAGATAAACAGACATAGTCTTTAAGGTGAACAAGTTGTATAACTGGTCTAGAAGATCTCCTTAGAGGGGAATAGAAGGAGGAGTAGGTGAAGGAGCAAATAAAAAGGAAGATGGAGAAGAGGAAGGAGCAGGCAGAGAGACTGGAGAAGGATGAGAGGAAGAGGAGGAAGGGGTAGGAGAACTATGAGGTGGACTGGAGTAGGTAGAAGGAGAAAGAGCACTCCTATGAGTATGAGAAACAGGAGTAGGCAGGACATCTACAGAATCAGGAGTAGGTAGAGGAAATAGAATAGGAGAGGAATCAGATCTGTAGGAAAACACATGTTCATGGAAAACAACATCCCTAGAAAAGAAAATGGAGTGATTGGAAATGCTAAGAAGCTTATAGCCTTTTTTGCCATAGGGATAACCCAAAAAAATAAAGGGAATTGCCCTAGACTGAAACTTATCTCTCCCTAGTTTGGGAGAGGTGGCAAAACACAAGCACCTAAAGGACTTGAGGTGTTCATAGGATGGAGGAATTCCATATAATTTTTCATAGGGTGAAAGGTTCTGAATAACAAATGAAGGCATTCTGTTGATGAGGTAAGTTGCAGTTAGTACACAATCACCCCAATATTTGAGAGGAAGATTAGATTGGAAAAGAAGAGATCTGGACACCTCAAGCAGATGTTTGTGTTTTCTTTCTATAACTCCATTCTGTTGATGAGTGTGTCGAATGGTAGTTTAGTGTAAAATCCCTTCACTGTTAAAGAAATGAGTTCCTTCAGAACTGCACCCAATTCAAGAGCATTGTCTGACTTAAAATTTTTAATAGGGAATTTAAAATGCACTTTGACCATGGCTGTAAAAGCCTTATTTGTGGAAAGTGCATTGCTTTTGCAAGAAAGAAGGTGAGTTCAAGTAGCCCTTGTAAAGTCATTTATTATGATCAAGAAATATCTGAACCCATTGTAAGTTTTAGTGTTATAAGGAACCCAATATCAATATGGACTAATTAAAATGGGGCAATAGATGTATAACACTTTCAGGAAAAGGCAGTCTTTATTGTCTAGCCATTAGACAAATAGAACACAAGAAAGATTGTTTAGGTGGTATTTTGTCAGACAAATATGTAATGGACTTCATTTTGTGGAAAGGCATATGTCTCAATCTTTTATGCCAAAACAAATTCACTTTATTAGATGTAGATGTGTGATTACAAGAAACAACATCAACAACATGATCTACTACAGGACTAGTGTTAACAGAAGGAACAGAAACAGGTAAACCAATAGATGAATGAGAAGAAGACATGGAAGTGGATGTAACAGGAAAAAGATCAACATCTGGATATAGGTAGTACAACCATCATGCAGCCTTACCAATTTCCAGTGGCCTCTTCAGAGAAGAGACCTGTAAAGAACAAATTGATTTGGTAAATAAAGCTGAACAATTTAATTGACAGATATGTAGAGAAATCAGATTAAATTGAAAGGAAGGAACAAGAAGAACATGAAGTAAGATTAGGGGGGCAAGGAGGAGCACGTAGGAATGCTATCATATCTGAGATGTAAAGATCCAGTGAAAACTACTTTGGCTTTTTATCCATTTGGCAAAGTAACAAGGAATTGTTTAGGTAAAGGTTTTACATTAAAAAGTAAGTGTTTATGTAGAGTCATATGGTTAGTTGCACCTATATCTAATATCCAAGGATATACTTTTAATTGTGATGAAGCACATACATGAGAATCCACCAAACTTACACCATAACTACTAAACAAACCTGCAAAATGGGCAAATATAGTGTTGTCTACTGTAGACTCATCATGAATTGACCCAGAAGATAGTTGAGCCTGCTGAAATAGAGCTAGGAAATGTTGGTACTGCTCTTTAGTGAAACCATAAGCTGATGACTTAGGAAACTGTGTAGTTGGAGTAGCATGCAAAGGTGTAGAAGGAGTGAAAGAATGTTCAGTTTGGACACATGAATCAAACTTTTTGTTCTTTGTGAACTTGAAGTCTGGAGGAAATCCATGGAGCATGTAACACATGTCCGCAGTGTGTCCAGGTTTCTTGCAATATTTGCAAGAATCATTTGTGTTAGACCTCCTAGATTCAAAATTTACCTTTTGACTGAAGGTTCTGCTCTCATTTGATGATCCAGTAGAAACTAGGAAGGAGGATGTATCTCCAGAAAGACTTAGGACAGAAGAATGAGCTTCCTTTTGATTTTCATCATGTTGAAGAAGGGAATAAGCCTTGCTCATTGGTGGAAGAGGGTTCATCATCATAATAGCACTTTTTACAGTTGAATAGGACTCATTTAAACTATTTAGAAATTGAAATAATTGTTGATCTTCTATGAATTTGGGCTACAACACAAACGCATACAGGTCCTATATATGAGGAATGTAGTTCATCCTAGAGGCTTCTCATCTTAGTAAAGTAAGATGTTATATCAGAAGACCCCTGAGTAGTAGAATGAATTTCCCTTTGAAGTTGGATGTACTTAGACCCATTTGACTGCTCAAACCTATCATTGATGTCTTTCCAGACTTCCTTGGCAGTCCTAAAACACATCACACTGGTAGCAATCTCTCTAGATACCAAATTTGTTATTCACGCCTTGACCATGTCATTACATCTTTTTCAATACGCATAGAAAGGGGAATCTGATGTGGGCTGAGAGACTCTGCCATCTACTAACCCTAATTTGTTCTTTGTAGAGAAAGAAGTGACCATACTACTTCTCCAAAGTACAAACCCAGACCTATTGAATGGAACAGACACCAAATGACTACCAGGATTATCAGATGGGTGAATATAGAGAGGGTGAGCTGGATCCAGTTAAAAAGTTACAGAACTATCAGAAGTCGAAGACACATCATCATTATTCAATATACTACCCATCAGAATGAGTCGTAATCAGAACGAGTCGTAATCAGAACGAGTTCACAATATAAGAGATAAAAGTCGACTGATAATAAACAGAGGTAAAGCAGAGTGCAATCAATAGAAAATCAATATATACATATAGGTGAGAATATACCAACCTTCTTCTGAAAATCCGAAGAAGTAAGGTCTCGTCTAATCGAAAACCCTAGACATGATTTTTTGCTCCCAAATATAACAGCACCTTCGTGAAAACCAAAAATTTGGAGAAGATATACCTCAATCAAGGATTGAAGCTGAAAAGTCCCAAATTTCTCCGATAAAAGAACACAATACTGCATTAACTACTTTTGACTTCAACCAAAAAGAAAACGAGAAAAACTTCCGGCAAGGGTACAATCGAAAGAGAGCTCAAGACGAGAGGAATCTAAATCCCTGCTCTGGTACCATGTTAACTTGGTACAGAGATTAGCCATGACGGAACAAATAAAGAGAAAACCCTAACATTGAGAGAAGAGAGAAGAAAGATACAGAAGGTTTGAGAGAAAATAATGAGTTGGTCAAAATGTTTATTGACCAAAAACTAATTCACTTCCTAGATATTGTGCTTTTATATTTACATGTATGTAAAAATAAAAATACAAGTAAATGTATAAGTGGACCGGATCTCTTCAGTTACACTAGTGGGCCAGCTGCTTTCCTTTGTTGGATTGGACTAGAGTCACACTCTGGTCAACATTATTGTCACTAATTATGTACATTCTTGCATAAGAAAGAGTGGTTGGATTAGAATGCACAAATCTTCATGGAAAAGAGAGATTCATCTCTCATGCTGAAGTTATTTACTCATTCCCATCATACAAGGCCAGTAAGTTCAGTGTAAGTATTTGTCAATTTACTTGAATGCCCAGTCCACTAAAAAAATAAATTATGGCTAAAATAATAGGAAGTCATGATGATCATTTGTTGGTCAATCTGTCTTTGATGTTATCTCTTTTGCCTATTGCACCTCACTTTATTTCAGTTTTCTGTTGTTGTCATTACAAGCATGCTTATGGTTATATGAGAAAATGATCGGCTCACTGTCTGAACTCTGAAGGAAAAAAAATTACTCACTGTTGCCGAAGTTATTATTTACACTTCCTCAATCCTCATCTAGGATTAGTAACTTTAGATTATGTGTCTAGTAGTTTATGTGACGACCATTCCATCAGAAAGTTATGCTAAAAATAATGGGAAGTAATAGTGAGCACTTGTTGGCTAATCCCTTTCTGCCATTTTCTTTTATTTTTCTACTTTATATTCTATATCCTTTATTTTGCAAACTGCAAAAGCAATAGCTTTATGCAATGCGCATGCGATAAGCATTTTGACAGAAAAAAATTGGATGAAACAATATTTTCTTCAGCTATACCAATGGCAGAAACAAAATACAGAAACAGTGCTTCAGGATGTCATATTAATTGTGTTGTAAATTTAGCTAATGATTATCAAAAAAATTGAAAGGACCGAATAGCTTAGTGTTTTCATTTTAAACTAGGAAAATATTTGGTTTTGAATTACTTAGTGCTTAAGCTCATTGTGGTCTCACGTCAAAAACAACATTGTGGTACAAAGATATTGGCAAAATTAGTATTGTTTGTTGGATCGTTATTCTACTATTGTCATATTGATAATCCTGGTGCTCTCCAGAGAAATTCCTTAATGGTGCCTCCATCTTCCAACTCAGTTTACACTTTTCTTGGGCATAGCTTAAACGTAAAACCAAGGATTTGTCTTTGGTAGCCTACTTAACATATAATGCTCTAGCATATTTGCAGTGACTTTCTAAGGATATGTGCTTCTTTGAGAGGCAAATCATCGGGAAAGTCAATATCAACCTGTGTTAAAAGAAACTATATAGGTATCTTGTTAACTTTACAAATACTCAAGTATGGCTGAATGTCCGACCAATGATGCCAAATGATTAATTGACATTGGTAGGACATTCAATCCCACTTGAATATTTGCAAAAGTTAACTAGATATATTATTATGAGACACCCCAAGTACAGCGCGTTGATTCAGTTCGGACATACATATTTGGTATCTTGTAGTTTGTCAAGATCAGTTTTCTACCATTTTTCCATAGCATAATATGTTATTCCAACCATAATTAAAGCACTCTTTTTGTCAATGTTTTTGAGCTTGTCTGTTTTATCTTAACAAAGGTTGATATTCAGCTCCCCTAAGATTTTCCTATGAAAGAAACATATATTTTTGGAGGGTCGCTACAAATAAAGTTCGAGAAACTCACCAAAGTTGAACAAGCATTCATTCTTCTTGATTTGGAATGTGACCAATGTTGGGTATTAAATTCGGAGACCGATCGCTCTGACCCAACCCATTTGGGAAGAGATAGAGTTTGAGAATAAAATGACTTTTTTGGAGAAGTTAAACACGTTTGGGTGTAGTTGAGAGTAGTTTTTCACATAGCAGTTAATTCTTTCTCTATAATAACTCATTTGGTCTTCCTATTAAAGCGGGCATGAACGAATAGAAAGAGTACATTTTGCTCTTCCTTTTCCATCAATTTTCTTCTTCGTTAACAGTGAAGATTTCTCTTCTTCTTTTTGCAAAACACACCAGAAGAGAGACATTTAGTTTGTGAAACTAAACTTTATTTTACAAGAGATTCAAAGTTCGACTTGGGGCAATTCTTTTGACAGTGAGTTCAACGGTTTTCGCTGTGTCAATAAGATACACAACTCGTTGTTCTCGCCCCTCGTTTTTTCAACAATGGTATCAGAGCCATTATTGTGTATTCTATGTATATTTACCTCGAAAATACGTGTAATAATTTATAAATAGGGATTCTAGTTCGTTTTACATTCCCTTTTACTTGAGTTTTGATTAAAAATGTATACAAAATAGTTCCAAAGGCTTATATGTTGTACTTATTTGCAGGGTTTGGTCAAAAAGGTGATAATTAGTCAAAACCAGCTCAAAAAGGAGTGAAACATGCACAAGTACCAAGAACAAGTCAAAGCATAGCTGCAACAGACCCACCGCGGCTGCAAGCCGTTTAGTGCGGTCCGCAGTGAGGAGATTCAGAGAGGTGCACTTTTGGAGCCTAAGGCAATGCGGACCGCGAAGGAGTTCGTGCGGTCGTAGTGGCCTCTTCGCGACTGCAACCCATTTTGTGTGGTCCGCAAAGATAGGGGTTTAGAGAGTTGGGAGTTTGGAGATTAAGGCCAATGTGGTCCGCGGTCCTTTTTGTGTAGACCGCAGTTGAAGCCACCGCGGCCACAGTGCATTTTATGTGGCCCGTGGTGGCCAGATTCAGAGAATGATTAATAAAGCCAAGAAGCCTCATTGCGGTCCGCGGTGCAATTTGTGCAGACCGCTGTACCTCGTCAGGGGTATTTTTGTCCAGAAAATTTGGCCTAGTATAAATACTTTCTTTTCACTTTTTTAGGGTATCGTTTTTAATCTAACTTTCAACTAAGAACGTGAATGGTGGGTATTGACTATTTTGAGTAATTTTATAATGGGTTTATCATTGAATCTTCAATTATTGGCTTGTAATTAAATCTTATGGGTTATTCTTCATCTATTTATCAGTTTTCTTTCATTATTATGAGTAGCTAGACCCATTAGCTAGGGTTGTGGCTCAATCCTAGTGTGAGTATTTGATGGGTCTTTTAATTTAAGGCTTAGATATTTATGGGTAGTTGATATTTGGACTGATTTGTATTTTTCATGTTGAATTAGTGGTTGCAAACACTAATTTGTGCCTATTTGACTTGGTCTCTTCTCGAGAAAGAGAGCTTGAGTCTAGGAAAATTAGTCTAACAAGGAATTGGGGTGTAATCAAGAGATTTATAGCCCCAATTAAAGGGTTAAATCTAGATATAGTAATACCCAACTTGATCCTATATTGTTTGCACAACTTTGACACCCAATTGGTCTTGAGAAAGTCAATTAGGGCAAAGTCACTCAAGCTACTGAGAGGCATAGAATGAGTAATTTCGTGCATTGGCTATATCACAATCCCCAACATAACGTCTTTGCTTTAGGCTTTAGATCCCGTCAAGTATTCACCTAGGAGAAAGTCACTTCCCTAGTGCCTATTTAACTATTTAGAAAACCTTACAAGCAATCATTTTTAGTTTAATTTAGCTTATCATTAGCATAAATATTAGAAGTAATAACCAACCAAAAGATGATTGGAAGAGTAATTAAGAGCATTACACATTTCTAGTTTATATAGGAATCTAATTCCCACTTCTAGCTCCCTGTGGATTCGATCCCGACCATCTCGGGTAAAAACTAATTTGACCGCTCTCGCCACTTTGTAGTGGTGCGGGGTTGGCTTCGATCACTTTTTGATGCTTCGTCCTCCTCCGGAAAGCCCATTTATTTGTTACCTCAAAAATACGAGTAACAATTAAATTTGATTTGTGATTTTAACGATACGTGATTTAGTTCAATACTAATTAATAATCAAGAAATTTGAAGTATAGATGAAATAAATAAGTAAGACCAAACCAGTAGATAAGTCAGTCTCGACCTCGAGCTCAAGTGACCTCGAGATTGGTCAAGAACAATAAAGCAAGAATAATAAAGCTAAAGGACAATTCTGATAAATAATGAGCGAAAAGTAGAGAGTACATTCTTTTCCAATGATTAAATAATTTTTACAAATGATTGGGGTCCACTTTATATAATAGGGGAACCCTAAATAAGGTACATTTCTATTTACCATAAGGAACCTCATTGGGACAGTTGTATAACCGCCTAATATGGATTAGTACTAACTTGTACAAATCTATTTTGAAATTTATGCCATGATCTTGGGGACGCGGCGGGAATTTTGCTCTTTCTGTTACAAACTCGTAACGGCATTATCTCGAGGTCGGTCACGTTCGGCCTCGATGTTCATCGGACACTTTGATCTTTGAAGCCTCCCATCGGGCTTGCTCCTAGTCTATTTCGATCTCGCACTTGAAGTGATCCTCAAGCCCACGAAATTAGGTAGCCCCGATTTCCACTGTATACAGATAGCCCCGCGTTTCTTAGAGTATAACGACAAGAAACAAATTGAGTCCTTGATCTTTACCCCAATTTTCCATGACATCATTATCGTGACGTAAGCGACTTAGGAAACGAAAGCTTAGAAGCTGGCCTTTCCCGAGGAAAAATCCGAGAACCTTTGGCGAGTCCGGCGGTGGGGAAGATTCTTAGGACGAAGACACTTCTGTCGATAAGGACCGTGCTACTTAGGTTTCGTGCTCTTAGTAATTTTTTGCTTTTGAGGTTGACCGACCCTTGCAAGGAACTCTTGATCGTGACCTGTAGCTCTTGTAAAAAGGTTTATACAAAGCCTTTTCCTTCTATGGATTTTGAATCTGTTACCCTTTTGTGCGGGTCAAAGCACCCTAGCATAAAATTCCTTTTGAATGTCCAAAGTTTGAGATGGTAATGACCAACAATAAGTTCTGCCCCCGAGTTTCTGATCAATGGTCCCCGAATGACCATTCAAACTTGAGTTTGAGTAGCTCTAGTCCTCGGGCTTGATAGTTGAGTGAGTGCACGCTCGAACTTGATATAAAAATAGCCCTTAGGTCTTTTGGCCAAGCGAGGATTTGCTCGAACTCGATGTAAAGTTATCCCATAGGCTTTATGGATAGTCCCCAAGTGAGGGTTTGCTCGAACTCAGGTTAAGATAGCCCTTGGGCTTTTATGATCGAGTGAGGACTTGCTCGAACTCAAAATAAAGTCAACCCTTAGGCTTCATAGATAGTCCCTGAGTGAAAATTTTCTCGAACTCGAGTAGCCCTTGGACTCAGTGATCGAGTGAGTACTTGATCGAACTCGAAATGAAAATAGCCCTTAGGTTTTATGGTCGAGTGAGGATTTGCTCGAACTCGAAATAAAGTTAGCTCATAGGCTTTATGGATAGTCCCGAGTGAGGGTTTGCTCAAACTCGGGTTAAGATAGCCCTTGGGCTTTTATGATCGAGTGAGGACTTGCTCGAACTCGAAATAGAGTTAGCCCATAGGCTTTATGGATATTCCCCGAGTGAGGGTTTGCTCGAACTCGGGTTAAGATAGCCCTTGGGCTTTTATGATTTAGTGAGGACTTGCTCGAACTCGAAATAAAGTTAGCCCTTAGGCTTCATAAATACTCCACGAGTGAGAATTTTCTCAAACTCGAGTAGCCCTTGGACTTAGTGATCGAGTGAGTACTTGCTCGAACTCGAAATGAAAATAGCCCTTAGGCTTTTTTATATTGGACCTTAGGCTCTTTTAGATCGGCCATTAGGCTCTTTAAGTTGGGCCAATTCGGCCTCTAAGATGGCTATAATTTTTCCCTCTTTTCGACTAAAAGACTTGTGAACATTTCTTTATGCCTAAGCATTTGGTTCTATACCCATTGGGTTATTTAAGGGTTCAATAGATCAGAACCCGTTCGTGTTAATACCTTTAGAGGCTTTTCGAAGGCTGATGTTATCGAAGTCTTTAAATTATTCGAAGGCTGCTTTTGCCGAGGGTAGCCGAGTTTAACTGGTTTTTCGAAGTATTTGAAGGCATTTAATGTCACGACCCAAATTCCACTAAGGATTGTGATGGCGCCGGACTCCACTGTCAGGCAAGCCAACTACAATCTACTAGCAATTTCTCATTTTCATTATTTTGAAATTATTTCCTTTAAACAAATAAATAATAAATAATAAACTCCGCAAGATAAATGAGGATGTCCTTACAAAATTTAACTACTGAAAAATTTCGTGATCATCCCAGAACCCGGTGTCACAAGTACATGAGTAATTTCTAGGAAATAATATAATACAACAACCGTCCGGAATACAATATTGGAAAAAAGTAAATACAGTAATTTGAAAGAGACTCTACTGGCTGCGGATTGCCTCGAGAAGTGCAGCTCACCTAAGTCTCCGTATCGACCATGCTGCTACGCCCATTAGGCCACTGGAGATGCATGTGCTTGTGCAACAAAAATGCACAACAAGTTTAGTATGAGTACGTACACCCAATGAGTATCTCGTCTAATCTCGAATAAGTAGAGACGAGAGGTCGACTTCGACACTTACTAGAGGTCTAATGTTAATATAGTAAAAATGTGAGGAGATGAGGGAATTTTAAAAAACAACAATTTTAATTCATAAAGCCAGGTAGCACGTAAACAACTTTCCAAATAATAATGGATTTCCAAAGATTTACTTTTTATTATCTTTATCAATTTATCTCCGGCCAGGAAAGACAAATATCAACATTTATAAATCTCAAGCAACAATACAAGCATGCGCATATCATGTCGAGGTCGTACGGCCCGATCCAACATAAATGTAAAATGTGCACTGCCGAGGGTCGAACGGCGCAAACCATAGATGTATCTATGACCCCACTCGCGAATCGTACATGCAACGCGGTCAAATTTTAATAAACAATCACCCTGCTCGCGAATCATACATGCGACGCAGGTACACATAGAAATACATGCTCAAACAGCCAATTAAGAATCTATCGGGGAACGTTTATCCAAATAAAAGTCAATTCTCTTTTAGCGATTTAAGAAAATGAAGTTTAATCCCTTTTAGAAATTCATTTACCAATTCGATAAGATTTAAGCAATTCAACTACCAACAAGATTACAGATATTCCAGGTATAGCATGTTTTTGGGTCCTAGACTACCCGGACTTACACATAATAGTAGCTACGCACGGACTCTCGTCTCCTCGTGCGTACGTAGCCCCCACAAATAGGAGCACATAACCAATTATTTCACCTATGGGGACAATTCCCTCTTATAAGGTTAGAAAGGAGACTCACCTCTCTCCGAAGATCCATACCCGACATTCCATGCTCTTCCGAAGACTCGAATCGATGCACAATGCTCCAAAACTAGCCAATAATTATGCAAATCCATTAATATATGTTCGATTATTCATTACAATCCAATTTATAACAATTCCTAACCCCGATTGAAAAGTTAACAAAATTGTCCTCGGGCCCACGTGCTCGGATTTCGAAATTTTTCGAAGATAAAGTTTACCCATGAACTCCCGAACTCAAATATATAATTTTCTCTTAATTTCATACCCAAGGTCGTGGTAAAAATCCAAGAATATCAATTTTCTAGTTTTCCCCTCAAACCCCAAGTTTCTACCAATTTCCATGTCCAAATATATATATAATCATGTATTTAACTAAAAACTAGCATAATTTACTTACCTCATGCTTGGTGGTGAAAATGGCACCTCAAAGTTTCTCCAAAATCAGCTCCAATGGAAGAAATGAGGTTGAAATAAACCCAACCCCCGATTTAAAAGAACCTCTCTGCCTCCAACATTTTCGCACCTGCGGTCCCCTAACCGCTTCTACGGTTCCGCAGGTGCGGCCTTTCTACCGCTCCTGCGATTTCTCACCAGGCCCCCTTTTCCACTTCTGTGCCTCGACCACCGTAGGTGCGGTCCCGTTTCTGTGGCTACATGACTGCATTTGCGGTCTCTTCACTTCTGGTCAAAAACCGCATCTGCAGCTCCGCACCTGCGGCCCAATTCTCGCAGGTGCGGTTACACCAGAAGGCAGCAGCTTCAGCTCTTCCTCCAAATTCTAATTTGATCCGTTAACCATCCGGAATCCACCCGAGGCCCCCGAGACCCCGTCCAATCATACCAACCAGTCCCATAACACATTACGGACTTGCTCGAGGCCTCAAATCATATCAAACATAGCTAAAATCATGAATCGACCTCCAATCCAAGCTTAATGAACTTTAGAACTTCAAACTTCTACATTCAATGCCGAAGCCTATCAAATCGCGTCCGATTGACCTCAAATTTTGCACACAAGTCATATTCGACATTGCAGACCTACTCCATCTTCCAGAATTGGATTCCGACCCCGATATCAGAAATTCCACTTTCGGTCAAACTTCTCAAAAACCTTCAAATTTTTATCTTTAGCCAAATGACTCCAAAATGACCTACAGACCTCTGAATTCACTTCCGATCGCGCTCCCAATACCAGAATCACCATACGAAGCTATTCCTAGACTCTGAACCCCAAACGGACATCGATAACACTGAAATGCACTTCAACCTAAACTTATGAAATTCTTTCAAAAATGCCAACTTCCACAATAGGTGTCGAAACGTCCCCAGGTCTTCCAAAACCCGGTCCGGACATACGCCCAAGTCCAAAATCATCATATGAACTTGCTGGAACATTCGAATCCCAATTTCAAGGTCGTTTGCTCAAAAATGCAATCTTAGTTAATTCTTTCAACTTAAAGCTTCCGAAATGAGAATTCTCTTTCCAAATCAACTCTGAATTCCCCGGAATTCAACTCTAACCATGTGTACAAGTCATAATACCTGAAGTGAAGCTGCTCATGGCCTCAAACTACTGAACAACGCGCTAGAGCTCAAAACGACCGGTCGGGTCGTTATATTCTGTCCCAGTTAAACATATGTTCGTCTTCGAACGTGCTAAGAACTATGCTGGAGTTATCCGAAATCACTGTTTAACACCTCGAGCACCTACCCGTGCTACCATAACTCAGCTGAGCACCCTAGCTCGATCAATCTGAAGATATCCTTTTTCACTTAAGCAAATAAGCCTTAGAGCCCAGTTCCAATATCTGGAACTCTGTGTCAGGCCTATTCCAACATACGCTCACCGTATCAATAGCTATACGCAACACCAAAACATGACTGCATACCTTAGCTGAATTCACACCTTGCACCACTTTACTCATAGGAAAACAATAACATTCTCTGATCAAATTAGTCGAAATTCCACGAATCTGATGTTCCCATTGCACCTCATGACATACATAGGTCTTGCTCTAACTCTTACAATACTGCCACGATGGAAGAGATGTGTAGAAATTCATAACCAACTACCGAACCAACAAATCATTGGGTCTATACTCCTGACAAGAACCATCACCTCATTCTGAACCAAATAATGGTCTTAGCTCCTTGATATACCTCATATAATCAGATTGCACTGATCCTAAATCCAATAATCTCATCTCACCCAGTACGAACTGCTCAGGCAATAAGCCACCCCGGACATGATCAAAAGTCTCATATGATGCCACAATGTACCAATAGGCTACCAATTCAAACGCGATACAAATGTCTGAAAAGGAAATCCAATTACCCCGCTCACGAATCATAAATGCGATGCGGGCACACAACAAATAGGAGTTTTCCTCAGAAAATTAGGAAACAAAATGCATAAAACAAATATAGGGAATTGTACTCGACATCACACTGTTGCGGCGTGCAACCCGATCCAAACAACATAACCATGGCGGCGTGCCAGCCGATCCACATATAAAATTCACATAAGTAGATACACACCGAGCTAGATTGCTCATTACAACAAAATACCGAATACCGGTCACAAGCACTCTAAGTGTGTAATACCATCCCTGGGGAGACATATAGCGCCATAGGCTACAAAACTAAAGCACAACTGAGGTGCGATATACGATCTGAACCTCGAGATCCATCTTGCTCATATAACATTATCTCTGCGCGGAACCTCACACATAAGAAATTCACCAAGCCATCTCACAACTCAAACGGCGCAATATATCATTACATGAAATAGCTGACGACGAAATAACACCCCGACTACTCTTCCATAAGGAGCGCATTGCTGAAATGAACACATCTGGCCTGATATAGAGCCCATATTCACATTTAAATCCATCCACAAATCTAAAGCTTATTCTAATCACACTGAACTAAACTAATAACCTTTCAAAGATCCATACTAATTCCCCTTTTCTCATGACACACAAGAACAACCATCATAACCGGAGTAATCCTCCACAGTCCACAACCCAATAAACCTAGTGCCCTCTAGGCATCAATTCTCAATTTAACGACATCACTACAATCTTCATACTTGGTTTAACTCTTCAATCAATCAAGTGACTACATGCCACACTTATACAACCTTCCCGTGGGGCACGCTCCCATAACCTTCCGTAACAAATAATATGTCTGTACATCCAAACCATCGGCCGCACTAACGCTGAAAAATAATCAAGAATCCTTAACCAGGATGCAAAGCCTTTTTCACAAAGCACCAATATCAGGTGACGCTGAGGACAATACCAACTTACTTTAAACATCAAAACTCCCTTCCTGCTCATCCGAGCCCGTGACATTCTTGTCAACACCGAACTGCAACCTTGATCCTTACTTCAATTTGCATACCACTTATTGCACCCAACATGCCAATATGCGGTAGAACACGATTTTCATCATAACTCCAGAACCACTAATAGGTTAACGCTTCATCATATGAAAACTTTTCACTTAACTCACTTTAGGAGATCCATAGTAACACACAGGTAAATTCTCATAACCGTAGAATATGAAAATCTCTAAGTAGTGGTCTAAGCCACCATAGCCTTTTTGGGATCCGCCTCCACATAACAAGCCATAACAGTAGAATGCTTCTGAATAACATCAATTACTACGGCCGACAAGCCTCACACGTACCGTCACAAATCACTTGTATAACTTGATCACGCTAAAGAAACTGATCACTACCACCAATATGTCAATTCAACTATGGCTAACCAATTTATCTTCTTCAAATTTATCCTTGATTGCCTTAGAAATAATAATAACTCCATTCAACACATGACACACTCCATCTGCACTTATCCCAAGTGACCTTGAATCACAAGACCATGATGTCTCAAATCCCACGAACCATTTCATATTTCCCAAATGCTACACTGCAAGTCAAAACATCATAGAACATTCTAGGACTCTTCTCATAAGCTGCTACAAAGCTTGATTCTTAACCGTACCTATAGGCTCGAAATCATTAGGCACCAAGCTTTAACTTTTGAATTCACTAGGACCGCTGATGAGAGCCACCCGCTCTGACTTGGCCCCGAATATAATCAACTCCACGAATCTTCTAGCACATGAGTACCCTCACGACGAAGTACCAGATAGAATCACTTTCCTTGAAACCTGCATCCATACAAGGCACGAATCCTGAATCCTTCCTCAAGTCTGAACATGAGCCAATAAGGCCAACCATAGCGCACCTCTAACAATTCTTTTGCTCAAATTACCACTTATGTTATTTTCCTGTAGCTGAAATAACTCATCAATGTGCTAATAACCAGAAACCTCGCAAGTAGTTAACCATGCAACCCAATCATAGGCGGGGGGACTCTCCCACTTAGCTTGCAGCCACTATTACACACCTCTGGAATTCACCAAGATTCTTTATCTCTTATTGACATGACCTCGCGCAATTAAACCACCAGATTCCTTGAAATCCTCCCATTAGCACTTCATGAACACCCTGAATTTCCATCAACATTCACATATTCGACCTCTTACTGGAATGTCTAGTAAAATCCTCCGCAGAAGCTTTGCCAACCGCGCGACCGCTAACCTGCTCACACTGAATAACCCACATGTGGAAATCACTTTCCGACATTTTCCAACGCTGTTGCATGGGATACAATCACTACGACATCAAGAACCCATCCTGAGTCTGAGCTCACTCTCTAGCTGCACAAGTCCATTTACCCCTCGTGGACATCAATTAAATGTGCGGCAACATCCTTCCAATTCAAAGTTATGTTGTATCCTTCTTCATTTCAAGCAGCTCCCTTCGGTTATATCAAATCTCCTGCCGCATAATAGCCCGTGCTCCAAATTAAATCCGTAGGCCCCAATCACCAATCTCTAAAATTCCCAAATCATTCCAAACTCTACTTAAGGTGCGTAGTCATCCTACCGCAAAGCCCATATGCAACTCCGCCACTCTCCCACTTTGGCGGAACTCACCCTTCTAATTGACTACTCGACTGTTGCTTCTTATGCCTAGCCTCCTAGAAATTTTAACCATCGCCTGACACTCCCCACATGTCCTTTCTCATCCTTTGCTGCTCAGTTGTTACCTTAAATAAAATCTATCTTCGCAGCACTTGAACCCTTAAATCGCTAATAACCTTAAACTTTTCCGAAGAAAATCTTTCTCGAGCCGTCAACATTAGAAACACTGATTCAATCCTGAACCACCATACCCCGCGATCTTGACAGTCATTTCTCCCATATTATTTCATAATATCTTACCCCCAAAGGCGAATTATAGAAGACCATAACACCGACGGACTTAACACATACAATCAAGGACGACGACATTACATCACAGATGAAAATTTCCACCACGCTCGAAAATACCAAGTCTCATTACTCCATCACCCCAATCCTGACATTCATAGGCCAATTGTTTTTCCTCCGCTGGAAATGAAATATCAGATCTCTGAGTCGTGCACTGAGTGGACTTCCTTTCAAATCATTCACCGCCCTAACACATAGGCAAGTATCCTATCATCAAGTCAATACTGTGTGATAACCAATCGTGAGCATCATGGCAACCTGTGCATAGCCTCCAAGCTCTTAGAAGCACAACTACCGAGCCGAATCGATAGAAAAATCCTTCCACAAGGCGATGACAATAGCCCAACCAACTATACCAGGAGAAACATCCCGCACCACATATGTAGTACCATTACAATTCTTCCATTCTCGATTTATAACAAGCGGTTCGCGTCGCGTAAGATTGAGTAGGAAGGAACAAGGGCATAAGCCTCAAGGAATCAAATCGCACGATGAGGAATCAAGAAGGGAAGTTCTCCTAACAACCCTGTAGCCTCTCGAAGATAAGTACAAACGTCTCCGTACCGATCCGCAAGACTGTACTAGACTCGCTCATAACTCGTGAGACCTAAGGGAACCTAGTGCTCTGATACCATGTTGTCACAACCCAAATTCCACTAAGGGTTGTGATGGCGCCGGACACCACTATCAGGCAATCCAACTACAATTTACTAGCATTTTTTCATTTTAATTATTTTGAAATTATTTCCTTGAAACAAATAAATAATAAATAATAAACTCCGCTAGATAAATGAGGATGTCCTTACAAAATTTAACTACTGAAAAATCCCGTGATCATCCCAGAACCCCTGTGTCACAAGTACATGAGCAATTTCTAGGAAATAATGTAATACAACAACCGTCCGAAATACAATATTGGGAAGAAAGTAAATACAGTAATTTGAAAGAGACTCTGCTGGCTGCGGATCGCCTCAAGAAGTGCATCTCACCCAAGTCTCCATATCGACCATGCTGCTACGCCTATTAGGCCACTAGATGCATGTGCCTGTGCAACAAAAATGCACAGCAAATGTAGTATGAGTACGTAAACAACGTGTACCCAATGAGTATCCCGTTTAATCTCGAAGAAGTAGAGACAAGAGGTCGACTTCGACACTTAATAGAGGTCCAATGTTAATATAGTAAAAATGTGAGGAGATCAGGGAATTTTATAACAATTTTAATTCATAAAACCAGGTAGCAGGTAAACAACTTCCCGAATAATAATGGATTTCCAAAGATTTACTTTTCATTATCTTTATCAATTTATCTCCGGCTAGGAAAGGCAACTATCAACATTTATAAATCTCAAGAAACAATACAAGCATGCGCATATTATGTCGAGGTCGTACGACCCGATCCAACATAAATGTAAAATGTGCATTGCCGAGGGTCGAACGGCACGAACCATAGATACGTCTATTACCCCGCTTGCAAATCATACATGCGACACAATCAAATTTTAATAAATAATCACCCTCCTTGCGAATCATACATGCGACACAGGTACACATAGAAATACATGCTCAAACAGCCAATTAAGAATCTATCGGGGAATGTTTATCCAAATAAAAGCCAATTCTCTTTTAGCAATTTAAGAAAATGAAGTTTAATCCCTTTTAGAAATTTATTTACTAATTCGATAAGATTTAAGCAATTCAACTACCAACAAGATTATAGATATTCCAGGTATAGCATGTTTTTGGGTCCTAGACTACCCGGACTTACACATAATAGCAGCTACGCATGGACTTTCATCACCTCGTGCGTACGTAGCCTCCACAAATAGGAGCACTTAACCAATTATTTCATCTATGGGGATAATTCCCTCTTACAAGTTTAGAAAGGAGACTCACCTCGCTCCGAAGATCCATACCCAGCATTCTACGCCCTTTCGAAGAGTCGAATCGATGCACAATGCTCCAAAACTAGCCAATTATTATGCAAATCCATTAATATATGTTCAATTATTCATTACAATCCAATTTATAACAATCTTAACCCCGATCGAAAAGTTAACAAACTTGCCCTCGGGCCCATGTGCCCAGATTCCGAAATTTTTTCGGAGATAAAGTTTACCCATTAGTTCCCGAACTCAAATATATGATTTTCTCTTAATTTCATACCCAAGGTCGTGGTCAAATCCAAGAATATCAATTTTCTAGTTTTCCCCTCAAACCCCAAGTTTCTACCAATTTCCATGTCCAAATCTATATATAATCATGTATTTAACTAAAAACAAGCATACTTTACTTACCTCATGCTTGATGGTGAAAATGGCACCTCAAAGTTTCTCCAAAATCGGCTCCAATGGAAGAAATGGGGTTGAAATGAACCCAACCCCCGATTTAAAAGAACCTCTCTGCCTCCAACATTTTTCGCACCTGCGGTCCCCTGACCGCTTCTGCGGTTCTGCAGGTGCGGCCTTTCTACCGCTCCTACGGTTTCTCACCAGGCCCCCTTTTCCGCTTATGCGCCTCGACCACTGCAGGTGCGGTCCCGCTTCTGCGGCTACATGACTGCATCTGCGGTCTCTTCACTTCTGGTCAAAACCGCATTTGTGCCCCTCCTAGCCGCTTCTGCGGCTCCGCACCTGCGGCCCAATTCTCGCAGGTGCAGTTACACCAGAAGGCAGCAGCTTCAGCTCTTCCTCCAAATTCTAATTCAATCCGTTAACCATTCGGAATCCACCCGAGGCCCCCCGGGACCCTGTCCAATCATACCAACCAGTCCCATAATACATTACGGACTTGCTCGAGGCCTCAAATCATATCAAACATCGCTAAAATCATGAATCGACCTCCAATCCAAGCTTAATGAACTTTAGAACTTTAAACTTCTAAATTCGATGCCGAAACCTATCAAATCGCATCTGATTGACCTCAAATTTTGCACACAAGTCATATTCAATATTATGGACCTACTCCAACTTCCGGAATTGGATTCTATCCCCGATATCAAATAATCCACTTCCGGTCAAACTTCTCAAAAACCTTTAAATTTCTATATTTATCCAAATGACTCCAAAATGACCTACGGACCTCTGAATTCACTTCCGATCACGCTCCCAATACCAAAATCACCATATGTAGCTATTCCCAGACTTGGAACCCCAAACGGACATCGATAACACTAAAATGCACTTCAACCCATACATATGAAATTCTTTCAAAATTGCCAACTTCCACAATAGGTGCCGAAATGTTCCCCGGTCTTCCAAAACCCGGTCCGGACATACGCCCAAGCCTGAATCATCATACGAACCCGCTGGAACATTCAAATCCTAATTCCTAGGCCATTTGCTCAAAAATCCAAACTTAGTTAATTCTTTCAACTTAAAGTTTCCGAAATGAGAATTCTCTTTCCAAATCAACTCCGAATTCCCCGGAATTCAATTCTCACCATGCGTACAAGTCATAATACCTGAAGTGAAGCTGCTCATGGCCTTAAACTTCTAAATAACGTGCTAGAGCTCAAAACGACCGGTCAGATCGTTACATTTAACTTATGTCGGAAGTCGGACATCTCCGAGCCGCATTATTTCGGCCTTAGCCTTTTATATGACCGTAGTCTTTAATATGACCATAGTCTTTAATATGTCTGTAGCCTTCGGGTATGTCTCTTGGACTTCTTTCCCGATAACCTTTCAAACTTGTTCGTAAGGTTAGTCCCCGAGTATGATGGCCTTGGCTTTTGTGTCGAGGGATGGCTCTTTGAGGTATTATAAGTTCGAGTTCAAATACTCAAATGTGTTGAATATCGATGATAGTCCCTAAGTATTCGAGGTGTATTTGCATTTTGGCCCTTGAGCCATTTCTTGTGGAATCACAAATATGATGTTCGTACAGTAGCAAGTTTCTTTGATACACAAAGTGTTTTGATATAGAAAGAATGTTTCTTTGGATAATTGATACGTGCATACATGTTTTGCCATCGGGGCTCGAGTATTCTGCACGGACACGGTTCATCTAACCGTTTGGCCCATTACAAAGTTTTCATATCGAGACCCGATGTCCTGAAGTGATTTCCTTACAACAAAGTAGACATTCGAGGGCAATGCCCTTTAGTATTCGAGGCTTATTGTATGTAACCTCGGATTCCATTGAGTTGCTCTAAGTTTACACGACAATGGTTGCCTTGTTAAAAACCTTGCCGGAAAAACTCATTTGGGAAAAAATCCGGTCTAAGGGAAAAAGAGTGCAACGCGTGCTTTAAGGTCCAAAGCTTCATGCCGATCCATGTCGAAAACTTGCAAGTGTTAGTCGAAAAACTAAAAAGGATTGGACTAGGGTTGTACCTTTATTCTGATATTGGATATGTAACGTGATCTTCCTCGGCATCAAGTCCCCGTGAATTTTGACTTCGATCATTTCTTCTCTTATTTCGTGCAAAGCGTTGCCTAGACCCATGGGTTTATCATTGAATCTTCAATTATTAGCTTGTAATTAAATCTTATGGGTTATTCTTCATCTATTTATCAGTTTTCTTTCATTATTATGAGTAGCTAGACCCATTAGCTAGGATTATGGCTCAACCCTAGTGTGGGTATTTGATGTGTCTTTTGATTTAAGGCTTAGATGTTTATGGGTAGTTGATATTTGGACTTATTTGTGTTTTCCATGTTGAATTAGTGGTTGCAAACACTAATTTGTGCCTACTTGACTTGGGCTCTTCTTGAGAAAGAGAGCTTGAGTCTAGGAAAATCAGTCCAACAAGGAATTGAGGTGTAATCAAGAGATTGATAGCCTCAATTAAAGAGTTAAATCTAGAGATAGTAATACCCGACTTGAGCCTATATTGCATGCACAACTTTGACACCTAATTGGTCTTGATAAAGTCAATTAGGGCAAAGTGACTCAAGCTACTGAGAGGTATAGAGTGAGTAATTCCGTGCATTGGCTATATCACAATCCCCAACATAACATTTTTGCCTTAGGATTTAGATCCCGTCAAGTATTCACCTAGGAGAAAATCATTTCTCTAGTGCCTCTTTAACTATTTAGAAAACCTTACAAGCAATCATTCTTAGTTTAATTTAGCTTATCATTAGCATAAATATTAGAAGTAATAACCAACCAAAAGATGATTGGAAGAGTAATTAAGAGCATTACGCATTTCTAGTTTAGATATGAATCCAATTCCCACTTCTAGCTCCATGTGGATTCGATCTCGACCATCTCGGGTAAAAGTTGCTTCAATCACTCTCACTACTTTGTAGTGGTTCAGGGTTGGCTCCGATCACTTTTTGGCGCTATTGCCGGGAAGCTAACGGTTTTGGCTATCTATCTAGACAGTTTTGTGCATTGCTCTTCTTTACTTCTGCATTACTAATTTGTGTGTGTCGCATATTTAGGTACAAAATAGTAGCAAACAACGCACCTCTTGGAGATCTTTTGCCGGGGGAGGAGGTAGATGACAATATTGATGATGAGGTTCCTATTGTATCTCAAGGACAAAGGAGAGGCCGCCAGGCCAATGATAATATTCCAGACCCTCCCCCGCCACCTCCAAGAGTGGCTGCTCAAGTGCTTCCCAACCAAGGATATGCTAGTGCAATTGTCCCACCCCGGATCTGGGCGGGCAATTTTCAAACTACAAATGTGATGCTGACATTGTTGAAGCAACGAGGGTATTTCACGGGTGCTCCCAATCAAAATGCTTACAAACATCTCAAGGGTTTTGTGGATACCTGTTGGGGGAGCACGCAAACTAATGTGTTAGAGGATGTACTTCGGTTGAGACTATTCCCTTTCTCACTTAGAGGGAAGGCATTGGATTGGCTTGAGTGACTTACCAACTATTCCATCACTACTTAGGATGAGTTGGTGGATAAATTCATTGCAAAGTTTTTCTCGTCGGGGCACATGGAAGCATTGAGGGATGATATCTTAGCTTTTAAGAAAGAGCCCACCGAACCATTACATAAGATATGGGAGAGATACAGAACCATGGTAAAGTAATGTCCCAACAATGATATGACTAAGGCAATGATACAACAGACATTCTACCGGGGCATTAACACAACAAATAAGTGCATAGTGAACCAACTCGACGGGGGTAATTTCATGAAGTTGTCTTATAATGAGGCTTGTGATATTATTAATGAGATGGCTAACACGTCCTCCGCTTGGCAAAGTAGAGCCAATGTGCCACAAAGTGATCCCACGGTCACTCACTTGCACAAAGAGCTACATGATCATGGGCAAGCAATAGCAGAACTGACAACAACAATGAACCAGCTAGCAAAGGCACAGTTACAGCAGGTTCAAAATCCGTGCCAAGTAAATGCTATGGAGGGTGTCAACATGCTAGTGAACAAAAGAAGACAAAGAGGTTAACAAAGCCAAGAGAGCTCGGATCAATATGACAATGATTGTGGTGGATTCTAAGATGATGGTTATGATGGACAGAATGAAAAAGTGCAATATGTGAATAATTATCAGGGCCAAAGGGGCAATTCTTGTAACCAACAACAATGGAGACCCCAAGGCAATTGGGGAAATCAACAACAACAAGGGAATAGTAATTGGGGGAACAACAACAAAAATTCCAATTGGGGCAATCAGAACAATCATGGTAATTAGAATGGCAACAACAACAACTGGGGTGGTAACAACAATCAGGGTGGTTGGAACAACGACAATCAAGGAAATCGAGGGCAAGGCTTTCAAAGGCCCCCAATGTATTAATAACCGAACAATCTACCCCATTTCCATCCCAAGGTCCGAGTTCTTCTAACAATGAAATGGGGAGAATTGAAATGATGTTTGAACAGATGATGAAAAAGAATGCAGACTCTGATGTTTAGTTGGCTTCCCACAATACTTCAATCAGAAACTTGGAGGTTCAATTAGGCCAAATCTCATAATCCTTGAATACTTGCCCTAAGGGGGCTCTACCAAGTGATACGGTAGTTAACCCGAAGGGTAGGAACAATCATGTTATGGCGGTAACTACAAGAAGTGGACAAGGGGGTGATGTGAATGCCTCCAAACAAAAAGAAATTTTGAGTGAAGAAGTTGAGTTGCAAGAAGATGAGATTCCTTTGGTGGTTGAAAATGTGATTGATGAGAATGTGAATGAGGAAGTGAGGATTGATATCCAAGATGCCGAGGTGGAAACTCAGACTGACGTGAACCCGTCTAGAGAACACGTAATAGACATGCCGGAAACGGTTGTGCCTAAAGCCAAGGCTCCTTTGCGAAGGCCACCTCCACCTTATCCTCAAAGGATCACGAAGTAGAAAATAAGAATCAATTTAAGAAGTTTATTGACATGATGAAAAGCTTATCCATTAATGCGCCTATGGTGGAGGCTCTAGAGCAAATGCCGGGTTATGCTAAATCCATAAAGGACTTGGTGACAAAGAAAAGATCCATGGATTGTGAAACTATCAGGATGACCCACCAAGTTAGTGCAATAGTGCACTCAATGGCCCCGAAGCTAGAAGATCCTGGTGCTTTCACCATTGCTTGCACCATTGGGAGTGCGGACTTTGCTAAAGCTCTATGTGATTTGGGGGCGAGTATCAACTTGATGCTCTACTCAGTTTTTAAGACTTTGGGTATTGGGCAACCGAGGCCGACTTCCATGAGATTGCAAATGACGGATAGAACAATGAAGGGACCATTGGGTATTATTGATGATGTTCTTATCCGGGTGGATAAATTTATCTTGCCAGCTGATTTTGTGATCTTGGATTGTGAGGTAGATTATGAGGTTCCAATCATATTGAGAAGACCTTTCTTTGCTACTAGGAAGGCCTTAGTTGATGTGGAAGCAGGAGAACTCACCTTCCGGGTGGGTGATGAGAAAGTGGTCTTTCATGCATGCAAGTCAATGAAGCAGCCCAACAGTTCTGAAGTGTTCTCTTTTGTGGACATTGTCACGGCAGTGATAGTTGATGATACTAGTGCAATGATCAATGTGGAGGACCCTCTAAAGGCGGTATTGTTGAATCTTGATGTAAATGAGAATGAACGCCGAGTGGAGTGTGTGAATGCTTTGCATGGAATGGGCTCTTACTCTTATGAGCCTAGGAAACTCTCTTTGGATCTTGAGAATAGGAAGACTCCACCAACAAAATCTTCAATCGAGGAACCTCCGATGTTGGAGTTGAAGTCATTGCCTCCACACCTCAGGTATGAGTTCTTAGGCCCTAGTTCAACTTTGCCAGTTATTCTTTCCTTTTATCTTACTAACATGCAGGTTGATGCCATATTGGCGGTGCTCCAAAAGTGGAAGAAGGCAATTGGATGGACCTTAGCTGATATTCGGGGGATAAGCCCCACATTCTGTATGCACAAGATTATTCTAGAAGATGAGGCAAAGCTATCTTTGGAACATCAAAGGAGGTTGAACGAGGCAATGCAAGAACTTATGAAAAAGGATGCGATCAAGTGGTTGGATGTCGGGGTTGTGTACCCCATCTCTGATAGCTCTTGGACTTTGCTAGTGTAATGTGTGCCGAAGAAGGGTGGTATGACCGTGGTGACCAATGCACAAAATGAGTTGATTCCTACTAGAACTGTCACCGGATGGAGGGTGTTCATGGACTACTGCAAGTTGAATAAAGTGACCTGCAAGGATCACTTTCCATTGCCTTTTCTTGATCAGATGTTTAATCGATTTGCTGGGCATGCCTTCTACTATTTGTTGGATGGGTATTCTGGGTATAACCAAATTTTAATGCTCCGGAAGATCAGGAGAAGACCACCTTCACTTGTCCATATGACACCTTTGCCTTTTCTAGGATGCCTTTTGGGTTGTGTAATGCATCGGCTACATTTCAGCGATGTATGATGGCCATTTTCACCGACATGATGGAAGGTATTTTGGAGGTGTTCATGAACGACTTTAGTGTTGTGGGTGACTCGTTTGATGAATGTTTGAAAAATCTTGATAGAATGTTGTTCTGTTGTGAAGAAACCAATCTTGTTTTTAATTAGGAGAAATGCCACTTCATAGTTGAGGAGGGAATAGTTCTTGGGCATAAAATTTCAAAGCATGGTATAGAGGTGGACAAAGCAAAAACTGATGTGATTTCAAGACTCTCTCCCCCTACTTCTGTCAAGGGAGTTAAAAGTTTTCTTGGGCATGCGGGGTTCTACCGGAGATTTATCAATGACTTTTTGAAGGTAGTGAATCCCTTATGCAAGTTATTGGAAAAAGATTCCAAGTTCTTGTTCGATGAGAGATGTATGCAATCCTTTGAACTTCTCAAGCGCAAGTTGACCACCACTCCTATTATTACCGCACCCAATTGGAGCTTACCTTTCGAGCTTATATGTGACGCGAGTGATGTTGCGGTTGGGGCGATCTTGGGTCAAAGAGTGAAAAAAATGTTTTATCCGGTGTAATATGAGAGCAAGACAATAAATGATGCTCAAGTGAATACACGGTGACTGAGAAAGAGCTTTTGTCTATTGTGTTCGCAATGGAGAAATTTCGGCTGTATCTCATGGGTGCCAAGGTCATAGTTCATACCGATCATGCCGCACTCCGGTACTTGATGAAGAAGAAGGATTCCAAAGCTAGACTGATGCGATGGGTCTTGTTAATTCAAGAGTTCGATTTGGAGATTGTGGACTGGAAGTGTAATGAAAACCAAGTGGCAGACCACTTGTCCCGCTTGGAGGAGAAGGGGAGGCCTTGTGATGGCCTAGAGATCAATGATTCATTTCTCGATGAGCAACTCCTTTTGGTGTTGGTGGATGGTATGCCATGGTTTGCGAACATTGCTAATTTTCTTGTGACTGGTATAATCCCGTGCGAGCTCTCTTCTAACCAAAGGAAGAAGCTCAAACAAGATAGTTTGGACTTCTATTAGGATGAGTCGTACTTGTTCAAGATCTACACGGATGGTGTGATCCAAAGGTGTGTCCCAGAGGAGGAGCAATTGAGTATCTTAGAGGCTTGTCATTCCTCTCCCTATGGTGACCATCATGGCGGGGCGAGGACGGCTTCAAAATTTCTTAGTTGTGGGTTTTATTGGCCAACTTTGTACAAAGATGCAAGTGAACTTGTAAAGAGATGCGACGAATGTCAAAGAGCGGGTGGAATTTCGAAGAAAGATGAGATGCCTCTCAATACCATTCTTGAAGTTGATATTTTTGATGTATGGGACATTGATTTCATGGGCCCATTTGTTAGTTCGTGTGGGAACACATACATTCTTGTAGCGGTTGACTATGTTTTAAAGTGGGTTGAAGTCATGGCTTTACCCAAAAATGAGGCCCGAAGTATTGTTGCGTTTCTCAAAAAAAGCATTTTACTAGGTTTGGCACTACTCGTTCAATCATAAGTGATGGGGGGTCTCATTTTAGAGCTTTTAACACTTTACTTGCAAAGTATGGTGTCAAGCACAAATTTATTACTCCTTATCATCCTCAGGCGAGTGGCCAAGTTGAAGTGTCAAACAGGGAAATCAAGAGTATATTATCAAAGACGGTCAATGCAAATAGGACCGATTGGTCAAAGAAATTAGATGATGCTCTATGGGCTTATAGGACTGCTTACAAGACTCCGATTGGTATGTCTCCGTATCAGTTGGTGTTTGGGAAAGCTTGCCATCTACCAGTTGAGTTAGAGCACAAGGCCATGTGGGCTTTGAGGAAGCTGAATCTTGAATGGGATATAGCAGCAAATCTTCATGTGAAGCGGCTTAATGAACTTGATGAATTCCGATTCCATGCCTACTCCAGTTCGTCCTTGATTAAGGACAAGATGAAGTACCTTCATGATAAGTATGCTCGTGTCAAGGAGTTCAAAGTGGGTGATTTGGTTCTCTTGTTCAATTCTCGATTACGTCTGTGTCCGGGAAAGCTTAAGTCGAAATGGAGTGGACCTTTTGAAGTGGTATTTGTGACTCCGTTTAGTGCACTTGACTTGAAGAACAAAAATGGGGAGATTTTTAGAGTTAATGGGCACAGGGTCAAGCACTACCTGGGCAAAATTGTTGACAGCTACGTGGTGGCAATGCTCCATCTAAAGTGATTTGATGGTAACCTTCATCGTGCCGCGACGTTAAATCAGACGCTTCTTGGGAGGCAACCCATGTGTCTTTTCTTTTTGTTTTTCTTTAATTTTCTTTTGTAGTGTAGGATTTGCTCTTGGACTAACGGGTTGTGATATGTGTGTATGATTGTTTTGATGTAGTGCAGGACCAAGTTGGGAAAAATATACACTCTCTGAAGTTTGCACTGTGGCCGCATGGCATTTTGTGCGGCCGCAAAGGCTTTAGTCCGGGGGAAACAAGTACTTTTAGTTAAGGACTACTTAGTTAAAAATACTGATTGAACACCTAGGGGATCAATAATAGGTGAAAATTAGACTAAAAATGTGAAGAAAATTGAAACTCTAGGTTGGTGTCGCTGGGTATAACTTACCGCGGTCCGCGGTGGATTTATTGCGGTCCGCGGTGCTTCTCTGCGATCCGCAATGCCATTTTGTGCGGACCGCGATGGTGAAACTTCTGAAAGTTGAGAATTAAGGACTGCGGCCGCGATGGATTTTCTGTGGTCCGCAGTGCCTTAATGCAGACCGCGGTACCATTTTGTGTGGTCCGCGGTGGCCTTTATCAGTGGGTGGGTAGTCTGACCCCCACATCAATACGGACCGCGGTGCTGTATTGTGCGGTTCGCGGTGGTCCCTTTGCGACCGCACTGCGTTTTGTGCATACTGTAGTCTGCTGTCTGTAGCTATTTTCTGTTGTTTCCTACAATTATGTCTTTCATTGATTCTTCTGATACTAACAAGTTTCAATTGAATGATTCCTTACAGATAATGGTGAAATCACGAGGCGGAAGTGATAAACAAAAAGGCAAAGGAGAGTCCTCCCGGGGTAGGGGCGAGGCATGATCAGATTGACCCCACAAGTTTGGCAGGCAATCAAAGATACCAGAAAATCAATAAGGGCTGTAGATAGAGCTACTTCCCATTCGGGAAGTGAGTATGTCCCCTCCTGGGAGGCATCCGACTCAGATTCCGTGCCAGAGTATAATCCTGACAGGTCGGAAAGGCGAAGACTGAGAGATACACCTCTGGGCTCTCCTACTGCCCAAGCGTCAGTGTAAATTTCTTCTGAGTCGTTTGAGGGCTCAGTTGCGGGCAGTGACAGTGCCTCTTCTACCTCACCTACAGCTTTAATACCCAGTGAGGATCCCATAGAAGAACAAAGAGGTGGTGAGCCCCAAGTAGGAGGAGTAAAGAGAACCAGGAAACCAGAAGCTTGGCAAGATAGGTTTATGAGTGAAGTGGCCTACCTCAAGTTCAGAGAATGGTGGCCCGAGAGAAAGCTGATACCTGAGCAAAAATTCATTACAAAGGACCTTTGCCTCACAACCCCAATGTGCTGAGGCAGTTCAGAGAGAGAGCAGGCTGGGACTATTTCATAGGCCACTTTGAGGATGCAAATGAGCACTTGGTGAAAGAATTTTACACTAATGTTGCCCACATCAAAAAGGGCACTACAGAGATCAAGGTGCAAAATTTGAAAATAAATTTTGATGGGAAAACAATAAATGACTACCTGGGCTGTCCGGAGGAGGACGAAGCATTATACTTAGAGAAAGTAGCTTTGGGGGAGGATGCCCATCCGTGGTTAGCAGAGTACTTGGCAATCCCAGGTACCACCCAATCATGGTTGACGGCGGAATTAAATATTTTAGAAGAACCCTAAACTTCGAGGCGAAAGGGTAGGAGACATTTGTGTGCAGCAGGCTAGACCCCACCACTCACGAGAACTCTTTTCCTATCTTTTGAGCTATTCTGGTGGCATCTATCATGGTGGGGTACCCGATCAACATCGGGAATGTTATGTCTAGGGTGATTACACGGGTGGTGATAGATCCTACCCCTTCCCAAATTTCCTGACTATGTACTTTGAGGATCAAGATGTAGAAAAAAGGAGATTTTATGTGAAGGTGAAGCCGAAGCACCCTTCTCCTAGTACAACCTACAGGGTGATGACAACCCCAAAGGTAAGGATCCCAAGGGCAAATCCACTGCTTCTACTGGCCAGTCTGATGAGCCAGTAGTAGTAGAGGCTCCTACTCAACCTCCTTCAGCTACCCCAGATATGGCCCCAAGTCCCTCTACTACCAATGCCCCAGATATCCCCTCCTCTTCAGCCTACCCGTTGATTGCCCACCGTGTAAACTAGACCCTTGTCAGTATCAACAACTGGATGCATGCAACCACTTCTAAGATGTCTGTACTTTCTACCTCGGTGGCAGCCCAGTCAGTACCCTCTCAGCCCCAGGTCCCACAGTCAGTGGAGGACACTCTCAAGGAGCTTCTGGAAAACTAGAAGAAGCTCCTGGAGAACCAGCAATTAATATTGGACATTGTGGGTTCTCATGGAAAAGCATTGAAGGAGTTGACCAAAGAAACAAAGAAATTGAGAAAGACTCGGGCATCGAAGGAGTCAGTGAATGAGTTGAGGGTATAGGTAGAGAAATTGAAGGCTGATCACTTGCCTTTGGACCTTTTATTGCATGACGCGGCCCCAGCAGCCCAGCCTGAGCAGGAGCAGGAGACTAGAGAGGCCAGTAAAGAGGAAGAGGGTGATTCCCCGTGCCGATGATGTTGTGATAGAGTTGGAAGAGCCGTAGGGAGGTTTCTCTAGCCAGCCTCAAGCCCCAGTGCAGGCCCAGGACCCAGTACAGGCCTAGGTCCCAGTGGATACACAGGTTACAGGGAGCTAGTCACAGGTCACTGAGCAGTCCGAGGACCCAGGGACCCAGACTCATGATCCTATGTAGACGGAGAGCCAATAGGGAATTTCTCTGTACTCTCTATCTTTTATTTATCTTATTTTGGTTAGTTAGAATTGAGGACAATGCTAGCTCTCATTTGAGGGGGTAGTCCCTATTTTGATGACATTGGGTTATATATATGACATTACTTTCTTTTTATTATGCTTTCTCTTTACTTTTGGTATGTACATAATTTTATCATTTTAGTTCACTTTTCGTACTTTGCAACTTTGTTCTGTATATAAAGTTACTTTTTGATGTATATATTCATTCCCCCTTATGTATATTCATCTAAATCCCCTCTTGCAAATATTCATTCTACTTTCCGCATTTTTTCTTTAATAGCTTCTTATTTCATTTTGATAGCTTCTTATTTTGAGTTTTGCGTTCAATAAGCCTTTGGTTTTCTTAATGCCACGGTTCTTTCTAAAGGTGGAATTTGTGTGAATCGGGTGGCTCTTCCCAATGATGGATGGTATGACAACCTTCTTAAGGGTTTGAGTCTGTTTTCTTTTTGCTTTTTAGTAGCTAGTTGGTAAGGGTGCCTCAAGCAAAGCTTCACTTGGGCCTAACACATTTGCCTTTGATCCTATGGTCAAAAACAAATTATTGTGTATAGGATGGTGAAAGTTGTGACCTTGAGACTCTTATGTTGGCCAATAATCATCAGGTGGTTTTTCGGGACCATTGTGTTGCTCAAATCTTAGCTAAGGTTGTTGTGGGCCCCCGACTCTGTCTCTTAGCAATCTTATAGCTTGTATGGTGAGAATTTGAGTTTCAAGTCCAAGTCCCGAGTCATTAGTGTAGAACTTGCCCTGAATATTTATCTAGGCAAAATTCTAAGTGTAGTTTGACTTGAGATGTGATTATAGGCTCTCCTTGATCTTAATGATGTCTTGAAAACTTCCATAGCCTACCAATGTTAATATCCCTAGTCAACCCTTTTGAGTCATAGACCTTTTTCTTTCAAAAACTAAGATACCAGCCTTTATCCGTTCTAAAAATACCCTCTCTTGGCACCCGATCTTTCCTTAGCACAAAGCAAAAGAATAAGTTTGGGGGGAGAGACGAGGAATGCAAAAAAGTGGTAAAAGTTGCAAAATGAAGAAAAGAAAAGGCAATGAAAAAGAAAAAAAATCAAAAAATCAAAAAGAATGATCAATGTAGAAAAAAAATGAAGGGATTTAATAAAAGTAAAGAGATGAAAGGTGTGGAAAGTTGATAAAGGAGAAAAATGTTTGAAATGAACAAGAAAGAGTGACAGTGTGTCTCTTTAACCCTTAATAAAGAAGTTAATGACTCAAGAAGTCAAGAGAATGTGTGCCAAAATGAAGCAAATGAAATGCTTAAGGGAAGATGGAACCTACTTAGACCAAATATTCCCTACCCTGAACCAAAAGCCTTCACTATATCTCCACAAAAGCCCTATATGATCTTGAGTTGAATGAAGCTTACATTAGTGGTGATTCATATAAGGATCAAGCTTATGGTACTTAGAACCGGACTTGTGACCTTTCTTTGAGAGAGATGACTGTGTTTCCACTATCCTCGTTCTGAGTGTCACAATCTAGAAGTGAGGTTTGCGTAGGGGAGAGTTGAGGAGTATGGGTTTGGGTTCCACAATAACCAAAGTAGTAGAAAGAGTTTCCTTGATGGGTTGAGTCAACTCTTGATGCTCTTATGTCGCACTAAAACCATGGTGCTTAAAAGGTCGAATGTTGTTAATGATTCATTTGAATTGAGGGCAATTGTTAGTCCCAATTGATGCTAGATGAGGTCACTTTAGGTCAGCTAAATTTTCTTGGATTTACTCTTAAGAGGCGAGTCTTATTTTGTTTGCTTGAGGACAAGCAAAAGCTTAAGTTTGGGGGAGTTGATAATTAGGGATTCTAGTTCATTTTACACTCCCCTTTACTTGAGTTTTGATAAAAAATGTATACAAAATAGTCCCAAAGGCTTACATGTTGTACTTGTTTGCAGGGTTTGGTCAAAAAGGTCACAATTAGTCAAAACCAACTCAAAAAGGAGTGAAACATGCACAAGTACCAAGAACAAATCAAAGCACAGCTGCAACAAGCCCACTGCGGCCGCAAGCCATTTAGTGCGGTCCGTAGTGAGGAGATTCAGAGAGGTGCACTTTTGGAGCCTAAGGCAATGTGGACCGCGGAGGAGTTCGTGCGGTCGCAGTGGCCTCTTTGTGGCCGTAACCCATTTTGTACGGTTCGCAAAGATAGGGGTTCAGAGAGTTGGGAGTTTGGAGATTAAGGCCAATGCGGCCCGCAGTCCTTTTTGTGCGGACCGTAGTTGAAGCCACCGCGGCCGCGATGCATTTTATGCGGCCCGGGGAGGCCAAATTCAAAGAATAATTAATTAAGCCAAGAAGCCTCATTACGGTCCGAGGTGCAATTTGTGCGGATTGCAGTACCTCATCAGGGGTATTTTGTCCAGAAAATTTGGCCTAGTATAAATACTTTCTTTTCACATTTTTAGGGAATCGTTTTTAATATAACTTTCAGCTGAGCACGTGAACGGTGGTTATTGACTATTTTGAGTAATTTTATAGTGGGTTTATCATTGAATCTTCAATTATTAGCTTGTAATTAAATCTTATGGGTTATTCTTCATCTATTTATCAGATTTCTTTCAATATTATGAGTAGCTAGACCCATTAGCTAGGGTTGTGGCTCAACCCTAGTATGGGTATTTGATAGGTCTTTTGATTTAAGGCATAGATGTTTATGGATAGTTGATATTTGGACTTATTTGTGTTTTTCATGTTGAATTAGTGGTTGCAAACACTAATTTGTGCCTAGTTGACTTGGGCTCTTCTTGAGAAAGAGAGCTTGAGTCTAGGAAAATCAGTCCAACAAGGAATTGGGTTATAATCAAGAGATTGATAGCCCCAATTAAAGGGTTAAATCTAGAGATAGTAATACCCGACTTGAGCCTATATTGCTTGCACAACTTTGACACCCAATTGGTCTTGAGAAAGTCAATTAGGGCAAAGTCACTCAAGCTACCGAGAGGCATAGAATGAGTAATTTCGTGCATTGGCTATATCACAATCCCCAACATAACGTCTTTGCCTTAGGCTTTAGATCCCGTCAAGTATTCACCTAGGAGAAAGTCACTTCCCTAGTGCCTATTTAACTATTTAGAAAACCTTACAAGCAATCATTTTTAGTTTAATTTAGCTTATCATTAACATAAATATTAGAAGTAATAACCAACCAAAAGATGATTGGAAGAGTAATTAAGAGCATTACACATTTCTAGTTTATATAGGAATCCAATTCCCACTTCTAGCTCCCTGTGGATTCGATCCCGACCATCTCGGGTAAAAACTGCTTTGACCGCTCTCGTCACTTTGTAGTGGTGCGGGGTTGGCTCTGATCACTTTTTGATGCTTCGTCCTCCTCCGGAAAGTCCATTTATTTGTTACCTCGAAAATACGAGTAACAATTAAATTTGATTTGTGATTTTAACGATACGTGATTTAGTTCAATACTAATTAATAATCAAGAAATTTGAAGTATAGATGAAAGAAATAAGTAAGACCAAACCAGTAGATAAGTCAGTCTCGACCTCGAGCTCAAGTGACCTCGAGATTGGTCAAGAACAATAAAGCAAGAATAATAAAGCTAAAGGACAATTCTGATAAATAATGAGCGAAAAGTAGAGAGTACATTTTTTCCAATGATTAAATAATTTTTACAAATGATTGGGGTCCCCTTTATATAATAGGGGAACCCTAAATAAGGTACATTTCTATTTACCGTAAGGAACCTCATTGGGACAGCTGTATAACCGCCTAATATGGATTAGTACTAACTCGTACAAATCTATTTTGAAATTTATGCCATAATCTTGGGGACGCGGCGGGAATCTTGCTCTTTCTGTTACAAACTCGTAACGGCATTATCTCGAGGTCGGTCACATTCGGCCCCGATGTTCATCAGACACTTTGATCTTCGAAGCCTCCCATCGGGCTTGCTCCTGGTCTATTTTGATCTCGCACTTGAAGTGATCCTCGAGCCCACGAAATCAGGTAGCCCCGATTTCTACTGTATACAGATAGTCCCCGCGTTTCTTAGAGTATAACGGCAAGAAATGAATTGATTCCTTGATCTTTACCCCGATTTGACATGACATCATCATGACGTAAGCAATTGAAGAAACGAAAGCTTGGAAACTGTCCTTTCTTGAGGAAAACTCTGAGAACCTTTGGTGAGTACGGTTGCGGGGAAGATTTTTAGGGCGAAGACACTTCTGTCGATAAGGACTGTGCTACTTAGGTTGCGTGATCTTAGTAATTTTTTGCTTTTGAGGTTGACCGGCCCTTGTGAGGAACTCTTGATCGTGACCTGTAGCTCTTGTAAAAAGGTTTATACAAAGCCTTTTCCTTCCATGGCTTCTGAATCTGTTACCCTTTTGTGCGGGTCAAAGCACCTTAGCATAAAATTCCTTTTGAATGTCCAAAGTTTGAGATGGTAATGACCGGCAATAAGTTCGGCCCTCGAATGTTTCTGATCAATGGTCCCCGAATGACCATTCGAACTTGAGTTTGAGTAGCTCTAGTCCTCAGTCTTGATAGTTGAGTCAGTGCATGCTCGAACTTGAAATTAAAATAGCCCTTAGGCCTTATGGCCAAGCAAGGATTTGCTCGAACGCGATGTAAAGTTAGCCCGTAGGCTTTATGGATAGTCCCCGAGTGAGGGTTTTCTTGAACTCGGGTTAAGATAGCACTTGGGCTTTTTTGATCAAGTGAGGACTTGCTCGAACTCGAAATAAAGTCATCCCTTGGGCTTCATAGATAGTCCCTGAGTGAAAATTTTCTCGAACTCGAGTAGCCCTTGGACTCAGAGATCGAGTGAGTACTTGTTCGAACTCGAAATGAAAATAGCCCTTAGGTTTTATGGTCGAGTGAGCATTTGTTCAAACTCGAAATAAAGTTAGCTCATAGGCTTTATGGATAGTCCCGAGTGAGGGTTTTCTTGAACTCGGGTTAAGATAGACCTTAGGCTTTTATGATCGAGTGAAGACTTGCTCAAACTCGAAATAGAGTTAGCCCATAGGCTTTATGGATAGTCCCCGAGTGAGGGTTTGCTCAAACTCAGGTTAAGATAGCCCTTGGGCTTTTATGATCGAGTGAGGACTTTCTCGAACTCAAAATAAAGTTAGCCCTTAGGCTTCATAGATACTCCCCGAGTGAGAATTTTCTCGAACTCGAGTAGCCCTTGGACTTAGTGATCGAGTGAGTACTTGCTCAAACTCGAAATGAAAATAACCCTTAGGCTTTTTTATATTGGACCATAGGCTCTTTTAGATCGGCCCTTAGGCTCTTTAAGTTGGGCCAATTCGGCATCTAAGACAACTATAATTTTTCCCTTTTTTCGGCTAAAAGATTTAGTGAAAATTTCTTTATGCCTTAGCATGTGTTTCTGTACCTATTGGGTTTTTTGAGGGTTCAATAGATCAGAACCCGTTCGTGTTAATACCTTTAGAGGCTTTTCAAAGGATGATGTTATCGAAGACTTTAAATTATTCGAAGGTTGATTTTATCAAAGCCCTTTTTGCTTTTGCCAAGGGTAGCCGAGTTTAACTAGTTTTTCGAAGTATTTGAAGGCCTTTAACTTATGTCAGAAGTCAGACATCTCCGAGCCGCATTATTTCAGCCATAACCTTTTATATGACCGTAGTTTTTAATATGACCATAGTCTTTAATATGGCCATAGCCTTCGGGTATGTCTCTTGGACTTGTTTCCCAATAACCTTTCAAACTTGTCCGAAAGGTTAGTCCCCGAGTATGATGGCCTTGGCCTTTGTGTCGAGGGATGCCTCTTTGAGGTCTTATAAGTTCGAGTTCAGATACTCGAATGTGTTGACTATCGATGACAGTCCCCGAGTATTCGAGGTGTATTTGTGTTTTGGCCTTTGAGCCGTTTCTCGTGGAATCACAAGTATGATGTTCGTATAGTAGCAAGTTTCTTTGATACACAAAGTGTTTTGATATTGAAAGAATGTTTCTTTGGATAATTGATACGTGCATACATGTTTTGCTATCAGGGCTTGACTATTCTGCATGGACACGGTTCATCTGGCCGTTTGGCCCATTACAAAGTTTTCCTATCGAGACTCGATGTCCTGAAGTGATTTCCTTTCAACAAAGTAGACATTCTAGGGAAATGCCCTTTAGTATTGGAGGCTTATTGTATGGAACCTCGGATTCCATTGAATTGCTCTAAGTTAACACGACAATGGTTGCCTCATTAAAAACCTCGCCGGAAAAACTCATTTGGGACAAAAACTGGTATAAGGGAAAAAGAGTGCAACGCGTGCTTTAAGGTCCAAAGCTTCATGCCAATCCATGTCGAAAACCTGCAAGTGTTAGTAAAAAAACTAGAAAGGATTTGACCGGGGTCGTACCTTTATTCTGATGTTGGATATGTAACATGATCTTCCTCGACATCAAACCCCCGTGAATTTTGGCCTTGATTATTTCTCCTCTTATTTCGTGCAAAGCTTTGCCCAGACCCGCTGCTTCTACGGTTTGCGTTATACGGTTGATAACGATATCTATTCGACCTTGGCTCTCGAGCCACGTCCCATTTGATCTGACCCATGGGCTTGCTAGGATAAACGGACCCCGAAGGAGTCCCTAGTTCATCCTCTTCGACTGTAATCTTTGACTGGTACCGATTATGTACGTCTGCCCAAGTGACAGCCGGGTACTCGAGTAAACTTTGCTTCAACTGA
The DNA here is from genome assembly GCF_000393655.2 of Nicotiana sylvestris. NCBI lineage: Eukaryota > Viridiplantae > Streptophyta > Magnoliopsida > Solanales > Solanaceae > Nicotiana > Nicotiana sylvestris. The sequence continues at coordinate 212,761,295 of NC_091059.1, read as the reverse complement.
TGTGAAGCTATAGAACTCCAAGTGTTAAGACCTTGAGTGAAAGCTTGAATAGCCCAGTCATCGGTGATCAGAGGCAAATCCATTCTCTCTGCTTGGAACCGAGATACGAATTTCATGAGCATCTCTTTATCTTTCTTCCTTATCTTGAAAAGGTCCGACTTCCTCGTTGCAATTTTAATGGCTCTGGCGTGTGCTTTTACAAAAGAATCTCTAAGCATAGAAAACGAATCAATAGAATTAGGGGGTAAGTTATGATACCATATCAAGGCACCCTTAGACAGAGTCTCCCCGAACTTCTTCAGCAGTACAAATTCAATCTCGTCATCTTCCAAGTCGTTTCCTTTGACGGCGCATGTATACAAGGTGACGTATTCATTCGGATCGGTCATCCCGTTATACTTGGGAATCTCGGGCATACGGAACTTTGTGGGGATTGGCTTCGGAGCCGTACTAGGGGGGAAGAGTCTTTGCACGAACTTTTTAGAATCTAGTCCTTCTAAGATCGGGGGTGCCCCCGATATTTTATCAACACGGGAGTTATAAGTCTCCACTTTTTTGTCATTATCCTCAATATTCTTCTCCCCGGACTCGATTCTCTTGGTGAGTTCCTCGAGCATCCTCATAATTGTGGGGTCAGTCCCCAAGCCATTACCGTTTGATCCCTCCGACACCAGCTCAATAGGTCGAGTGTTTCCTGGTTTGACCACACTTGGAGTTTTATTCTGACTTTGAAGTTGAGCGATGACAATCTATTGAGCTTGTAGCATCTCAAATATTACTTGGAGGCTGATTCCCCCGTCTCCTGTACCCTGTGTTCCTTGGCCACCAGATTTGACTTTCCTGCGTACACTCCCGGGGTCTGCGCCTAAATCTGCATTTAAAGCAATATGTGAACTAACATCGACTGGTTCCACATTTGGAACTTCTCTAGGATTAATCGGTGGTGCACCGACTCCCGTAGCAGATACATCTTCATTTTCCTTACGAAATCCAAGACCGTCATCGCCATGCATAGGCGCGTTTTGTGAGTTTGATATGCTTTAACCTGAAAACAAAGAATCTTTGACAAGAACAAGTGTAAAAATAACGTGTGTTATCAGAATTAGTACTGAAATAACCACTATTATCTTTAGCCCCACGGTGGGCGCCAAACTATTTACCTCGAAAATACGAGTAACATAGATTTGATTTATTGTTTTAAAGATATGTGATTTAGTTCAATACTAATTAATAATCAAAAAATCTGAAGTATATATGAAAGAAATAAGTAAGACCAAACCAGTAGATAAGTCTGTCTCGACCTCGAGCCCAATTGACCTCGAGATTGGTCAAGAACAATAAAGCAAGAATAATAAAGCTAAAGGACAATTCTGATGAACAATGAGCAAAAAGTAGAGAGTATATTCTTTTCTAATGATTAGATGATTTTTACAAATGATTGGGGTCCTCTTTATATAATAAGGGAACCCTAAATAAGGTACATTTCTATTTACAGTAAGGAACCTCATTGGAACAGTTATATAACTGCCTAGTACGGATTAGTACTAACTCGTACAAATCTATTTCGAAATTTATGCCATGATCTTGGGGACGTGGTGGAATCTTGCTCTTTCTGTTACGAACTCGTAATGGTATTATCTCGAGGCCGTTCATGTTCTGCCTCAATATTCATCGGACACTTTGATCTTCGAAGCCTCCCATCGGGCTTGCTCCTGGTCTATTTCGATCTCGCTCTTGAAGTGATCCTCGAGATCATGAAATCGGGTAGCCCCGATTTCTACCGTATACAATATACATAAATATGGATACACAATGAAATCTTTTTTTTTTCTGGGGAAATAGAAAACTTTTTTATTTTTTCAATAATAGAGTATATGAGAAATATCAATAGAGCACTTATAATATATAACAGAGAGCTGATTTTGTATAATTGTATATTACCAATATGTATGACGTTCGGTAACCTTGAGGAGTCAATCCAGAGCTTCACACTGGTTTAGAAGAAATATATAATTCTACTACTCAAAGTGATGGTTATTTTCACTCATAGTGGTGGAACTTTATACATGTCGTATTTATCTTACTTCTAGATTTTTTTTTCATTTTGCTTATATATGTGATAACTCCAGACTAAACTCTCAACATGTTCTACTAGGATTACTATAAATATAGGTACAATGAAAATACCATCATACTGACTTGTTCACCCTCTTGGTTAACTGGTGAAATCAGTGAATTCTTATGTTAAGCACCTAGAATATATTGTTATACTTTCCCTGTTAAGTTATCCACAATTGTTGTCAAAATGTTTATGGAAGGAAGTATTGATTATAATGGTTCTTCATCTTTTTTTTTGCTTTATATTTTATCACTTGATGTTGTTCACTACCTTTTGGGACATATTGCTGATATATATAACAAAAACGTTGATATTGATCAAAAGATGTCATGCTAGAGAAAGAGATTTCAATGTGTGTTGTTCTATTTTTTCCATTTCTTTCTCTTTTGTCATTTCTCAATTGGTGAAACAGTGGAAAGACAATAAAGATAGGAACGACAAAAGATATTTATAAAATTCAAATCTTGAAAGTATGGATTGTATACAACAACAGAAACTTGCCTGAAAAGAATTTTTTCTTAGTGTGGACCATGAACTGATATAAACTGGCCCTAATATATCTTAATATCTTCTTAATATAGAAAATTAGTTTAGCATTAATGCCTCACATTGATGTACTTCTACTAGTTATTGTGACATATGTTGTCACATTGGATAGTTGTAGCCATTCTTATTGTTTTCTTGGTCCTATTTCAGATATGGCCGAACAGGGACAAGTTCGAATTACTCCAAGGGGGAGTTCTCGAAGTCAAAGAAGGGAAAAATGTAAAAGGGTACACCTTTGCAGGGCTTATTCCTATAATGATTCAGACTCGGAGCCTGAAGTCATCAGGAATGTCCCAAGGGCGAGACAAAAGGAGTTAAGGGATCAAAGGGCTGAATGAATGGAAATTTAGGAAGTATCATTGTCTCTAATAACAGACATGGCATCGAAAAGTATCATTATTGTCTTGAACAAGGGTGACAAACTGAATGGTAAATTGCGACATCTGGAGTCGTAAGATGTGGAATGTACTCGAAGATCAAGATGCTCTTGAAAGTATTAACCATGATATGAGTCACCCAGAGGAGGGTAACACTGCCCAACACAAGAGGGATCTGGAAACTTACAATATTTGTAAGAAGAAAGATTTCACTGCATGTGGAATTATTGTAAGTTCAATTGCTGATGATCTCATCCACGAATGTGAACAATATCCTACTACTCAAGCCATGTGGGTACATTTAAGAGAGGCATATGGGGGTATAACTGTGACTCGCCTTCGACAGCTGACAATCAAGTTTGACAAGTACAAAAAGCGTCATGATCACAATGTCAAACAACATCTAAGGGTGACGCCAAATATGATTGCTCAACTCAAAAGTGTTGGCCATGTTCTCTCTAATGAGCAGCATGTTCAGGCAGTGATTCCGTCTCTTCCCAATAATTAGGAACATCTAAAGGTTAACTTGACCCACAATGATAACATCAAAAATTTTGTTGATGTTTCCCGTTATGTGGAGCTTGAAGACGAGCGGCTTGGTGCTGCTAAAGTTACACCTAATGCCTTTGTGGCAAAATCAAGTGGTACAAAGAAATCAAGTTTCAAGTGTAAGAGAAACTGGAAAAATGACGGAAAGGGTAAAGAGACTGAAGAAGGATCCTCCAAGAAAAGAAACAAGCCAAATTCCAAGAAAGGAAAATGGTTCTATAAGAATAAAGACAAAAGCAAGATGAAGTGCTACAATTGCCAAGTCCTAGGGTATTTTGCTCGTGAGTGCACTGAGCCAAAAAGGTAGCATTTCAAAATGCATATCTTAGTGCTATATATGTTTCTAGCACTGTTTTACTAACAGAATCTTATCCTGTGAGGATTGTAGACTCAGGGGCCACCGGCTATGTGAGCCGTGATAAAGAATCATTCATAGAGTTTCGTCAAGTTTCACCTGGATCAAAGCATGTATATGTGGGAAATAATACACAGCTTGAAGTCAAAGGGATAAGCACTTGCAGAATGGACATGCATGGTGGCCGATCTTTGATGTTGCATGACGTCCTATATGTTCCAGAGATTCGACAAAACTTAGTCTCTATGTCTGTTCTTCTAGATTTAGTTTCAATTTGAACTTTAGTCGCATTGGTCTTAGAATTACTCAAGACAATGTTTTTTATGGTTTTGGACATCGTTATGATGGTTTCATTGTGTTAGATTGTAATCCCTCTATGTATAACTATTATGTTGATCGTTGTGTTATGACATATTATTCTAGTAACAATGATGTTGATGTTATAACATGTCATAAAAGATTAGGTCACATAGGGCAGGATCTAATGAATAGATTGCTAAGGAAGGACATCTAGGTTCTTTCTCTAAAATTGAAATGCCAACTTGTGAAAATTGTCTTGCCGGAAAAATTACACATAAACCATTTGGAAAGGCTAAGAGAGCTGATTTTCAATTTTAATTAATCCATTCTGATATCTGTGGTTCAATTAATGTGAGGGCTACGTGTTACACCCCATATTTTCGTACATAAAAAATACCATAAATAAATTAATGAGAGATCGAAAATGAGATGTTATGTCCTGCATTTTCGTAAGTTGAAGTTTCATCATAAGTTAATCGACGAAAGTTCGGGAATGAGATTTATTTTGGATTATAAGTATTACGCTATTTCAAAAGAGTGATAAGTAAATTCGTGAAGATGAAAGGGGAAGCAAGTCAAAGAAAATGAGTTTCGTTGAAATTTGGCATTTTGGGATAAAATATGGCCCAAACTAAAATACCCGGTATTTATGGACTAGTGCCACACAAGGTACTACATGACCATAAGGTGTACAAGGTATATTAAAAGAGAGTAGTATTTAATTAAGTTGAGATAATTTTTAAATTATGCGGGTAATTGATTAATTATCAGGTAACGGGACATTAACCAGTTAACTAATAAGTGGGTAAAGATTAATAATCTTCACCACGTGGTATAAAGTCACACTAGGCAAAGGATGACTCTTAAGTCACCTTGCCAGATGGCTATCATGTAGTAACAAAATAATGACTAAGTCAAAATCTTGATAAGAATTGAATAGAATCCATGAAATTCCTTGAAAAAGGCTAAGCCAAATCTGCCTTTGGCTTAAAAGGGCAAGACGTTAGGCAGAAACAAAAATTGCATTTCAAACAAGCATTTGCAGTTTTGTCTTGAACCAAAAACGTAAAACCAAACATTTGTATTCAAGACAATTCAAGATCAAACAAACATTTGCATTTTTGCCTTGAACCAAAAATGTGAAACCAAACATTTATATTCTGTCTTGAACCAACAGAATCATTTTGTTCAACAAATTCAAAAATTTCGATTGAAATTTCAGCCTAATTTTGTTCAATCCAAGCATAGGTTCGTTCATATTTCGCAAGAAGTAGAAAGCTTCATTTTGTTCAAATAATTCCAAGAACAGGTATCTTAAGGCTATCCCTTCTTTCTTTTGGCATGATCCATACGATATGAACAAAATGTGCAAATGCATAAATTCCATAAATGACTTTACTCATAGAAGTAATAGAAATATCTATGTTATTTAATTTCCATGTGTCATAATATTTTATCATCTGTTCATGGGTCTCAGAAAAATACGAAAGTTGAAAAGATGTTACTTTATGATATTGCTCAAGAGGCAAAATGGTCTTATGACATTCCGAATGATTTTATTGAGTACTTTACATGCATTGCGTTCATGTACATTGACCGATGACTAGATGGTGTTATATACGCGTATATATGTAAATATATGTATATGGGATATGGGAAAAGGTTACGACATTATATATGCACCACCACCTGGTCAGCTGGTATATGATGATGATATTGCCCATAATGGCTGAAATATGCTGCAAACGGCGTTATATACGCATATATATGTATGTAATCAAATAGCGTTATATACGCGTATATATATATATATATGTATATGGGATATGGGAAAGGTTGTGGCGTTATATACGCACCACCACTTGATCAGCTGGTATACGATGATGATTTTGCCCACAATGGCCGATATGATATGATGGGATGCCCTTAGGGCTGATGTTATGAAACATGTACCTATGCATGACATGACAGTCATACGCATATGCATGACGCTAAAAGTAATTTATGATTTGCAAAGTTATTCAGACTTACAGGTTGAGTCATGTACTCTATATTTCTTCCATGTCTCTTATGTACTTATTTATGTGCCTTACATACTCGGTACATTATTCGTACTAACATCCCTTTTGCCTGGGGACACTGGGTTTCATGCCCACAGGTCCCGATAGACAGTTGAGAGCCCTCCATGTAGGCTATCAGCTCAGCGGAAGATGTTGGTGCGCTCCATTTGCTTCGGAGCTGCTTGTTTGGCTGGTATGATTTAGACGTGTATTGTTTGGTATGGCGGGACTCTGTCCCGACCTTTATGACATTTATGTATTCATAGAGGCTTGTAGACATATGTCATGTACGTGAAAGATTGTACGGCCTTGTCGGCCGATGTCTTGGGTTTATAAATAATCATGTTGGCCTATTATGCTCGTATGTCATGTGTATATGATAATGTAATAAGAAAGATACGTTACGTTGGTACTCGGTTGAGTAAGGTACCGAGTGCCTGTCGCGGCCCATCGGTTTGGGTCGTAACAAAAGTGGTATCAGAGTAGTTCTGTCCGAGGAAGTCTACAAGTCGTGTCTAGTAGAGTCTTGTTTATGGGTGTGTCGTGCACCACACTTATAAGCAGGAGGCTACAGGGCATTTAAGACTGTCACTCTTTCTTCTTACTCTAGATCGTGTGGTAGAGCTCATTTATAAGAATTCAAGTTCTGAGCTTCTATTTTTATTCGTAATAAGATAATGCCTACGTTCAGAAAGATGATCGATAAGAGCTATAGCTGTGGAAGTGTTGGATTAGTGGAACTCAACTTTGCATGATGCTTATGATAAGTAAATATGAGGTCTTCAGCAGATCATGTGTGTGCTGAAAGGTGTAAGCCTCTTGATAAAAAGCCTCAAGGCAAGAATGCCTATCCATCTTTATAGTGAAGGATAATGAGAAATTAAGAAGATAAGTACAAGTTTCAGTAAGTAAAAGAAGCAAGATGAAGAAGGGTATAAGGCGCCCAATTAACAAAGGTTAACAGTGTTTATAATTCAGGCAGAGGAACATAAGCTTTTTGAGTTATATTCAAATATAGTAGAGGTATATACAATTGGCACACCCATTCCAGATATGCCCTATGAGGGTTAATAGAAATAGTATAAGAAGATATGATGGATGAATTGTTTGTGTCAGTTGACATTTTCGAAGGATATGTCAAATGTGCTAATAGATCTCCTTGTGAGATTCCCAGATGGAACACTTTAAAATAGTGCAGCCAGATATGAGTACTACAAAGACATGTACTATAAGCCTTGAAGGGATAAATATTATCTTAGTGTTGCTCGTGTCCCTAGTAAAGCGAGAACGTTAAGCAACTTGAAGATCCACTGGATGGAGCAAAGGAAAGCTAAGAGCGAAAGAATGTCGTATTGAAGTTTTCACAAGAAAAGGAATATGCAGAAATATTAGCAGAATAATGAGAGAGAGATAAGGAAGCATTATGAATAAGGTGTGATACATGGATGAAAACGGTAGAATGTTACAGAACCTATAGTCAATGAAGGAAGAGACGAAAGGTGATGGGCCTTGAGACAACAAAAGAATATAGGCCATAAGGTTATATCCTCATTTTGAGAAATAAGTTTGTGACTCCAACGCGCCTACCAGAGGGGAGAGTTAATTCCCAGAGTAATAGAAATCAGTATGGACTGGTAAACAAGGTAAACTAAATATGAATTAAGGATTGAATGATTGGAAAATACTCGGCATCATAGGAGTTTCAGATTTTGTTCCGGCAGTAATAGAATGGACAACAGAAGAAGATTCACGATGAATTCAGAGAATAGTCATTCAGGGAAACGCTTCTTTAGAGCAAGAAATATGAGCAAAGTTAAGCTTAAGGGACTATATGTGCTAGTTACACTAAGTTCCACTCTTGCGAATAAGGAATTTTGTTATCCTTGGTACAGAAGAATTACCGCAAGGCAAGTAAGGGTCATCGATAATGTGAAAGAACGTCAAAGATGAAGAGGCAAAACATCTATAGGTAGGCCGTCATAGCTCCAAGTCTTAGTACTCTCCTAAAGGGGGGAATATGAAATGATAAAGGAAGAATGCGATAAAACGAAAAAGGGATGAGGTTTCACTTACTCAAAGACTACAGATATGCTACGATACCAGAGTATTATGCAAACACGATGTAAAGGAGAGGAAGTAAGGGTTCCTGCCCGAGATATTACTGATTAATAAGGAATTAGTGTAAGGGGTAAGTTAAGACAAAGAAAATAACCCAAGAAAGATTACGCGGGATATTGATACAGGAAGTGGGCCGATAAGTAGTTAGTAGTTGATTTAGGAAGAGCCTAGCTATGGCTAGACAAGAAGTTACAGACAAATCAGCAACTCATGCAAGATAAGTGTAGTAAACCCCAACATGGAAAATTTATCCTCGCAGTAATGTCATTATAATACTTGAGGTATATTCAAATATGAGTTAGAGTAGTTAAAGGTATCGTATGAGTGTTATAGGGATAAAAGAAAGTTCCACGGGGAAGGCAGTCAAAATATCAGTTCAGAAGTAACCTTACAAGCACAAGGGTACGGAGGTAAGCAACTACGGATGATTATAGCAAGGGAGGACATCAAAAAGGTCAGTAATAAGCTCCCATCTTTACGAGAGACAAGGGTTCTCCCTAAGTACTACAACGTAAGACTAGCTAAGGAAATAAGGAAGAAGGTTTCAACCTAAGCACAACGACCTAAAGAGGAAATGGTCGTGTAACAACAGTCTCACAACAACATTATAAGCACTCCAAAGGAAAGTGGCACCTATCGTGGCTAATGAACGGAAAGTAAAATTAAAAGTAATATTCGAGATTATGTGAGTTGTATGAAAACTCTGGCATGTGTGGAATTCAGATAAGATAAGTATGGATGCAACAAGGGGGCAAAAAGACAAGGAAAAGTAATAGCTTATGCTGAAAGAAAGCTAACATGGAACGAAAGAAATTATTCGATCAATGATCCAGAGTGGGTTATATTATGAACGCACTTAAGGGTTCGGAGTTTTATACATGCAACATATATAGACATAGAAGATGTTGGTATATGTTAAAAGAAAGAATTGAACCCAGGTCGTAGACGAAAGATTAAATTGTGAAAGGATTGTATCATGCATATTACTCATCGCCCATGAAAAGGCTAAACGGAATAACTAATACTATGAACCACAGATCAGAAGGTAACTTAACCCGACATAAATGCCGACCAGAAAAAGGAGGAAACTAAAGGATTACATCAATGAAGTAAATCAGGAATCCGATTATTGGACCCATAAGTTATAAAAATCATAATTGAGAACATAGTAGAGCCACTCTTAATATTAGAGGTTCAAGAGAGATAGAACAACAACTATATTCTATAACGGCTCTACGATAAATCCAGTTAGAAGAAGTACCATCCTCATAAGAAGTCAGTATGGAGCTCCCACCGGATTGTACAGGCACCAAAGGTGCAAGTATTATAATAGAGCTTCAAGTGGTGGATGTGATGTATACCTATGTGGACAGTAGGTTGTGAAAGAAAGATAGAAAAATGTAAGGTGATATTTTAAAGTAAGTAAGGTAAAGGTGGACAACAAGTATAGGAGAATGAGAGTGGGCCATACTTTAGGTAAAAGACTAGAAACGCCGGGATCCAGTATCCAGGGATGATAGCAGCATCATCAGTAGCATATTTTCCAACCTACGGTTTTTAAGTACCAAAATGTCTAATTAGAGAGTAAAAGAAGAGTTAGAGACGATGCAATGTCTCGCTTGATGTTCCAGAAAAGCATAAGGGAATCGATCGCAAGCTAAAGTATTATAGAAAGACAAAGTTGTAGAAATACAAGAGTAAGGATAAGAAAAAGGCAAGGGAGAAGGTGACAGAAATGGATGTGTCTTCGGGATTAAGACCGTGAAAACAAAGGAGTCTATGACTAGTAGCATTTAGAAGAGATGAAATGCTGCCCTGATAATAGAATGAGGGTGTAATTGTGATAAATAAAGGGATTTCGATAATTGTACGTGACTAAAATACCTATGTAACGGAATCACATTGGGATACTATGAAATACGGTTATGGAAGTATAATATCGTATCATCCCCAGGTGGATCGGAAAAATCACTTCAAATGTTCCGTGATGCAACATGAACCCTAATGATTACGTAAGAGGTTGCAAGCTATCAATGGTATATTGTTAACCAATATTGAGGTGAATCAACAACTGATGGATAAAAGTTATAAAGTATGAGGGGAGATTAGGTCGTAATTCTTAAAGATGAACAGTAATGTAGGTGCATTAGAGGACATAGATTTGTACGTACGAGATAAGCAATGAAAGTTACCTGAGATTTGGTAGCAGACATCAGTAACGAGAAATCGAGGCAAGTGCTATGGTATAGTATGACCTATGTAGATGCAGTAAAGTTATACAAATGGATAACCAGGTCTACAAAATAAGATATAGCAGTATTCATAAGTTCGATAAAATACCAAGCGAAGAACTTCAGGATTGGCTAAAAGCTGGAGGAAAAAGGAGCAAAGAGTCGCATAGGAACACTTACAAGGTCAGTGTCGTACAAACTGCATAATGGAAGGTAGCAGCAGTTATGAGATTGGAAGGAACTCGATTACAAGTCATGGCATGGGAAAGAGGCCTAAAGGGGGGAATGACATGGCCTTTAAACTCATTCATAGAACAGTTGCCTAGATGGTAAAAGGACTACTAAAGTATTCGTAAGAGCTATGGGACATGAGGATGATAAGCACATCAGTCAACATTCGAGGACGAATGTTCCAAATGAGGGAATGATATTATGCCTCATATTTTCGTACATGAAAAATACCATAAATAAATTAATGAGAGATCGAAAATGAGATGTTATGTCCTGCATTTTCGTAAGTTGAAGTTTCATCATAAGTTAATCGACGAAAGTTCGGGAATGAGATTTATTTTGGATTATAAGTATTACGCTATTTCAAAAGAGTGATAAGTAAATTCGTGAAGATGAAAGGGGAAGCAAGTCAAAGAAAATGAGTTTCGTTGAAATTTGGCCTTTTGGGATAAAATATGGCCCAAGCTAAAATACCCGATATTTATGGACTAGTGCCACACAAGGTACTATATGACCATAAGGTGTACAAGGTATGTTAAAATAGAGTAGTATTTAATTAAGTTGAGACAATTTTTAAATTATGCGGGTAATTGATTAATTACCGGGTAACATAACATTACCCAGTTAACTAATAAGTGGGTAAAGATTAATAATCTTCACCACGTGGCATAAAGTCACACTAGGCAAAGGATGACTCTTAAGTCACCTTGCCAGATGGCTATCATGTAGTAACAAAATAATGACTAAGTCAAAATCTTGATAAGAATTGAATAGAATCCATGAAATTTCTTGAAAAGGGCTAAGCCAAATCTGCCTTTGGCTTAAAAGGGCAAGACATTAGGCAAAAGCAAAAATTCCATTTCAAACAAGCATTTACAGTTTTGTCTTGAACCAAAAACGTAAAACCAAACATTTGTATTCAAGACAATTCAAGATCAAACAAGCATTTGCATTTTTGTCTTGAACCAAAAACGTGAAACCAAACATTTATATTCTGTCTTGAACCAACAGAATCATTTCGTTCAACAAATTCAAAAATTTTGATCAAAATTTCAGTCTAATTTTGTTCAATCCAAGCATAGGTTCGTTCATATTTCGCAAGAAGTAGAAAGCTTCATTTTGTTCAAATAATTCAAGAACAGGTATGTTAAGGTTATCCCTTCTTTCTTTTGGCATGATACATACGATATGAACAAAACGTGCAAATGCACAAATTACATAAGTGACTCTACTCATAAAAGTAATAGAAATATATATGTTATTTAATTTTCATGTGTCATAATATTTTATCATCTGTTCATGGGTCTCAGAAAAATACGAAAGTTGAAAAGATGTTACTTTATGATATTGCTCAAGAGGCAAAATGTTCTTATGACATTCCGAATGATTTTATTGATGTACTTTACATGCATTGCGTTCATGTGCATTGACCCATGACCAGATGACATTATATACACGTATATATGTAGATATATGTATATGGGATATGGGAAAAGGTTACGGCGTTATATACGCACCACCACCTGATCAGCTGGTATATGATGATGATGTTGCCCACAGTGGCTGAAATATGATTCAAACGGCGTTATACGCATATATATATGTATGTATGTACTCAAACGGAGTTATATACGCATATATATGTATGTATATATATGTATATGGGATATGGGAAAGGTTATGGCGTTATATACGCACCACCACCTGATCAGCTAGTATACAATGATGATTTTGCCTACAGTGGCCGATATGATATGACGAGATGCCCTCAGAGGATGATGATGTTATGAAATATGTACCTATGCACGACATAACAGTCATACGCATATGCATGACGCTAAAAGTAATTTATGATTTGCAAAGTTATTCAGACTTACAGGTTGAGTCATGCACTCTATATTTCTTCCATATCTCTTATGTACTTATTTATGTGCCTTACATACTCGGTACATTATTCGTACTGACGTCCCTTTTTTTCTGGGGACGTTGCGTTTCATGCCCGCAGGTCCCGATAGACAGTCGAGAGCCCTCCGTGTAGGCTATCAGCTCAGCGGAAGATGTTGGTGCGCTCTATTTGCTTTAGAGCTGCTTATTTAGCTGGTATGATTTAGACGTGTATTGTTTGGTATGGCGGGAATCTGTCCCGACCTTTATGACATTTATGTATTCTTAGAGGCTTGTAGATATATGTCATGTACGTGAAAGATTGTACGGCCTTGTCGGCCGATGTCTTGGGTTTATAAATAATCATGTTGGCCTATTAGGCCCAAATGTCATGTGTATATGATAATGTAATAAGAAAGATACGTTACGTTGGTACTCGGTTGAGTAAGGTACCGGGTGCCTGTCGCAGCCCTTCGGTTTGGGTCGTGACACTACATCTGGTGCTTTATATTTTATTATGTCCATGGTTGATTTCACACGCTTTGGTTATGTCTATTTGATTTCTCAAAAATCTGAATCACTTGAATGCTTTAAGAAATATTTGAATGAAGTTGAGAATCAATTAGACAAAAGGATTAAGACCTTAAGAACCAATAGAGGGCATGAATATCATTCAAAATAATTTGAAGAATTGCGTAATGAAAAGGGCATCACCAGACAGTTAACTATTCCGTACACACCTCAACAAAATGGTGTAGCAGAAAGGAGGAATAGAACACTACTGGACATGATAAGGTCAATGATGACATATGTAAATTTACCTATCTCCTTTTAGGGAGATGCGTTATTGACTGCAACTTACATATTGAACAAAGTGCCTTCTAAATCAGTTTTTTCCACTCCTTATGAGCTATGGACTGGTCATAAACCAAACTTAAAGGATTTACGACTTTGGGGTTGTGCTGCATAAGTAAAAGATTCCTTTAGCAAGTTTGGTAAATTAGATTCAAAAGGTAAGAAATGTATCTTTATAAGATATTCATAATACTCCAAAGGGTATGTGTTCATTGGTGAATTAAAGGATGGAAGTGTTACTGAGATTGAATGACGAAATGTCACATTTATGGAAAATGAGTTTCCAAAGAAGGGAGAGATAAAGAATAGAGAGCCTCTTTATGAAATGTTGAACTCAGATAGTCAGTAAGTGTCTTCTAACACTGTTGATAATCAAATTGATCAAAATCTTATTCTTGATCCGAGTGGGAGTAGGAACTCCCAATCCCAAAATCCTTCTAAAGAACCTGAATTTCAACTACGAAAGAGTGCCAGGAAAAATATACCCAAACGTACTTATGAAATTAAAGATTATGTTTTCTTGGTATCTCCCACAGAAATGGATGAGCCAAAGTCTGTGATTGAGGCTTTATCAAGCCCTAGAAAAGATGAGTGGATGAAAGCAATGAAAGAAGAATTAGAGTACATGAAAACCAATAAAGTCTGGGATCTAGTTGACCTTCTGCTGGGCGTAGAGCCATTGGGAACAAATGGGTTCTCAAAGTTAAACGTAAAGGGGATGAGTCAGTAGAATAATACAAAGCACGATTGGTGGAAAAAGGCTTTACTCAAAAAGTTGGAATAGATTATGAGGAAACATTTTCACCAGTTCTGAAGTTTACCTCAATTCACTTACTTTTGGCTATTGTTGCACGTTTGGATTTGGAATTACATCAAATGGACGTGAAGACAACCTTTCTCAATGGAGAACTAAACGAAAAAATCTACATGGAACAACCTGTAGGCTTCATCGTTAAAGGCCAAGAGAAGAAGGTCTGTAAATTGAAAAAATCTATTTATGGCCTGAAGCAATCTTCAAGGCAATGGTATTTGAGATTTCACAAGGAGGTGATCTCATATGATTTCACCATGATCGATGAAGACCATTGCATTTATGTGAAGAAGTCCAATGGGATGTTTGTAATTCTTTCTCTTTATGTAGATGATATTTTATTGGCCAGAAACAATTTGGAACATTTTAAAACTATCAAATCATGGCTTTAAAAGTCATTTGACATGAAAGATATGGGTGAGGCAGACTATATTCTTGGAGTTAAGATCCAAAGAGACTGTTCCAAAAAGTTATTGAGTCTATCTCAAGTAACTTATATAAAGAAAATTTTGGAGCGTTTTCGCATGAATAGTTGCAAATCCATGGATACTCCTATAGTGAGAGGTGAAACTTTAAGCCTTGAAATATGTCCCAAGGCTGAAAATAAAAAGGAAGACATGTCTCGAGTTCCATATTCAAGTGATGTAGGGAGCTTGATGTACGATATGATGTGTACTCGCCTAAACATTTGTTATGTCGTAGGTCTGGTTAGCAGGTATCAATCCAATCCTGAAAGAGATCATTGGAAAGATGTGAAGAGAATTTTCAGATACCTGAAGGGGACTGTAGATTATTCACTATGTTATAGTGGAAATGATTTATACTTGAGAGGAAATACAAATGTTGATTGGGCTGGTGATCGGAATGATAAATAATCAGCATCTGGTTATGCCTTATTACTTGGTGTTACATCATGGAAAAGTAAGAAACAAACCTGTACATCCTTTTCAACAATGGAAGCTGAGTTCATGGCTTGTGCGTCTGCAATACAAGAAGTTGTTTGGTTGAAGAGATTCTTTGAGCATTTGGATATTACAAAGAACTCTCAGGGTCCCATGACTGTATATTGTGATAGTCAAGCAGATATTGCATATATAAAAGATCCTAAGTATCACAGCAAGACCAAACACATTGACATCAAATATAACTTTGTGAGAGACATAGTAGCAAGTGGAGAGATAAATTAGCAATATATTCCTACGCGAAGCATGATAGCTGATCCTTTTACAAAGGCGATATCTAGAGACTTATTTTAGAAACATGTTATGGCTCTAGGTTTGCGAAGGATATGAACATATTTATGTATTGTAAAATGACTTAAGTATTATAATATACTCATCAATATTTGACTCTTGAATTATGCTTATATCTCGTATGTATGTGATGAATATTTTATTGATAAAGTGTGTCGAACAAGTCGCGAGGTTGGCTCTCTCACACGACCAATTGCCTCTTACATTAAGAATCGTGAAGAGATGAGACCTTATAGAACCTTGGATAATGCGAGGTAATATTTACTTGTAGAGGTTGGTCTTGACAACTAATCAGACTTACGAAATTTACTATTCGATTATGACTTATTTTGTAAGCTAGATGGAAGTTTCTCTAAGAAGATGGTTTGAGGATTATTGAAGTGAGAAACTCGGGTTAGACATTTGGAGGTGTCTAGACCAAGATATGTATGGTGTTGAATGATTAAAAGAATAAGGCACGCACTTCAATATAAGGTGAGAACATTGTAACATGTGTTTCATACCACGTGTGCTAGCGACCATGGGATAATGGAAGAATGAATCCATGCTTCTTCATTGTGTGAGATCTCAAAGAAGTTATATGAACTTTTATTAGAATACCCTTTGACCTTTTATTGTCTTTTGAAGTGCCAATCAGTGTTGCTATTTTAGCATGTCACTAATAGCCATGAGTGATTCGGCAATGCAGTGCATGTCTAGGAAAGTAGTTGATTTGGAATAGAAAGATTCGAGTAGAAAGGGAAGACGACTAAAATTTAGTAATCTAACTTGTATTCATTGGTCGACCATTACACTTACCATGAGGGAATTGGGTGTAATTGTGGATACAAAGTTAAACATGAACTCGAGTTCACCTCTTTCAAGGATGAGGGAGCAGATAAATAGCTACTGTAATAGCAAATGATGGTAATAAGATCCTCATATTAGTAGTAAATCTCTTACACATGTGATTGGATTTCTACATAGAGCTATTAAACAACTTTAAAGGGTTTAAGTATATTATAGCTCTTGATGCTCGCAGGTCGCACAAACTACTTGTCTGTATGAATTAAGTGTGTTATTTATTCATGATACTGGTTTGAGTTCCAGCCCATCATGAGCGAAGTGGGAGATGTTGGGTATTAAATTCAGATACCGGGACGCTATATATAGGTTGACCCAACCTATTTGGGAAGAGATAGAGTTTGAGAATAAAATAACTTCTTTTGGAGAAATTAGTACACGTTTGGGTGTAGTTGAGAGCAATTTTTCACATAGCAGTTAATTCTTTCTCCATAATAACTCATTTGGTCTTCCTATTAAAGAGGGAATGAACAAACAGTAAAAGTGGATTTTGCTCTTCCTTTTCCATCAATTTTCTTCTTCCTTAACAGTGAAGATTTCTCTTCTTGTTTTTGCTAAACGCACAAGAGAAAGACATTTAGTTTGTGAAACTAAACTTTGTTTTCCAAGAGATTCAAAGTTCGACTTGGGGCAATTCTTTTGGTGGTAAGTTCAACGGTTTCCACTGTATCAATAAGACACACAACTCGTTGTTCTCGCCCCTCATTTTTTCAATAACAACCACTACATTTTGCTCAATTGGCTGCCAAACATTGAAATTTAGGTTTATGAACAAAATCATTTTCATTTGGCCCCTTAATTTATGCGAATGACTTGCAGCCCCTATTATCAACTCCCTATGCGCCACCTGGCCATCCTATTATTTATTCCTACATTTTACTAGTATTGGTCATGTGGATACACTTGTGAATTCAAGAATTCAGCTTTTATTCTCTTCCTTTCTGTTTTTAAGCAAGTTTCTAGTTTCCTTTCATTTCTTAGGCTTTGTTGTTGTAAACAACAGATAGTTGCATTAATTTCAATTAGTGGTTTGGCTTCTATGAACAACACAACATTCAACTAGTCGTCTAATTTGCAAAAGGTGCTTTATTTGCTTTTAAGGTTGCAGGCTTCAATGAGCTAAGGGATCGAAGGGTTGAATGAAGGGAAAGAAAAAAGAAATTTAGGAAGTTTAAGGAATTTAAAATGGGCCCTGATATTTCCATTCCTGAACATGTACACCCTTTTCAGTTAAAAAGAGCTGAATTGGCTAGTTACGTAGAAATTACTGATTGGAAAGCATTAGCTATTTTAGCAGACTCTCTTCAAGAGCCTTGGGGTGAAATTTTAACTGGGATTTATCATGATATTTGGCCCAATGCACCTTTTAGCGTGTATGTGCAAGAATTAGTGTTCGATTGGTACATGTATATCCTAGCAAACATGTAAATTGTGATTATGTGTTTTATCTTAATGAAATTCAAATTATGTTACTTGTTTCACCAGTTACATACATTGTTTATCATATTTTTTGGTAATGGATTGAGACTTGAAATAAAGTATACACTAAGAAGTGATTTCAATATTAATTAAAATATTTAGATATAGATGATGAATGGAAACGTAGTGACTGCTCGATTCTATACTAAATATAGAATTAATATTATAATTAATTTACTTGAGTGTGTAATCACATGCATAAATTGACTGAAGTATATATTGATGTGTTAAACTTTTAATTGTCTCTAATAACAGACATGGCATCGAAAAGTATCATTGTTGTCTTGAACAAGGGTGACAAACTGAATGGTAAAAATTACGACATCTGGAGTCGTAAGATGTGGCATGTACTTGAAGAGCAAGATGCTCTTGAAAGTATTAACCATGCTATGAGTCACCCAGAGGAGAGTAACACTGCCCAACACAAAAGGGATCTGGAAACTTACAATATTTGGAAGAAGAAAGATTTTACTGCATGTGGAATTATTGTAAGTTCAGTTGGTGATGATCTCATCCACGAATGTGAACAATATCCTACTGCTCAAGCCATGTGGGTACATTTAAGAGAGGCATATGGGGGTATAATTGTGACTCGCCTTCGACAGCTGTCAATCAAGTATGACAAGTACAAAAAGCATCATGATCATAATGTCAAACAACATCGAAGGGTGACGCCAAATATGATTGCTCAACTCAAAAGAGTTGGACATGTTCTCTCTGATGAGCAGCAGGTTCAGGCAGTGATTCGGTCTCTTCCCAATAATTAGGAACATTTGAAGGTTAACTTGACCCACAATGATAGCATCAAAAATTTTGTTGATGTTGCCCGTCATGTGGAGATTGAAGATGAGCGGCTTGGTGCTGCTAAAGCTGCACCTAATGCCTTTGTGGCAGAATAAAGTGGTACAAAGAAATCAAGTTTCAAGCACAAGAGAAACTGGAAAAATGACGGAAAGGGTAAAGAGACCGGAGAAGGATCCTCCGAGAAAAGAAACAAGCCAAATTCCAAGAAAGGAAAATGGTTCTATAAGAAGAAAGACAAGAGCAAGATGAAGTGCTACAATTGCCAAGTCCCAGGGCATTTTGCTCGTGAGTGCACTGAGCCGAAAAAGGTAGCATTTCAAAATGCATCTCTTAGTGCTATATATATGTTTCTAGTACTGTTTTACTAACTGAATCTTATCCTGTGAGGATTGTAGACTCAAGGGCCACCGGCTATATGAGTCGTGATAAAGAATCGTTCATAGAGTTTCGTCGAGTTTCACCTGGATCAAAGCATGTATATGTGGGAAATAATACACAGCTTGAAGTCAAAGGGATAGGCACTTGCAGACATGCATGGTGGCCGATCTTTGATGTTGCATGACGTCCTGTATGTTCCAGAGATTCGACGAAACTTAGTCTCTGTGTCTGTTCTTCTAGATGTAGATTTCAATTTGAACTTTAGTCACAGTGGTCTTAGAATTACTCAAGAGAATGTTTTTTTATGGTTTTGGACATCGTTATGATGGTTTCATTGTGTTGACCGTTGTGTTATGGCATGTTATTCTAGTAACAATGATGTTGATGTTATTACATGGCATGCAAGATTAAGTCACATAGGGCATGATCGAATGAATAGATTGCTAAGGAAGGACATCTAGGTTCTTTCTCTAAAATTGAAATGTCAACTTGTGAAAATTGTCTTGCCGGAAAGATTACACGTAAACCATTTGGAAAGGCTAAGAGAGCTGATTTTCAATTGTAATTAATCCATTCTGATATTTGTGGTTCAATGAATGTGAGGGCGGTCTGGTGCTTTATATTTTATTATGTTCATAGTTGATTTCGCATGCCTTGGTTATGTCTATTCGATTTCTCATAAATCTGAAGCACTTGAATGCTTTAAGAAATATTTGAATGAAGTTGAGAATCAATTAGACAAAAGGATTAAGACCTTAAGAACCGGTAGAGGGCGTGAATATCTTTCAAAAGAATTTGAAGAATTGTATAATGAAAAGGGCATCACCAGACAGTTAACTATTCCGTACACACCTCAACAAAATGGTGTAGCAAAAAGGAGAAATAGAACACTACTGGACATGATAAGGTCAATGATGACACATGCAAATTTACCTATCCCCTTGGGGAGATGCGTTATTGACTGCAACTTACATATTGAACAAAGTGCCTTCTAAATCAGTTTTTTCCACTCCTTATGAGCTATGGACCGGTCATAAACCAAACTTAAAGGATTTACGACTTTGGGTTTGTGCTGCATACGTCCTTTAGCAAGTTTGGTAAATTAGGTTCAAAAGGCAAGAAATATATTTTTATAAGATATTCAGAACACTCCAAAGGGTATGTGTTCATTGGTGAATTAAAGGATGGAAGTGTTACTGAGATTGAATCACGAGATGTCACGTTTCTGGAAAATAAGTTTCCAAAGAACGGCGAGGTAAAGAATAGAGAGCCTCTTTATGAAATGTTGAACTCAAATAGTCAACAAGTGTCTTCTGACACTGTTGATAATCAAATTGATCAAAATTTTATTCTTGATCCGAGTGGGAGTAGGAACTCCCAATCCCAAAATCCTTCTGACGAACCTGAATTTCAACTACGAAAGAGTGCCAGGAAAAATATATCCAAACATACTTATGAAATGGAAGATTATGTTTTCTTGGTATCTCCCACATAAATGGATAAGCCAAAGTCTGTGGTTGAGGCTTTATCAAGCCCTGGAAAAGATGAGTGGATGAAAGCAACGAAAGAAGAATTAGAGTACATGAAAACCAACGAAGTCTGGGATCTAGTTGACCTTCTGCCTGGGCGTAGAGCCATTGGGAACAAATGGATTCTCAAAGTTAAATGCAAAGGGGATGAGTCAGTAGAATAATACAAAGCACGATTGGTGGCAAAAGGCTTTACTCAAGAAGTTGGAATAGATTATGAGGAAACATTTTCACCAGTTGTGAAGTTTACCTCAATTCGCTTACTTTTGGCTATTGTTGCACGTTTGGATTTGGAATTACATCAAATGGACGTGAAAACAGTTTTTCTCAATGGAGAACTAAACGAAGAAATCTACATAGAACAACCTATAGGCTTCATCGTTAAAGGCCAAGAAAAGAAGGTCTGTAAATTGAAAAAATCTATTTAGGGCCTGAAGCAATCTTCAAGGCAATGGTATTTGAGATTTCACAAGGAGGTGATCTCATATGATTTCACCATGATCGATGAAGACTATTGCATTTATGTGAAGAAGTCCAATAGGATGTTTGTAATTTTTTCTCTTTATGTAGACGATATTTTATTGGCCAGAAACAATTTGGAGTATTTGAAAACTATCAAATCAAGGCTTTCAAAGTCATTTGACATGAAAGATATGGGTGAGACAGATTATATCCTTAGAGTTAAGATCCAAAGAGACCGTTCCAAAAAGTTATTGAGTCTATCTCAAGAAACTTATATAAAGAAAATTTTGGGGCATTTTTGCATGAATAGTTGTAAATCCATGGATACTCCTATAGCAAGAGGTGAAACTTTAAGCCTTGAAATGTGTCCCAAGACTGAAAATAAAAAGGAAGACATGTCTCGAGTTCCATATTCAAGTGATGTCGGGAGCTTGATGTACGCTATGATGTGTACTCGCCCAGACATTTGTTATGTAGGTCTGGTTAGCAGGTATCAATCCAATTCTGGAAGAGATCATTGGAAAGCTGTGAAGGGAATTTTCAGATACCTGAAGGGAACTACAGATTATTCACTATGTTATAGTGGAAATGATTTATACTTGAGAGGATATACAGATGCTGATTGGGCTAATGATCGGAATGATAGAAAATTAACATCCGGTTATGCCTTCTTACTTGGTTCTATATCATGGAAAAGTAAGAACCAAACCTTGTAGAGGTCGGTCTTGACAACTAATCAGACTTACGAATTTTACTATTCGATTATGACTTATTTTGTAAGCCAGATGGAAGTTTCTCTAAGAAGATGGTTTGAGGATTATTGAAGTGAGAAACTCGGGTTAGACATTTGGAGGTGTCTAGACCAAGATCTGTACGATGTTGAATGATCAAAAGAATAAGGCACGCGTGCCAATATAAGGTGAGAACACTGTAACATGTGTTTCATACCATGTGTGCTAGCGACCATGGGATAATGGAAGAATGAATCCATGCTTCTTCATTGTGTGGGATCTCAAAGAAGTTATATGAACTTTTATTAGAATACCCTTTGACCTTTTATTGTCTCTTGAAGTGTCAATCAGTGTTGCTACTTTAGCATGTCACTAATAGCCATGAGTGATTCGGCAATGCAGTACATGTCTAGGAAAGCAGTTGATTTGGAATGGAAAGATTAGAGTAGAAAGGGAAGACGACTAAAATTTAGTAATTTAACTTGTATTCATAGGTCGACCATTATACTTACCATGAGAGAATTGGTGTAATTGTGGATACAAAGTTAAACATGAACTCGAGTTCACCTCTTTCGAGGATGAGGGATCAGATAAATAGCTACTAGAATAAGAAATGATGTCTGGGGTATTGCGAGTAATAAGATCCTCATGTTAGTAGTAAATCTCTTACGCATGTGATTGGATTTTTATATAGAGCTGTTAAACAACCTTAAAGGGTTTAAGTATATTATAGCTCTTGATGCTCGCAGGTCATACAAACTACTTGTATGTATGAATTAAGTGTGTTATTTATTCATGATACTGGTTTGAGTTCCATCCCATCATGATCAAAGTGGGAGATGTTGAGTATTAAATTCGGATGTCGGATCGCTATATATGGGCTAATCTAACCCATTTGGGAAGAGATAGAGTTTGAGAATAAAATAACTTCTTTTGGAGAAGTTATTACACGTTTGGGTGTAGTTGAGAGCAGTTTTTCCCATAGTAGTTAATTGTTTCTCCATAATAACTCATTTGATCTTCCTATTAAAGCGGGCATGAACGAACAGAAAGAGTGGATTTTGCTCTTTCTTTTCTATCAATTTTCTTCTTCCTTAACAGTGAAGATTTCTTGTCTTGTTTTTGCAAAACACACAAGAAGAAAGACATTTAGTTTGTGAAACTAAACTTTGTTTTCCAAGAGATTCAAAGTTCGACTTGGGGCAATTCTTTTGGTGGTGAGTTCAACGGTTTCCACTGCGTCAATAAGATACACAACTCGTTGTTCTCGCCCCTCGTTTTTTCAACAACAACCACCACATTTTGCTCAATTGGCTGCCAAACGTTGAAATTTAGGTTTATGAATAAAATCATTTTCATTTGGCCCCTTAATTTATGCGAATGACTAGCAGCCCCTATTATCAACTCCCTGTGCGCCAGCTGGCCATCCTAATCTTTGTTACTATATTTTACTAGTATTGGCTATGTGGATACACTTGTGAATTCAAGAATTCAGCTTTTATTCTCTTTCTTTCTGTTTTTAACCAAGTTTTCAGTTTCCTTTCATTTTTTAGGCTTTGCTGCTGTAAACAACAGATTGTTGCATTAATTTCAATTAGTGGTTTGGCTTCTGTGAACAATACAACATTCAACTAATCGTCTAATTTGCAAAAGGTGCTTTATTTGTTTTTAAGGTTGCAGGCTTCAACCCCCCCCCCCCCCCCCCACAATCCACCGAAGAATACTTTTGCAAGCAATATTTATAGTTTGTGTCATTTCCAAAATATAAATGTGGCATTAAAATATATGTCAAGGTTAAAAGTCATGAGCGCAAGATTTATCAGCTTCGTCTTACTTGTATATGCAGTTATTGAACTATATTTTCCAATGATGAATATTGAATACCCAACTGACACAAATTTGAAATATACAACGTGGATGTTAAGAATGGCACCCAGAAGATAAGCTTTTTGATTTTTAGAAGCAGGGAAGCAGGGTCAGCTCTAATGTGTTGAGTAGTGAAGGCTTGCCTTGGGGGCCTCATTTTTTTTATTAAAAATAATAGGTTTAATCGGTATTTAAAAATAATGTTTAGTACTTTTAATGTAAAAGTAGAATTTTTAATATAAAATGAAAGAAAACTCTTTAAATACATAAATAAAGTGATAATTTGACTTACTTAAACGTGGGGTAGATGAATAGTTTTCCCAACATTTCAATTTTTCACTTCTTACTCTTTCATTAGATAACGCGTAAAAATTTTACTCTCTCTTTCTTAATTTGTCCAACTCAATCTTTCTTTTCCCGATCTCTTTATATTTCAGAAATCACGACACATTTTCTGTCTTTCTCTTTAATATTCTTACTCACCTTCTTTCTCCAAGAAATTTAAGCTTCCAATAGTTCTATACTTCTATTGCTCTATAAAATATTATCTAAAGTTAACAATATCTCAAGAAAGATTAAATGAGTTGTCTATATTATCAATTAAAAATGAATTATTAGGGAAAATTGATTATAAAAAGGATTATTAACAACTTTGTATCTCAAAATGCTAGAAAAATAGATTCTAAATAAAAACATATTGTATAATTTTCTTTTAAAAATTTAGACCTCATATTAAACTTTGTCTTTAGCCCTTGCATATATTTGAGCCGCCCCTGTTTAGAAGGCAATTCATAGTGAATTTCATATGTCTCTTTTGCCCATAATACTATTTCATAATGGTCACAAAGAACTCTTATCTGATTGAAAAAGTATCAGCATTGCCATGTCTTAAGTAACCTACCAGTAAGCAATATACAGTATACACTCAAGAGTTGTTTTCCCCGTTCCTCCCCAAGAAGAAGAAAAATGGCCCTATTGGCATATTAGCCATAAAGATTTACTTTTTTGGGAAATGCTGATATAACTTAGGTCTTATTAGATTTTCTTCTTAGCAATTTGCATTGTAGTCAGCCGTATCAAGCACTTCTCTAATTTTTTATTATTTATTTTTTTTCTTTTAAAAGTCAACAACTAATAAATGGTAATAATCTTATGTCATAGTATGAGACAAGCATCGTTTACTAATACCTTTCAATCTTTGTCAGCAACTATCTTTCCAAAGCTTTGGTTAAATGAATTTGCACTAGAAATCAAATTTTAGTTAAATTGATAATTAGACAGGTCAACATCTCTACGATGACTCATAAGCTCTCCCAAGAAGATGGTGGTTAACTGTTCAAGCCAAAAAAAAATGTGATTCAGCTGAAGTATTTCCTGATTAATCTATTTAAAGTTACTGATAGTAAACATCATTAAACGCTACGCAAAGTCGCAAAGCAACTAGAAACCTAAAAATAGGAGTGTACAAACCTAACCGAAAACCTCACCAAATCGAAAAGTCAAACCAAATCGATTAAAAAAACTCGACTTGGTTTGGTTTGATTTGGTTTGGTTTGGTATTGAGTAAAAAATCTCAAACCAACCCGACATATAAATATATAATTTATATATATATTTTAAAGATTTTATATAGAATTTTCTTTAAAAAATGTCTAGAAATATTTCGAATTCTCTTGCGGTATATAAATTTTAATAGAATATGAAGTACTCCATATTTATTGACCTTAAATAATGGTTGTATGGTCACTTTCTTATTAAGTGTTACTGAAATGCGTCTATCTCTTTGTTCTTCCATATTCATATCATATGTTAAAGATCTATTAAATTCTTATATCTTTTTCGAATGTGAAGTGGTTATTAATATTTAGGTAATATATTGATTTTTATGTTTAATTACTAAATTCGGTTAACCTGAAAGTGTATATCAACAAAAAATTATTGTCAGGCGACTAAAAATATAATTATTATGTGTTACTAATAGAATTCTCCCATAAGAATATTTTAATTGATAATATATTTGTCAATTTTTTATATTTTCACTAAATAGATATTTACTTATCAAATATTTAACAAAGTAAGATTGAAATAATATGTAAGTAACAAAAAAAACTCAAAAACCCGAAAAACCCGACAAAACCGAACCTTAACTATTAAAATATTTGCCTCTGCTGCCCTGTTGCTTTTGGATCATTGGATGGAGGGCAAAAGAGCAGGCTCAAGAATCAGCCTAATTAAGAAGTTAGGCCAAAATACAATGTAAATCCCAGCCAAGTAAAAGAAAATTAGAGAACAAACTAAAAGGAGAAAAAGAATCCTAGCCTAAGTTAATGGTTCCATCATACATAAAAGACAAAAATAGTGTCATCTCACATTCTATATGGCATTTTTAATGTTTAAATATGCGCTAAAGACCAGGTTGACCACTACACAACAGGAGGAAGGCGTGAGAACTGAACGAAAGAGATAGTGGAATTTGTTTATTATTATCTAAGCTCATGAAAGTTTCATTAAAAACATGGAAAAAACAAGCTTAATTCTTTTTGCTTGGGACCAAACGACCACTTTATTGTATCTTACTCTTTTAAGGTTAGGTGAAATTGCACTATTTAAACCACTTAATTATTATCCTAACACTCATAAATTAAAGCTCCATATATTTCTCTTAACTCCACCATTCAATAAATTAAAACTGCCATTCTTTATTCTAAAACAGAGAAATTAAACCATGTCCTCTTTTCCAGTCCGAGTCATGGCCCCAAACTTTGATGAGAGTCGATGGGTAATTCAAATCCGTCGAACACTTGATGAAGAACTTGAAGAAAACACTGAAGTCCCAGTTAGCATTTTCAACGTCCCTAAAACCCTAATGGTTAGCGACCCGGATTGTTACGTGCCCCAAGAAGTGGCTTTAGGCCCTTACCATTATTGGCGTCCCGAACTGTATGAAATTGAGAGGTACTGTCGAATTGTATGTTCATCTCATCTAAAAACAATGAGTGGTGTTGAGAGTGAAATTTATTATTTCTGTCTGCTCTGATATCATATTATAAATTGTATGACTTTCTCATTTAAAAGCTTAAATTCCTATAGAGTGTACATTTTTATTTACTTGATTATGTTATCGACAGGTATAAAGTTGCAGCTGCAAAGAGAACTCAGAAGCAACTCCAAAATCTCAAATTCCAAAATCTTGTTGAACATCTGTTAAAATTGGAGTCTAGAATTCGTGCATGTTACCATAAGTACTTGAATTTCAATGGGGAAACTTTGGCCTGGATGATGGCTGTGGACGCCTCATTTTTGCTCGAGTTTCTTCACATCTACGCCGTTAAAGAAGGTAAGGTTCTAACTACAGTTTCTTCCTCGAGGATGTCACACTTAGTCGATGCTGCTGGGAGAAAATCAGCACATAACGCCATACTTAGAGATTTAGCAATGCTTGAAAATCAAATACCATTATTCGTGTTGAGGAAAATTTTGGAACTCCAGTTCTCATCTTTAGAATTGGCAGATGACATGCTGATGGCTATGTTAGTGGGATTATGTAAGGAGCTTTCTCCTTTCAAAGTGGTGGAAATTTTCCCTGAGGTTAAAGTCACAGAATCTGCTCATTTGCTAGACTTTTTGTACCAAATGATCGTGCCTAAATTGGAATTAGGAACTTCTGAAATAACAGAAATTCATGATGAGGACCAATGTGATGCGAATCAAGGAGAAAAGAATTCCTTTGGAAAATCAAGTCACGTTAAACAATTTCTAAATGAAATTTGGAAGATAGCTATTAAATTAAACAAAGGCCCGGTACATCTTCTTAAAAGAATAGTATTTTCGAAACCTATGAAAGTCATGTTCAAGCTGCCCTGGACACTTCTCTCTAATATACCTGGGCTAAAGATCCTAATTTTGCCCATGAAATATCTATGTTTCTCACAAGAAAAACCACAAGAAAATCCTGAAAATGAAAATTCTAATAACCCACCTCTAGTGGAGGAAATAGCCATCCCCTCAATAAGTGAACTTTCTAAAGCAGGGGTAAGTATTGTAGCCACCAATGGAGGAATCACAAGCATAAGTTACGACAGTAAAAAGATGGCATTATATTTACCTACTGTCAATCTAGATGTAAACACGGAAGTTATTTTAAGAAATTTAGTAGCATACGAAGCGTGTAATGCATCGGGACCGTTGGTTTTTACTCGTTACACTGAATTAATGAATGGGATAATTGATACGATAGAAGATGTAGCATTACTTAGAGAAAGAGGGGTTGTATTGAACCGTTTGAAGAGTGATGATGAAGTCACGAATTTGTGGAATTCGATGAGTAAATCAGTGAAGTTAACCAAGGTGTCGTGCTTGGATAAAGTGATTGAAGATGTTAACAAGTTTTACAATGGAAGATGGAAGGTGAAGATTGGGAAATGCATGAAGTACTATGTGTTTGAATCATGGAAATTTCTCACATTCTTGGCTGCGATTATGCTCTTGATGTTAATGAGTTTGCAAGCATTTTGTTCAGTCTATAGTTGTTCTCGTGTATTCAAGATTGAGAGCTCTGGCCAGTGATTTGTTTATATTTTTATCATGTAAGAAGTGTTTTTTTTTTTGTGTCTTTTCTTGTTTTTATTTCTCTTTTCCCGAATTAATGTGACCTGTATTACTTTAGGACTAGCAAAATCACACACTAAAATACATATACATATACATGACGGGTTATTGTTGCCTATTGGATGAAAAAAATGCTGAATTGAAGAATAGATTTGTTGAAATTGTTGTTCAGTAGAGTATTATTCAACCTTCATTTTTCTCTTTTCTTTGTTCTTCCCCTCTTCTCTCGGGTCGAGAGTCTATTGGAAACAATCTCTCTACATGCAATATAAAGGTAAGATCTACGTGCTCACTATCCTTCCTAAATTCCACTTGTGGGATTATACTGGATTTGTTGTTGTTGTCCTTTCTCGTGGTGTAAGAATGATGATGCCCATGTCAAGCATTAATGATTAACTAATGAGTTCAACATTTATAATTTTAGACAAACAAAAATTTGTTTTGTTGCAAACCTCCGGGACGTTGAGATGTAGTGCACCACAAGTCATATACTTTTGTCAATATAATAATTTCCAAGCTAACATATAATATGGTGAAATTCAAGTCAGGAATTGCAAACGACATTCTACATAATTTCATTTGACTTCCTGTTGCGATCAAAAACACTCACGCAAGTGCACGTGATCGTCAAGTAATAGAATAGTGAGTAGAGTATCGTTCCCACGAAAACTTATGATTAACTGTTGACTAATTCAAACTCAATTAATTTGTCTATCCAAGAGGTTTTTTACAAAACAGAGATGTAATTTTTTTACTACCTAAACTACCAAGCAATAATTTAACTAGAGCAATTAACCAAACAAATAACAATTTCGAGTAACAAACAGTAGGAGAGGATATTCCAGGGTCACAGGCTAGTTAACAATCGTGTTATGTTCTTAGCTTAAAATGACTAATCGATTTACCTGGATTGTTGATTGACAGGGTTAATGTTACTCATAAGAATCTGTCGAGTTCTTACTCGCCTATTCAAGTTAACTCAATGCCTATATGTCTATGGAATTAAGATTAACAAGAATGCATTTACAATTCCTGTATTTCAACCAAGCAAGGCAATTGGGTATATGTCTATCCCAATTGCTAATCCGTTCCCCGAGGCCCGGGTTCAAGAACTTGCCCTATTTAATTCTATATGCAATCTAAAGTTCCCACTTTCGAGTTCAACTAAAGATTCGTAGATAGTATTTCACTGTTAGCTACTCAGCAAAATAATTAAAAGCAGAATTAAATAAACAACCCAATATGATAAACCAACTTTGTCAAATTGAACTTCAAACAACAACATTCATGTTTCACCTATGACCCTAGAACAATGGGTTTTAGCTACTCATGTTGGTGTTCATCACAAATAGATTCGATTTCATCCCAAATAGCAAAAACCAAGAGAACAAAAGAAGAACTTGATGGTCAAATCTCCTCCTTGCCTCTTGTCTCTCTATTTCTTGTACTAGACTATGAAAAACCTCCTACCTCTTCCTTGGGCGAGCTTGACTTTATATAGGTTAAGTGAGTTTTCCTCCAGATTTCCAATTCTGCCCCTAAATAACTCTTCCCGGATTTTGGACTAGCGCGACCGCGCACCTGGACGCGCATCTGGCCGCGCTAATTGGCTGAGATTCTGTCATGGACGCGCTAAAAGTAGCGTGGTCGCGCATGTCCAGTTCTGTGTTTCATCACTTATGTTCCTCGTCTTCAAGCATACTCAGCTCTGAGGGGTCTTTCTTGCTCCAAAATGGTTCCAATCACAACTGTTTAAGGAATCACCTAGGCTCCTCATCCTGCAATATATACAATTCACAATTAGAGCCTATTTTTCATCAATTAACCATATTATGATATTGGAATATAGTCAAGTGGGAGCACAAACAATCGCCAAATTACCTAGATTTAACCTATTATCAACACCCCATACTTACTTCATTGCTAGTCCTCGAGCAATCAAATTATACACTCTAAAGGTTCCTTTTTCTCAACTATTTCCCCCAACGCCATACACCCAGAACAATTTACATACATTACGCCTAGTAGTGAACAATCCTAGCCTCAAAAGTCGACTCTTCAAGTGCCATGCAATATTCATACTTCCTTAACATACTCTAAATAGAAGTCAAGACTTGCTTTTCCGTCACGAATCATATGCCCTCACAATCACATCAACGAAAATTGAATTTAATCCACACATTCGCATCATATGCTCACATATATCAAAGAAATCATTCACCCTCACAAAAGAAGTCACTTGCATGCAATTGATACCATAAGTTTGCCCTTAATGTAAATCTCTACTAATGTAGGCTTGTTCGACCCAAAATCAATTAGAACTTTTTTCTGGTTGTAATGTGGGCTAAGGGATGGGTAGGATATATTTCGAAATATGGACTAACCCTCCTAAGCACTTTAACACATCACATGAGCAATTTTAGCGCAAATTCTTCAACCCACCTCACTTCCATAAACAATATCACCCTACAAATACTCCCTTCTTCTTTAAGCAATATATTAATTCATACCCACTAGCTGGAACAAGACACAATGTATTCCTCTTTTTTTTTCCAGTTCATTCTTCTTTTCACTCAATTTCCGCTAGTGGTGTATTAGTTTACAAAACAAGGGCACCTTTCTTCCTTTTATTGATTCCACTCAAAAGCCACCACACACTTAGTTCTTTCTTACTTCTTTTAGCGCTCATCTCACAATTAAAGTGCTTTAAGAGGTAAAAGGATCAAAACAATGTCAATTAAGAACAAAAAGGGTATAGGCTCGTAATGCGGGTGCCAAACAAAAGTCCATAGGCTCAAAAGGGTTAACTAGGGACAAATTTTATTTGTGACAAGCAATTAAGCTCAAAAAGATCAAAGAAAGCCTAAAATCATTTTTCAAACCGAGCATCACCTAAAATTCCGCTTCAACTCACATACCGGGCAAGTTCTAGATACAAGTACAATACATGGACTACACAAAAACCTCACCACACATGGCATAAGACTCATTCCAGATCAGCTCATCAAGACGCTCCGTTACGAGCATTCAATTCAGCAACAAATATACAAATTAAGGCACTTTAGTAAGATTCAACAAATAAGACTAAGCGTTAGACTCTAGGGTCAATTGTGTTCAGGTGTGTCAACGCTATGGGTTCTCTTTTGATTCTCTAGCTCGTAGCCCATTAACCTAATCTACAAAATAAAAAGAAAACTACCTATACCCGATTCAAGTTAAACCCTTGGAAAAGAACTCTGGCCTAAATAAAAACCAAGGGGGAGTTGTTACACTATCTAAGAAAAAAATAAAAAAAAATCCTTTTGGTGTTTTCTCTAGACTAACTTTCCTCAAGAAAATTGTTTACAGGCTCCGTCATCAGGAGGAGTCTACATATTTGCCCCTTTTTTTTCGACTCAGTCCCTCAAGAACCCCGTCGATGGGGATCCATCGTCGGGACGAGCCATATAATTGTTTTAAACCAACGATTCCTACTTAACAACATCAAAATTATCAAAGCAAAATGAAACAAAACAAAACCAACAGTCAATTGATACAATCACATACATACAATGAAGGAATCCCCACTCCACACTTAAAAATGAAGACATGTCCCCATGGCTTAAAATTTGAAAGAGCAGTGAGGTAAAGGAACTTCCCCAAAGGCTCACTCCTGGTCGGAGACAGTGTCTGGGTTGACGTGGCACGCACGACCCAAAGCTCGCAACCAGCCCATGAATTTCTTTTCCGACTTCACTTGTCGATCAGCTACCGCGTCTACTCGAGTGCCCAAATCAGGCATGGAGGTTCGCAAACCAGCCATCTCCGCCTTCATCGCAGTAAAATGGGACACCCGGGAAGCTCCTGAAGATGTTGCCGTCCCAGATGGTCCTGTTGTTGCCACATTTTGCTCCTGAGCTTGTGGTGCTGTCCCCATGTTCTCCTCAGCATCCTCTCCTTCATGAGAATCATCAGAGCTACTACTCGCAGACCGGCCACCTCTCGCCACCTCCTCTACTACTCCCGACTCTTTTCCCGTGGTCACCTTATCAGCACGGAATTGGCCTTCCCTTTTCACCAACCCATCCACAGCTAGATTTTCGGGCACCTGAGCATCCCTGCATAGTTGAGTAACTAAAGAAGGGAAAAAGAACCCATACCTTTTGACTTGGCTGCGGACGAATATCTCTTTATGCATCACTTTGGCCACGTCGAAGTCGTGACCATTTACAAAGCACCAAATCAATGCAGCGCGGGGCCCATTGACCTCTGTAGTATTGTGAGATGGAATCAAGCAGTTGGTTATGAGGTACAGCCAGCACTTCCTTTCAAAGGTGAGTGCTGAGGAGTGAAACTTCTCCCCATAGTCCATCCATACCACTTCTTTCCCGGGTGCACAAATTGTCTCAAAGAATCGCGCCCATTTTTCGTTCGTTGGGTTGCGGCCGTATTCATAGAAGTCATCATAACCAACCGGAGGTGGAAGCAGCTGGTAGGTCGTCCGTATCGCCTCAACAGAAGCATTCACTGCCCTTCAGCACACCATGACTACTCCATTATCATGCTCTACCACATTCGCATAAAATTCCCGCACAACTATTGCATTGCCCTCACCGGGCTCATTGATGAATGTGTGCAACCCCCACCTCACCAACTCCTCGTACATGTGAGGGTAGTGTCTCTAGAGCTGTCTGACGTTAATACCTCTCTCCGGAATTGGCATTTTACGAGCTTTTTCCGCAAAACGGGCATGAGCATTGGCCGAAACAAATTTGGAACTATCAAAGGAGCGTGCAGGTGCAGCCCCTCGTGACCTAGATGAACCAGCCTGGCTGCTCGACGAGGCCCCTGTGGCGCATCGTTTCCTAGATGGAGTTATGATGCCTGCAAAACGGAGACACATTAGTACAGCCCAATAGAAATTTTGTGACTCAATGCGGTTACTCAGACTTCACACGCATAAGGGGTCACAAACTATATAATCACGATCATTGGGGCCTTTCCACAAATACCTAGTGGGCATTAGGCCTTCACAACCCCTTATTAAACTTTTTAGAACAAGAATCACCCACTGACACTCACCAACATCACATATCAAGTGGGATTCCACCCCACACTTATCATCCACCAACACTACAACATCTTGCACCAATTTCTCTACAAAATCTAAGTACAACTACTACAACATAGGCATAAGAATACAACCAAAAAAATCTGAAAAAATAGAGAGAGAAATAAAAAAGAAGAAAGAAATTAGGGCTCATACCTGTGGTGAAGGAGAATGGGGAAGATGCTAGTGAACTCGGGGGGGGGGGGGGTCGTGAGATGGGGGACGGGTGGGTTTGGGATTTGGGAGTGTTTAGAGGAAGGTTTTGTTTGTGTTTGAGTTGGAATGGGGGAGGGGTTTTCTTTTGTTGAATGGGGGGTTCAGGTACCGGGGGGCGTTTATTAGATGGGGGAAAAGGGTAATTGAGTCTAAAGAATAAACAAAAAAAAAATGAAAAACTGAAAATACACTTGAAAACGCCGGATTTTTTTTACGGAATTGGCGCGCCCAGATGCGCGAGCGCGCTAGATTTAACGCGTCCAATACAGAACCCAAGAGCTACTAGCGCGTCCAGTAGCACGGTCGCGCTAGTAGCGCGTTCAACAACGCGATCAGGTGCGCGGCCAAGGTAGAAAGTTTGTAGTTTAGCGCGCCCAGTAGCGCGTCCAATAGCGCGGGCGCACACCTGGGCGATTTTTATTCTTCAACTTTTCACCTGTTCTTACCTCGTTCGATGGCCTTAGCACCTGCCCTTTGTCACCTGCATTGGTTAGCTCTTCCTAAAACACAAAATTAACACCACTACTATCGTTGGGTTGCCTCCCAACCAGCGCCTTATTTAACGTCGTGGCACGACGGTTACAACAATTCAATGGGTTGCCTCCCATCTAGCGCCTAATTTAACGTTGCGGCACGACTCAACACGTTCTCAAGCATCCGTCAAGTCCACTGAGGTCTTGTGACGTGCAAAGTCACCACCCCAGTAATGTTTTATCCTTTGACCATTCACCAAGAAAGTACCAATTGAACTCATATCCTGCAACTCCACAGCTCCATGAGGCTTCACACTTACCACAACAAAAGGGCCTGACCAACGAGATTTAAGCTTTCTTGGGAAAAGCTTCAACCCTGAATTGAACAAAAGAACTTCTTGCCCTGGCTCAAACTCTCGATGTTGGATGTGCTTGTCATGCCACCTCTTAGTCTTCTCTTTGTACAATTTGGCATTTTCATATGCGTGCAAATGAAACTCATCAAGCTCGTTGAGTTGCAACAACCTCTTCTTGCCAGCCAAGTCTCCATCCATATTCAGCTTTTTAATTGCCCAATAGGCCTTGTGTTCAAGTTCGACGGGCAAGTGACATGCCTTCCTATAAACTAACTTTTACGGAGAAGTACCTATGGGAGTTTTGTATGCAGTTCGATATGCCCACAATGCGTCGTCTAACTTCCCTGCCCAGTCTTTTCTATTTGCACTCATTGTTTTCTCAAGAATCCGCTTTACCTCTCTGTTTGACACTTCCACTTGACTGCTCGTCTGGGGGTGATAGGCAGTGGAAACTTTGTGTTTGACTCCGTACTTTGCAAGAACATTATTCAGCAGTTTATTGCAGAAATGCGTTCCTCCATCACTGATCAACACTCTGGGAGTTCCAAAGCGTGTGAAGATGTGCTTCTTAACAAAGCTTACCACCACCTTTGCATCATTAGTAGGAAGAGCAATGGCCTCCACCCACTTAGACATATAATCGACTGCCACCAAGATATACCTATGACTATTGGAGTACGGAAACGGTCCCATGAAGTCAATTCCCCAAACATCAAAAAGCTCCACTACCAGAATGTTTTGCAGCGGCATCTCATGCTTCTTTGTGATCATTCCACTTCTTTGGCACCTGTCACACATTTTAACAAAGGCGTGTGCATCCCTAAACAATTTTGGCCAATAGAAACTTGATTGTAGCACTTTCTGGGTGGTCTTGTCTCCACCATGATGACCTCCGTATGGCGAGGCGTGACAGCTATGACGTATGGCATTCATCTCCTCCTCAGGAACACATCTTCGCACCAACTGATCTGCACATAGCCTATATAAGAATGGCTCATCCCACATGTAAAGCCTCACATCATGCAGGAACCTTCTTCTATTATTGGGTGTCAATTCTGGTGGTGTCACCCTGCTTGCAATAAAGTTCACATAATCTGCATACCACGGGGTTGTGCTTGAGGTGATTGCCAATAACTGCTCATTAGGGAATGTTTCTTTGATTACACCCCCTTCAGCTACATGGTTCCGATTTTCTAATCTGGACAAGTGATCAGCCACTTGATTCTCTGTTCCTTTACGATCTTGGATCTCTAGGTTAAACTCTTGCAAGAGGAGGAACCACCGAATCCATCTCGGCTTAGCGTCTTTCTTCTCAAATAGGTATATGATAGCTGACTGATTTGTGTAGACGATGACTTTGGTCCCCACTAGATATGACCTGAACTTGTCAAACGCCCACACCACGGCAAGTAACTCTTTTTCAGTGATTGTGTAGTTCATCTGAGCTGGATTCAGAGTTTTGCTCGCATAGTAGATGGAGTGGAAGATTTTATTTCTCATTTGCCCCAAAACAGCTCCAATAGCCAAGTCACACGCATCGCACATCAACTCAAATGGCTGCTCCCAATCCGGAGCAATTATGATTGGTGCAGTCACCAACCTTCCCTTCAGATCCTCAAATGCCTTCAGACATGCAGCATCAAATTTGAAGGCGACATCCTTCTCAAGCAACCTGCACAAGGGAGAGGAAATTTTCGAGAAATCTTTAATGAAACGACGATAAAAACTTGCATGGCCCAAGAAACTTTGACAGATATCGGTGGGGGCAATTTTTCAATCGCTTCCACCTTTGCCTTGTCCACCTGCAAACCATCTTTGGATACCTTGTGCCCCAAAACTATACCTTCACGTACCATGAAATGGCACTTTTCCCAATTTAGCACCAAGTTAGTTTCTTCACACCTAGCAAGTACTTTATCAAAGTTCATCAAGCAGTTATCAAAAGAACATCCAAACACAGATTCCATGAACACTTCCACAAACCTCTCAACCATGTCAGTAAAAATAGCCATCATACATTTTTGAAAAGTCGTAGATGCATTACAAAGACCGAAGGGCATTCTCTTGAACGCATATGTGCCATAAGGACACGTAAATGTGGTTTTCTCTTGGTCCGCTGGGGCTATAGCAATCTGATTATACCCTGAGTAACCAGCTAAGAAGCATTAGTACTCCTGACCAGCTAATCTATCAAGCATTTGGTCAATAAAGGTGAGGAGAAAGTGGTCCTTCCGGGTGGCATTGTTCAATTTTCTATAATCAATGTAAATTCTCCACCCGGTGACAGTTCTTGTAGGGATTAAATCATTATTCTCATTAACTACTACAGTCATCCCCCCTTTCTTGGGTACACATTGAACTGGGCTTACCCATTTGCTGTCTGAGATAGGAAATACAATACTTGCATCAAGCCACTTAATCACTTCTTTTCTTACCACTTCTTTTATGATTGGATTGAGTCGGCGTTGTTGCTCTACATTGGGCTTGTGTCCGTCCTCCATGAGGATTTTGTGCATGCAAAAGGCTGGGCTAATGCCCTTAATGTCAGACATCGTCCACCCAAGTGCTCGTTTGTGCTCACATAGCACTCTCAACAGCTTTTCTTCCTGCAATTTAGACAAGTCCGAAGAAACAATAACAGGTAAAGTGTCAGAGTCACCCAAATAAGCATATTACAGGTGAGGTGGAAGAGGTTTAAGCTCCAATTTTGGGGCTTCCTCAATTGACGGCTTTGGAGGAGGTCCCTCTGGCCTATTCAAAGGCTCAAAGGGGTGTATCCCTTACATGTACGCACAAGATGTATCTAGGATGTGCATCATCTCCTCAACCTCCTCGTCAGCCCCCAGGCTATCAAGCAACATAAGTGCTTTCTCTAGAGAATCGTCTAGATATACACTCGAATAATGAATCTTCTCATCAGCCTCAACAACAGATATCATTGAGAGCTCCTCATAGTGGCGGGGAAGTTGGATTTCTTTGTAGACATTAAAAACTGCTTCTTCGTCATTTACCCTCAAAATCATCTTTCCCTCTCTCACTTTGATAATTGCATCACCAGTAGCTAAGAGAGGTCGCCCCAATATGATTGGAACCAGTTCATCAGCATCATAATTGAGGATAATGAAATCAGCAGGGAAGATGAATTTCCCAATCTGCAGCAACACATCTTCAATCACCCCTTCAGGGTGTGCTATCGATCTATCAGCCAACTGCAACATCATAGTAGTGGGCCTTGGAGCTCTCAGGCCAATTGTTTGAACAAAGACAGGGGCATCAGATTTATGCTCGCCCCCAAATCACAAATAGCATGACCCACATCAATATTACCAATGCGCACAGGAATCGTGAAGCTGCCAGGATCCTTAAGCTTTTGAGGGAGCTTATTTTGGACCCTTGAAGTGCACTCCTCAGTAAGTGTCATTGTCTCAAATTCAGTTAATCTTCTCTTGTGAGCCACTATATCTTTTATGTACTTAGCATACTTTGGAATTTCAAGAAGCACATCAACAAGTGGGATATTCAATTGAACCTGGCTCAACATAGAGAAAAATTTTGTGAACATGCGATCATCATTCTTTTTCTGCAATCTCTGGGGGAAAGGTGGTGGTGGCCTTGGGGCCTCCACTGGCTCTGGAATTTTAGCAACATTCTTTGGCTCGTGAGTCACTTTAGGGATCAACTCTCCCTCAGGTATGGGCTTGTCTTTCTTTTTCTTTGGCACTTCCTCTAGCTCCCTCCCGTTTCTAAGTGTAACTGCATTCACTTGAGGGTTCTTTTCTGTATCACTTGGGAGAGCGCATGCAGGTCTAGTGTTTTGATTTGTTGCTAACTGCCCCATTTGCCTCTCAAGATTTCTGAAGTCGGTCCTTAGTTATTGATTGTCAATCAACAACTTCTTTAGCAAATCATTGGTACTTTCTTCCATTTGTTGGGGTGGTCTGTGAGGCTGATTGAAACTCCCTTGGGGTCTATGCTGATTCTGATTCTGCTGATTTCCACCCCATGAGAAGTTGGGATAATTCCTCCAATTTGGATTGTAAGAATTCTCGTATTGTGCATGCTGATTCGGTGGACCTCTGTTCTGTTGCCCCACATAATAGATGGATTCTAGATTTGTGGGGCACATATCACTCATATGACTGTCGCCACAGAGTTCGCATAAAATAGTCATTTGTTGTACATGTTGCATTGTCTGTGGTTGCTGCATTGTCATCCTAGTCATCTGATTGGCCAGCTTTGCAATATCGGCTCTCATGGCTGACACTTCGTCGAGCTCAAGTAACCCAACTGATTTTTGCTTAACAACCTTTCGTGAATCACCATCACCTTGCCAGTTATTATCATTAGCAGTGAAGTTATTCAGTAAGATTTGAATTTCACTGTACGGTCTGGCCATGCAACTACCCCCACAAGTTGAATCAAGATTCATCTTTGAAGCATCATCTAACCCATCTACAAAAGTGTGACCCAATACCTCGTCCGTCTGGCAATGATGAGGACAGTCTCTGAGTATCTTCTTGTACCTTTCCCATGCTTGATGAATGTCTCGCTAGCTCGTTGTTCAAACCCAAGAATTTGACTCCTCAATATCTTTGTTTTCTTAGTGGGGAAAAACTTGATTAAGAATTTCCTTGCCAGATCATCCCAAGTGCGGATTGAATTCGCTGGCTCCTTATTCAACCACTCCTTAGCTTCCCCGATCAGTGAAAAGGGGAAAAGTGTCAGCCTGACATAGTCCTTGGAAACGTTCAGATAATTGTAAGTGTCCGTAATTTCCAAGAAATTTTGAATGTGCCTCTGCGGGTCTTCATGAGGTAAGCCCACAAATAGCCATGTGGATTGGATCAGCTGCACCATGTATTGTTTTAGCTCAAAGGGCCCAGTGATATCAGGCTTCACAATAGCCTGAGTCATATTATCCAGACTGGGCCTTGCGGCTTCGATCACCGTGCGTTCCTCATTACCTGTCATCTCAATTAGCTGTGGTTGAACTACGATGTCCAACTCTCTTTCAATTCTAGTTCTAGCGTCCACCTCCCTCCTCAATCTGTGAAGTGTTCGTTCAATTTCGGGATTAAGAGGAAGAACATTGTTTGCGCTTCTACTTCTTCGCATTCAAGAAAAGAAAACTTGTATTGGCACAAACAAAGTGAACTGAAAATTAAAACTTGAATAAATA
This sequence comes from Nicotiana sylvestris, assembly GCF_000393655.2. Lineage (NCBI taxonomy): Eukaryota > Viridiplantae > Streptophyta > Magnoliopsida > Solanales > Solanaceae > Nicotiana > Nicotiana sylvestris. The sequence continues at coordinate 212,721,593 of NC_091059.1, read as the reverse complement.
AATAATAAAAGCTCAACTCAGTCAAGTAGCTAATTTCTAAGTCTTCGGCAACGGTGCCAAAAATTTGTTGCGACCAAAAATACTCACGGAAGTGCACGTGATCGTCAAGTAATAGAGTAGTGAGTAGAGTATCGTTCCCACGAAGACTTATGATTAACTGTTGACTAATTCAAACTCAATTAATTTGTCTATCCAAGAGGTTTTTCACAAAATAGAGATGTAATTGTTTTACTACCTAAACTACCAAGCAATAATCTAACTAGAGCAATTAACCAAACAAATAACAATTTCGAGTAACAAACAGTAGGAGAGGATATTCCAGGGTCACGGGCTAGTTAACAATCGTGTTATGTTCTTAGCTTAAACTGACTAATCGATTTACCTGGATTGTTGATTGACAGAGTTAATGTTACTCATAAGAATCTGTCGAGTTCTTACTCGCCTATTCAAGTTAACTCAATGCTTATATGTCTATGGAATTAAGATTAACAAGAATGCATTTACAATTCCTGTATTTCAACCAAGCAAGGCAATTGGGTATATGTCTATCCCAATTGCTAATCCATTCCCCGAGGCCCGGGTTCAAGAACTTGCCCTATTTAATTCTATATGCAATCTAAAGTTCCCACTTTCGAGTTCAACTAAAAATTCGTAGATAGTATTTCACTGGTAGCTACTCAGCAAAATAATTAAAAGCAGAATTAAATAAACAACCCAATATGATAAACCAACTTTGTCAAATTGAACTTCAAACAACAATATTCATGTTTCACCTATGACCCTAGAACAATGGGTTTTAGCTACTCATGCTAGTGTTCATCACAAATAGATTCGATTTCATCCCAAATAGCAAAAACCAAGAGAAGAAAAGAAGAACTTGATGGTCAAATCTCCTCCTTGCCTCTTGTCTCTCTATTTCTTGCACTAGACTATGAAAAACCTCCTACCTCTTCCTTGGGCGAGCTTGACTTTATATAGGTTAAGTGAGTGTTCCTCCAGATTTCCAATTCTGCCCCTAAATAACTCTTCCCGGATTTTGGACTAGCGCGACCGCGCACCTGGACGCGCATCTGGCCGCGCTAATTGGCTGAGATTCTGTCATGGACGCGCTAAAAGTAGCGCGGTCGCGCACCTGGGCGCACATGTCCAGTTCTGTGTTTCATCACTTCTGTTCCTCGTCTTCAAGCGTACTCAACTCTGAGGGGTCTTTCTTGCTCCAAAATGGTTCCAATCACAACTGTTTAAGGCATCACTTAGGCTCCTCATCCTGCAATATATACAATTCACAATTAGAGCCTATTTTTCATCAATTAACCATATTATGATATTGGAATATAATCAAGTGGGAGCATAAACAATCGCCAAATTACGTAGATTTAACCTATTATCACTTCCTATAAGTAATCATCTTTTAAGAGAAATCTTTTATATTATCATCTAACACGAGAGATTAAAAAAATCCTCAAATGTACCACGTTCAATTACAACTAATCAACTGCTACAAAATATACATAAACAAACAGAATATAGCATAGAAAGTCAATGGAATACCAGGCTGAAACAAGCAATAGCAAACTTTGCCTTCACACCTAATCGTGCCATCAAACATCTCCCATTCATCAGTTTTGTAGAGCAGAGGAATTCAGCATGATTTCCGACACCTATGCCACATCAAGCGACGCCTCGTATGTCGATGATCGTGGCATAATCAGAGTCACCTTCGTCCACTGTTGGAGCATTGAAAAAGACGTAAAATCACGCCTGTCATTATCCAGCGAAATCTCTATTAAAATTGAAGTCCCTTCATCAGAATCTGCTCAACACATCGCCAGCAATGAAGATCTCTTAACTGAATTATTACTGCACTTGCCCCCAAAATCTCTACTTCGTTTCCAGACAGTCTCAAAACACTGGCTTTCCATTATTAGCAGTCCCCAATTTCGTCGCCTTCACACTCGTATGAATGCCCGGTCCTCTGCCTCTACTATTGGTTTGTTCTTGTGCCGAAACCCCGCTTACAATTTTCTTTCTTTGCATGAAGAAGATTTCTCCACAATGAGTATGATGAATGAAAGATTCTCCAGTATACGTGATGGTAAAATATTTTATGGTATGAATTCTTGCAACGGACTATTTTGCCTAGATTTTAAACTGAGTGATGGGAGAAGGGAGTTTTACATTTACAATCTCATCACTGGTGAAAATAGGTTCATTCCACTACCAGAAACAATCAACGAACCCGACTTAGTAAGAACTATGAATTTAGCTTTTGATCCTGAAAAATCAGGTGATTACGATGTTGTTTGTGTTTGGTTGTCTGTGTCTGAGAATCAACTTCGGTTCTCAGTATATTCATCAGGTACTGGAAATTGGAGGCATTCTAATGAATATTATGATTGTAATGAATATGGAGGCGCGGATTTATGCTTCTATTATGGTGTTTTTTGGAATGGAGCTGTTCATTGGGTTAGTCAAACAGGCCCCTTTTTGTGCTTTGAAGTTGGAAATTGTAGCTTCAGACCAATGCTTACTACTCCAATTCCTGAAGAACAGTGGCTCAGAAATATTGAATACTTTGGGGAATGTGGAGGGCACTTGCATCTTATTCAACATAATGATCATCCAAGTACAGAATTTGATATTTTTGAGCTGGAAGTTAATTACTCTGGGTGGTTTGTTAAGTACCATGTTAACTTGGATTTTTTACCTAATTTGTACCCTGTTATGGTGAATCAAGAAATGAATTCACCAGAAGAATATGCCTATACGAACGTGTTTTCGACGATTTGTTTTGTTGATGATGAGAAAGATAAGGCAAGGCTATTGTTATCGCTTCCTGGAAAAATCATTTTGTATAACATGAACGATGGGAAGATCGAAGAGTTAGCGGATGTGAAGCCTGCTAGTTTCAGGCTTTTCATTGATGGAGCTCGCTATGATGGCTTTGAAATGTACAAACATGTTGAAACTTTGGCTCGTGTTTGATTGAGTTTCTCTTCTCTGTATCATTGCAATGCAACGGACACATTTGAGTTTCTCTTCTTTCATCTATTTTATGCTCCTTGATTACATTTCAATGTATTTGTAACAAAACCTATGGATTTCGTTGGCTTGTTAGCAACTTCTTGCAAAAAGAGAATATCTCCACCCCAAAATTAAAACAACAATATAAAAGCTAGAATGTTGGAATGCTAAATGTTGAACAACAAAAATATCCTCAAAATATTGACAGACTTTTATACCCTTCACATTTGAATTATTTCTTCAAACAAAAACATTAAAATGTGGGATAAAACTGTAACATCTAGTGCCTAAAATTTAGTTGCTCGACAAGATTATCCATGGGAATATCTGTTTTGGCTCCGTTTATCACGTCTAACAGCTCGTACCTAGGAGTTATATCAGAACTATGAATCAAAAAACATAGGCAAACGTATAAGTGTATTTTAGCTTCCACATAAACAGTTTAGGTCCATAGCACCAATTTACTCAGTCCTTTTTTAACTTTCATAAATAACTGACTACTAGAAAGAAAAGACAGGAAGTTGAATTCTTACCTGGTTATTTGCAAGGTCTTTTGGTCCTATTTCAATCCAAAGAGGAACCCCCTTCATTTCCCAATGAGAATATTTATAGTTGTCTCTGAAGTCTGCCTCAGCACGAATACCTGATTCATTCAACCTCTTAACGGTAGCAGCACAGGCATCAAAGATCCCTTGAGTATTTGCATCCTTGTATGGCACAGGAATAACAATTACTTGATGAGCTCCTGGATACCTCAACTGTAGTCGTGAAGAGCCCACCGGCAAACTTCTCAAGCTCACTTTTCTTTCCCTTACCGACGGGAACAGCTAAAAATTATTCATATATACGTCTATACAATTCAAGATTTCAAGAACCTGAACCAAAGATAGTCCCAAGATCAGCATTAGTGAAAAAGACCATAATTGTATAAGCAAAAATAGTCTATGAACTTGAACAGAGAAGTAGGAACCTTAGCAGCAAGTCTTTTCTGGGCCAAATCAAGGCACCTTAGTGCCAAGCAACTAATTCTCACAAAAGCTTTTCCACTAATTTGCTCAGATTTATTCACCAATAATACAAGATAAGAAGACTATTAGAAGAAATCGACAGCAAATGGAGAAGGATAAGCCAAAGAGAAACATAAAGTAGTCTCCACTGATGTTTAAGTAGCAGGTAAAGAAATACAGGTCTCAACATACTTTATCCACAAGGACAATAGAGTATCAACGTAGAAGGCAGCTGTCTGCAAGTGTTGGAACAGAATTCTGAAACTAGTCTTATGGTTGACCTGACCCAAAATTTAACACCAGTTCCAATGTAGCAAAAAATACATGAAAGTAGCTTATTTGTAAGTTGTGATACTGACCCCTATTACTCTAAAGTAATACTTCATATCCGTACTAAGAATGTTCCATAGTTCAATCGAGTAATTCTACTTTTTATATACAGATTGATCACTCCCTTTCCTTTATGCAATCATACAAATAATTTCACTTTCTAAGAAAGCTACAATCTGACACATTCTTCATTTTAATATAATTTTCACCAATTTAACCCTAATAAAAGAGCAAAATCTGATTTATCCACATTCTCCATTTGAAACTGAATACACATTTTCAATTTTTTCTTATTTGCACCAAGTTCAAATAAGACAAAACATAGATGCAGGATTATTTCAAAATATCTTTGGCTGAAGCGGGGCAGAAATTGAAGCGGGAAGACCATATGACTCATATATTATCTCCCAATCCTTCCAACGGCCTAAGCTATTAACACATTGTATGAGGTAAATAAATGCCAAAGCTCATAAACAGCCCAATTGCAGATCAATCAATGAGAAGAAAACTCCCTCCCTCCTTCCTTCCCTCCCTCCCTCCCTCCGACCGAAAAAAGCAAAATGCCATGTTCCTTAAGTTCGTTGCTTTGACGTCAGTATCATCTTCATTTCATGGAGACAGGCACCGAGATCATCTCATGTCAAGACAGGTTAGCAGGTCAGTCCTTGTAATTTGGAGTAAATGCTAAGTTGTTAGCGCCTTCTAGTTCTGTCTTGATATAAAAATCAACTATAATTCTTCCCACAAAACCAACAACAATTAAGAAAAAAAATTCTTTTAGATGGTCAATATTAACACTGGAAAGACTAACTTGACATCATAAAGCAAATATAACACACAGAAAGACTGAATTGGAAGATTCACTGTAAAACGATCTTACAGAGTTACTATATTGCTATCTGCATCAAATGCAATCAAATTAGGCACTATACTAAGGTATTTAGATGCAGCTCAATAAGAGGTTCAGTTTTTGTCTTCAAATAACTTTAGTTGCTGATATGCACTGTTTAATTTTTGTTTTAAAAGAACTTTAGTTGCTGATATGCATACTCCAAGAATATCTGAATACCTCGGTACCTGCCTCCTCCTTTGTTGCCAAAGCAATGTGTCCTTCTTGCCAAAGAAACTCACGACTCCTGAATAAGGAACATAAGCAAATCATTACCACACATCCCGAAGGCCTCAAAAGAATTTAGGATTAAAATGGAGTTTTTGTCATCTAAGCTGCAAACATTTGCTGCACTTGAATCACATTAACATGCTCACAAAGGAAAGGCAAAAGGATGTAAGACAAAAATAAACTCAAAAGGGCACCTGATGAAGGGGGTAGGGTTGCTAAACTCCCATCGTACAACATTGCACCACTGGTTGAGTCTCAAGGGCAAGTCATGATGTCCCCTTATCCACTTAGAGAAGTAAGGATACATCACTGTTTCACTAGTTGGTCGAATTGCAATGGGTACTTCCAAATCAGACTCACCAGATTTCGTAACCCAAGCAACCTGAAGAATGATATAAACCCATTATGGGCATAATAATAATACGTCTATAACACAATTCAGTCCCCATATTTTGTAACTGTTAGAATAATTATGTAAATAGAAGTAAATAACCCTAATTCCATATGTATTAGGAGTAGGGCATGTTATGTATATATACATAGGGCTCATTTTATCATGCTTAACATATGAGAATAATATCAATAATATTCCTCCCGTGTATTCTCACATGGTATTAGAGCTTTAGTGAGAAACCTATCGTTGTGCATCATTCCAGCGGCTTCCGGGAAGAAAGACCTCGTCGCCGTGCAATTTTCCGGTGACTTAGAAGGCTGCCCGTAATCACATCAATTTCTGTTGGTGTGTGCAAAAAACCAACACCACCACAAGACTCCTCAGGCTCCGGCGACCAAACCCCATTAAACCCCACCGGAAAATGCATGTACACGCGCCGGAAAAGGAAGAAATTTTCCGGCGAGATCTGACTCGCACGCCCCACGCGCCGGCGCGTGAGCAGTGTTCCGGCCATATTCTAAAAAACTTTCAATTGGACAACAGGATCACCTTCTGATAGACGTTCTACTTCTGGATATTGTGTCTTAGTAGGAGGAAATTCGGTATCTTGGAAGAGCAAGAAACAGAATGTGGTTGCTCAGTCTAGTGCAGAAGCGGAATATCGAGCAATGGCAATAGCGACATGTGAGCTAATTTGGATAAAACAGTTGCTCAAGGAGTTGAAATTTGGCGAGATTAGTCAGATGGGACTTGTGTGTGATAATCAAGTTGCTCTTCATATTGCGTCAAATCCAGTGTTCCATGAGAGAACTAAACACATTGAGATTGTCTGTCACTTTGTTAGGGAAAAGATACTCTCGGGAGATATTGCTATAAAGTTTGTGAAGTCGAATGATCAGCTTGCAGATATTTTCACCAAGTCCCTCACTGGTCCTCGTATTAACTACATATGTAACAAGCTCGGTACATATGATTTATATGCACCAGCTTGAGCAGGAGTGTTAGAATAGTTATGTAAATAGTAGTAAATAATCATAATCTCATATGTATTAGGAGTAGGACATGTTATGTGTGTGTATATATATAGGGCTCATTGTATCATGTTTAACATATGAGAATAATATCAATAATATTTTCTCCCGTGCATTCTCACAGTAACAAAACCACTCTGAAGAATGATCACAGCCCATGGTGAGCATAGTTATCAAAATTGAAAGGAACAATACATTGCACAAGTGATGATACCAACTTAACACCATGATATGATACTTGATACCACAATGAAGTTATTACTATCACCACAAAACTAAAGATAACTCAAAAAAATTCCTCACTTCTCAGAATCCTACGCGGCCCAACTTCATGACGACTTTCTAAAATTATAATGATGAAATTTAAAAAAAGAAAGGCAAAACCCCGTCACTATTAAGCGCTATAATCAGCAATATGCGGCATGAGTAACAGAAGAAAATTTTTCCTATTGTAGATACTTTTGAAAGCTTCAGGAAACTTAAGCAATCAAGGTACAAAAGCGGGAAAGTAAGAAAAATGTGGAGTAAACATTTATTTAGAAGACATTATACTAGCTTCTAATATGCTTCACAGGCTAAAAGCAGAAAAACTTGACACTATAAGGCTTAAGTTAAAAAAGTGCCAAGTCTCCCCTCAGGAGCAAATCCCTCTATGTGGTCCTTTTCCTTTTGTAGAACAGCAGGGGACACAAACAAAGAAAAGTAAAGAGTTCTTTATCTTCATTTTCTTAATTTCAGCATCAAAAAACACCTGCACATACAGAGCTATGAATCCATTGTAAATGTCCTCAATTAATAAGCAGCAGGAGAAAAGGAAATCATTTCATGGTCAAGCTTACTTGCAATATCTCCCAGATAGACACTGCCCATGGGGCGTAGAATATAACAGCCAGATATGTCGTAGTACTTGATCATTTCACCATTAACGACAACCTATGTTCATATGTTTAAGTTAAAATTTTCATATATGATGTGAAGGAACCCATATATATAAAAAAGAATACATAAACCATCTATATAGAGAGCAGAAATTTAAACAAAATGTATCAGAGAAACAGATGAAAACAGCTATTGAAGAAGCGTGCATGGGTTAAGCTCATGTCACGGGTTTGAATCTTTACTGGCCATGGTAGCAAGCTTCCAAATTAAGGATATGCCGTACCAATAGCCAAGATAGCTGCTTCATAAATGAAATTTCAACGATCAACCCGTGAAATGACAATTATCAGCTATTTTTCTTTTCTTATTTATTTGATCAGCACCCAAAGAAACTACCCCCGCCCCCCTTTCTCTCTTTGTTATTTTAAAGAGAAATCAAAACTTATATCCCAATGTTCCCCCAACATTTGCCCTCCAAACTACTTTAATTCTTCTTTTCTTAATACTGCATTAGACCAACATTTATTATAAGGTAGCACACACAAAAAAAGAAATACACAAACCTGCTAGCCGCAACAATAGAAATAGCTAATGCAGGAAAACAAGGTTCCAATAAGGTGCTATACAAGAAGTTAATTTTTCCATATATGTAGGCAGATGAATAAAAGATATAGCACTTTGATATGCACAAAGATACAACTAATAAAATCGGTCTACTACGTAAGAAGACTAGATTAGAACCTGAATATCTTTTATCCTGATATTAGTATGAACAGCAATATAAATGGTGCATCTGACAAATGTGGGCGTACAGAGAAGCATTACATAAACAAAACAGACTAAAATTACAATTTCAACAAAATGATCTTCCACTAACACTTGCCAAAATTCTACATCAATGATAGAAATCTAATAGAAATCAAAACATTATTCTCAAAAGTGTAGTCCACGTAGCAAGGTGCAAGAAAATGGTGGTTCAGTAGCAATCAGCCAGCCAAGTCCAGAAAGTTGATGAAGAAAACTCTGCTGAACATCTTCCTTTATAAACCCCTGCAGGCAGAGCAGTCACAGCCGTCAATTTACAAATGAAAGCAGTTTCGAATGGTCATATACAAGAAATTTGCAATGTGAGAAAAAGTGTTTTACGTTAATCAGAAGGAACACTGACTAAAAAAATGAAAATACAAAGAATCATGCAAAGCTATATTAGCTGAGTGTCTTAACAAAAAATGCTTCAAAACCCATGAAATGTGAACAGGAAACAAATGCATATCTCGAGCAATTATCCTGTTATATTGTTTTCCCCCTGGGAGAAGAATTGTGAGTCATAAAATGACTTTTCACGGCTCAAAATATAATTTTACAATTAAATGTAAGTAGATTTCATCTGCAAATGACAAACATCTCAAGTGCAGTTCGCCTAGGCAGCTGTGGCCTGTGGATGGCGTTTGCAACAGACGTGAAGCTCCATACATGGCACACATCACAAAACTTGAAAGACAAAGGAAAGCAAGCAATGCCAAAAGGATGGCAACAGATGCAAGATCCTATCTTCAAGTTTGAGATAAGCAATACCTACGTTTTTCCCCTTTTACACCCTTCTTATAAATGGGGAGTGTCAAAGCTTCACTCATTAAAAGCTTCCCAATATTCCCTCTAAATCCATGTGCATATGCTATAAAATGTTGTTTATATTAGAAAGGTTAAGTAGAAAGCTTTCTACTGACTGAATGTATCACTTTCATTTGCTCTAAAATTTTCTACAAGGACTTAATTTCCCCAATATTTTCATGCTCTACTATTAAGCTTGTGCACGATTCGAGTGAGACAAAAGGATTATGTCGGTCAGCTAAAGAAAACAGCTGAGTGCACAGATCTTCTTTCCCAATATATCCTTTTTCTTTTGCTCAGTGGTGTGGATGACAATTAGATGGCATTTTTGGAGAATCTCTTTATCCGGTGTCTAGTTTTGTCCTTGGACCCCATGCTTTATGTTGCCTCTAATATTTTAGAGTACAACGATGAACAAGATAATCCTTTCTTAGTCTTATTCCACAACATGAGTAACCCATGATCTTCAGTAAGAAAAACTAGGAAAATGTACACTTCCTTCCAAGAACAGAAAGCTCCTAGCCTCCTTTTTTTAGCTTGCCAGATACCCATGACCTTGTCCTCACCATACCTTTCAGCTTCATATTCCTTTGGGCCCTGTAGTTCTCCACTCTCCATGCACCACTCAGCTTTTGGCCCTTGGTGAATCCAGAACAAGAGCACCGACGACAGACTAGTATGTCTAATATCCCGTACATCCAATGAGCAGTGAACTAGGACGAGAAATGGCTAATGTTCACCAGAATCATTTTAGTCATTTTGTGAACGAATGCTAGTTCTAAGATAGAAAGATTGAACAAATAGACTACACAGTGCTTGCATTTCTCCATGTGTCACATCCCTTCATTTAATGAAATGCCCGCGAGATCCTAAACTCTGAAGCTGGTATATTTAAATTTGGAATAACAACACAGCAAAGATAAGAGAATCGAAACACTTGCATACATTGTATCTCAACTCAAGGAACTTATCTAAATTCAGCACTTATACATGAATTCCACGTATCGTTAGTAAATGTGGTTACTTCTGATGTTTACACCTGAGCTCTTCCCTTTTGTAAAGGGTAAAGTGCAATGGACATCAACTTCTTAAATCATTGTCTTATAAACCAAACGAAAGAAAGCGTCAATTCCAATCAGATAAAATTGCCCTTCAGTCATCACTACGTAAAGTACACCCAATGACAAGGCACTAGAGTAGTTCAGTGATCAAACAACCTGCAAACATTGCACACATTTAGGTCTTATCTGCATTATGATTTTAGTATTTGACTCCTTTTAGCCCCACCTTTTGTTACGTTAGATATGCACATGCATATTTAAACGGAGACAACCCTTTGGCAAGCTTATTTGACTCAAGATAACCTTAGCAAAAGAGGCATTCAACTAGAAAAGGCCTATGACAAAGTCCTGAGGGAGGTCCTGCGGAGATGTTTGGAGGCTAAAGGTGTACCTGCTGCTTACATTAGGGCGATTAAGGACATGTATGATGGAGCTAAGATCCGGGTGAGGACAGTGGGAGGGGACCCGGACCACTTTCCGATCATGATGGGGTTGCACCAAGGGTCGGCATTCAGCTCTTTTTTGTTTGCCCCGGCAATGGACGTATTGACGCACCATATCCAAGGGGAGGTGCCTTGGAGCATGCTATTTGCAAACGGCATTATATTGATTGACGAGATGCGAGGCAGTGTTAACGCGAGGTAAGATATGTGGAGGCAGACTCTGGAATCTAAACGTTTCAAGTTGAGTAGGACTAAGACAGAATACTTAGAGTGTAAGTTCGGTGGGGCGACTCAGGGAGGGGAGGGGAGGCTGGATTCACAATTCATCCCTAGGAGAGTAAGTTTTAAATACCTTAGGTCAATTTTATAGGGGAATAAGGAGATCGATGAAGATGTCATACATCGTATTGGGGTGGGATGGATGAAATGGAGACTTTCTTCCGGTGTTTTGTGTGATAAAAAGGTGTCAGCAGACTATAGAGTGGTGGTCAGGCCAACTATGGTGCATGGGGTTGAGTGTTGGCCAGTCAAAAGCTCTCCTGTCTAAAAGATAAAGGTAGCAAACATGAGGATGTTGAGATGGATGTACAGGCACACAGGGTTAGATAAGGTTAGGATGAAGTTATTTGGGACAAGGTGGGTGTGGCCCCTATTGAGGATAAGATGCGGGAAGCGAGGCTTAGATGATTTGGACATGTAAGGAGGGGGAGCACAGACGCCCCGGTCAAGAGGTGTGAGAGATTGTCACTGGGGGCCTGAGGAGTGGTAGAGGTATGACGAAGACGAATCAAGGAGAGATGATTAGGCAAGACATGATGCGACTTCAGCTGACAAGACATGACCCTTGATAGGAAGGCGTGAAGGACTGAAGGTCGAGGATTAGGGTAGCAGGTTAGTTAGTTTAGTGTTCTCCATGTTCATACCGGTAGTATTAGAACGTACTTTCGTATTCTATAGGTATTAGATTTCTATGACTACCTGTCGTTTCTTTCATTTCGGTCATCTTACTATTTGGTTGTTATTTATGTTGCTTTTACACGGCTTCTCGTTGTTGTGCTTGTTATTCTCTTCATTAATATAGTGTTTATGCTTTTCTGAGCCGAAGGTCTATTAAAAATAGCCTCTCTATCTCCACAAGGTAGAGGTAATGATGTGTACACACTGCCCTCCCCAGACCCCTCTATGTGGGATTATACTGGTGTTTGCTGTTATTTTTGTTGTTGCATTCAACTGTGCAATACTTGTTACATGGGCCCGTAGAAAGCAGAGAATGTCTTCCATTTTTTCTCCTTTGTAAAGTAGAAGAGATATTTGGAGCATGTTCTGGTGTATTTTTGGGGTACGGTGGATAATGCCCTACAATATTAGAGATGCTATGCAAGCTGGGGGCTGAAGAGAGTTGGGAAAGCCATCAAGAATATCTGGAAAATGGTTCCTGCATGCTTGTTTTTGGTGTACCTGGACAGAGAGAAACCATAGATGCTTTGATGGAATCTCAACTTCCAATCACTCTTTAAAGGTTAGGTGTCTTTTAAATTTTTTTTGTTGGAGGAACTTATACAATGTAAATACGATCGAATATATCATAGATTTTGTTAGCTCCCTAAGCTTTACCTAGTCTCATCCTACTGGACCTAATTTCCCTTTGTAATCATTTGCATCCTCTGGATACTTATTGTTAAAGTGTGTGACCATCTCATCTAAAAGATTAAGTTGTTAGAGAACACAATTTTTATTTACTTAATTATGTCTTCAACACGGTCCCTCATGTGCGGGCTTGATTCTTTTTTATGAGCCTAGCACATGAAAATTCTTTTTGATATTAGGTGGCGGTGAGACTCGAACCTATGACCTCATCTAAAAGTTTAAGCTGTTAGAAAGCACACACTTTTTATTTACTTAATTATGTCTTCAATAACAACAACATACCCAGTATTATCCCACACCGTGGGGTCTGGGGAGGGTAATGTGTACGCAGACCTTACACCTACCTTGTGAGGATAAAAGGCGGTTTCCAATAGACCCTCGGCTCAGGAAAAAAACAATAGAAGAAGAAATTGGTGTCGCCCCAATGCCAATTTCTTCATACTTATCAATGAAATTTCTTACTTCATTTTAAAAAACCATGATAACTTCATTCACGTACAAAAAAATTGGAGATTGTTCGCTAACATGAGTCAATCAACTTCCTAGACAATTAGTTATAATTTTCACCCATCTTAAATAAGCAAAAATAAACCTTGTGCACAGAAGGTAGAGCAAACCGGAACTCCTCACGGTAAGCCACCCATATGCAACAATGCGCTCTAAGCAGTTGAAGCTTATTACGAAGCCAACTCTTTTGCACTGAGCTAAATGTAATCTTTTCTACACATCATAGCAAAAATTAGTTAACTTAAGTTCTCAAGTTTCTTTCTCTTTCTGTTTTGCCCTCATTGAGGGAAATAACTATCTCCGCAAATTTTTCATCAGCAATCAATTCATGTCATTTAGCATGTGATTAACATAAAAGCAGCTTGCTCCGTTCCCAACAAGATCCATTTAGAGCGATGCAATCTTTCCTACACTATCATAGCACAAATTAGTCAGCTACAAGTTCTCAAGTTGCTATTTTTCTACTTTTTCGAATGCCCTCCTTGATGAATAGAAATTCTAGTCAATATCAGCAATCAATTCATGTCACCTAGCTTGTGCTTATCATAACACCAGCTTGCTATCTCCCCAACACGGTCCACCATTGGCACCAATAAAATCCACAACATTCTTAGTCTTCCAGTAACATTTCCTTACTTTAAACATCACAAACGATACCTACACCCTCAATCCCAAACTAGTGGGTTCAGCTATATCAAAGGCAGATCTAGGATTTAAACTTGATGGATTTGACCTTTAAATCTTTTAGCATTGAACTCATTGCACTTTTAAAATTATGGGTTCAGATATAACATTTATTGAAAATTTAGTAGGTATACACATGTATATATTTATATTCCATGTCGAAAATATTGGGTTTGGATGAACTTATAACCGAACAGCTACATCTGCCGCGAGCCTGTATGAATCCTCTATATCTATTTCACTCCAAGTCGAAAATCATTCCTTCTTTGTTTTTCATACCTGACTTTCTTGATGAGGATGGATTTGAGCTTACGCGCGAGGTCTTGAGAACGGAGTTTACGTTCAAGGAGCTTACGAGCCAAGACACGCTTCTCCGAGTTCTTGATGTGGTGAAGCTGTTCACGCTTTATGAGGCGTTCCATTCCGCTGGACTGCATTTTCCTCTGCATCAAGAACAGTGCTTGGTCTAAGTTGTTGTTCCGCACCTTCACCCGTATGCCCCGCCATTGCTGTAGCTGCTGCTCCCAACTTAGTGGGTTCAACAAGGCTACGTTCGGTCGATTGAAGATGGTGGATACATGCTTCGCCACGGAGCTCATCATTTCTTAGGGTTTCTCGATTTGTTTGATCCTGAAATGCAATTGGGAACCAGGGTTAACGAGAATAAACAAACTACATAAAAAAATAGTGTAGAAACGTTGAAACTGTCAAACTACATCCATCATTTGCTTTTTGTACAGAGACATCAGACTATATTCGACTACTGTAAGATTAATGTTTCAGCAGCTTAAATTGTACAAGGAAGCATAGAACATGTTTTAAGAGATAGTGAAACGTACAAAACAAATAAAGCTGCAAAAATCTAAAATTACAAGGCCTTCTAAATAGTAACAAAATAGAAGAACAAAAGAAGTTGGGATTTGAGAAGAGAAAATGCGACCCATAAGACTAACCTTGGCTGAAAAGAGATGTTGCGATTTGGGGGCGGCGTGGGAGAGTGTCAGGCTTTGACTCAGAATGAATATTGGAGCAGGGAACTTAACCCCTTAGGGGTCGTTTGGCAGGAGAAGGTATTAGAAAAAAATAATGCAAACATTTAGCTCCATGCATTACTAATATCTTGTTTGGTAGTATATTTTTTTAACCTGTGTATAACTAATATTTGTATAATTATACATCATACTTTGTTTACCCTAAAATTTGAGTAACAATTAAATTTATATTGTGGTCTTAAAGATATGTGATTTAGTTCAATACCAATTGATAAACAAGGAATCCAAAGTATAAATTAAAGAATGAAGTAAGTCAAATCAGTGTGCAAGTCAAGTCTGTTTATTTATTAACCACTTTCTCTGTCACCCTTATCACGGAAAATACCTCTGATCCGTTCAAACCCAACACCATTCATCTGTTTCATTATGCTCTTACATTAACATGTACTGAACCTTTGTGTTTCTCATGAATCCCAAAGCACATCAATTGTCATCCACTCAGTGCGCATGTTGTTCTTTCCTGATTTAAATCACTGGCCTTGGCCTTGAGGTCTATTGCTCCATCGCTTGCCATGATAACTTTGATTTTGGATTGGAAGATCCTGTTTGTCACTGGTTTAACACCTTTTATCAATCCCACCACAGAAAATACATTTGATCCATTAACCTAAAACTCTCTATCTGTTGCATCATTCATGAATTGATATGTACCAAACCTTTGTATTTCACGATCCCAAAGCATGTTGATTGTTACTAGCTCAGTGCGCTTGTTGTTCTTTCCTGACTTATGACACTGTGATGTGCTAGCCAGATCCCGTTTTGTGCAATTGGGAAGCTGGTGGTGAAGTTTGAAGTCATTTCTTACTTGTTTTGACCAAACAAACTCAGGAAGAGGAAGTAAACAAAACAAAAGGAACAAAGTAAAGGATACAGGAAAAAGATGATTCCTAACAAGAAAGCTACAAAGTAGAAACCTATCAGATGTGGATACCACCTCTAATGACCATGACATGCAACTGTGGCATATTCTATCACGCAACCCTAATGTTCAACTCTTGTTGTACCTTGTCGCCGTGAAACTGGGCCTCAATGCTCCGATTATCTAATCCGGTTCATGATCCTTATTCGAATTGTAGTGCCCGAAGGGTTTTCACCATCAAGCCTCTCTCATTTCGTTCTTTCTCTCAACTTACAGTCGCCTCAAGGTGCCCGTGAGGGTTTTCACCAATAAGACTCTCTCATTTTCATTATTTTTTTGCTTGGACCAGAGTGTTACCCCTGATATGAATTACCTCTCCTTGCTTGATTTGGCATCTCTCGAAGACTGATCGGAAGGTCTTTCTTTGGGCCATAACGTGGGCTTTTGGATAGGGTTAAAAAGAAAGGGTATCAAAAGGCTCAAAGCAACTCATTTGGGTTCAAGATTACAACTTTCGGAATCAGATTTTTTACAAGAACCACAACTTCTTGCTTTGGGACTTTTGAATTTTTATTTTTGATGGGACCGAACCATGAGACTGCTTACGTATTCTTAAAAGGAATCAGGTCGAACGTAGTTCATGTCATATGAATTGCTCTATTGTTGTGATTTTTCTTTTCTCTTTCTCTTTTCTTTTCTTTCTTCCTTTTTCTCTTTTTGTTGTTTTGCTATTTTTTCTTTCTTCTTTTCCTCTTTTTTTCTTTTTTCTTTTTTCAATTTTCATCTTTTCTTTTCTCTCTTTTCCTCTACTTATCTTTTGCGCTTGCGTTTCTGATCTTTGCTACTGATTCCAAAACAGGAGTACGAAAGGAAGTAAATAAGGCTCAAAGGGGTAACGAAAGATAAAGTGTTTAGATAGCAGAACAAAATGCCTTCGTCATTCCAATCTTCAAAACATGCCAAGTACAAACCATAATTAAACAAACCAAGGAAAACATTTGTAACATCTTTTGATTGTACCAGACTTGATAACCATATCCACACATTCGCCTTCTATATCTGTTAAATACAAAGCACCATTGGACAACACTCTCAGTCTCATTACCACGAACGACTCCTGTCAATTTGGGCAAACTTGCCTTGAGCTTCAATCTGATGCGGCATAATGCATTTCAATAGGGTTTCTTTATGTTCTATCCGCCCCAGTTTCACACAATTCGGGCTTGAAGTGATCTCAAAATGCCTTTACTTATTTTCCTCAAATGTCCCTATCATCCTCAAAATTGTTTCATTCATTACTTCATGACTAAACTAACTTTTTAAGACCAGGCTGAGAGTTACGCATGCATGTCATGTTACTAGAGTCAACAGGAAAAGAACTATAAAAGAAAAAGGAACTAAACAAAAATGACTAAAAATAACAAAAAACAGAAAATTGCATTAGACAGGTGGTGGAAGGGTTTGAACAACGAAAAAACTAGCTAAACTGGGGTTGCAAACCTAAAACAAACCTAGACAACACTAAACGATCTACTATGACTAAACAAACTAGGCAAAATAAAAGGATAGAAGGGTTTGAGTCACAAGACAATATCCGGATTACAACCCTAAAATAACCCCGACAACAGAAATGACAACTGCACAAACCACCTTTCTGTGCTGAATTGTCAACAACAAACTTGTTAGTGATTAGAGCTTAACAGATTAGGCAACTGCACATTTGGGGAATGAATGCACCTAAGCAGTTAACCATTTCTATTATGCATTTGATCGGTTGCTTGCGTCATCCCGACTTTTCCTTATTTCCATTTGCAAGTTCTTCTCCTTTCTTTTCACTCATGCCTTTCTATGCTTGATTTCTCTTTTATCCTCTCATTTCTCTCTCTTGTTTTGCCATTGTTTCCTACTCATAGTTTCTTATTTTTCTCTTTTTTCTTTTCTTGTTGTTTTTTTCTTTGTTTGTCCTCTCTTTTTTCTCTTCTTTTATCTCTTTTTTTCTTTTGGTTATGGTCGAATCATATGGAGATTGCTTACGTATCACGACCTCGCATGAATCAGACCGAGCGTAGTTCTGGGGGATAAGTGTAAAAATAAAATAACAAAACATTTTTGGGATTTCAAGTTTTTTCCATAAAATAAAACAGTTTTGAATACAACCACTCGTTCTACCAAATTATAAAACTAACAGACTCAAAAGGGGAAGTAAACAGACTCCGACTCAAAACAAAACCAACAGACTCTGACAGAAAAGTGAAAACAATAGACTCGAAAACCAAATAACAGACTCCAAGAAAATACAGACTCGCAACAGACTAACAAACTCCAACGAAAATCATGAATACATTAATTCCTCAAATGATCCCGGGGCACATGAGACATCATTCGGTCTCGCCACGGGCCTATATGCAAGATCCCTTTGAAGACTCTCCAAATCACTCATTATCTATCAGACAAATGTTATCATGGCCGCGAATAAAGTGGTGCGAGTCATATCCTCACATGCTTAGCATTTCACAACAATGTAGTCGGCAATGGCTCTGACCCGCTCTTGGATTCTACCCTTTTCCTGAAGTAGACGCCCGACCTGTTGATTCCGGGCTTCTAACATCTGAGTATCATGGAGATGTTGATTTTGCAACTATTGCATTTCTTCCTCCGTCCGAGCCATCAAATCATAATAGTGTTCCCTATCAGCTTTAAAGTCCTTGGCCTGCTTGGCTGCCTTATTCTCGAGGGTAGTCATTTTTCTCTCCAGGCTGGTGATTGTCCCTTCATACTTTCTTTTCATTTGTCGCACAAACTGTGCCTGCCCTTTTGTATTTTCCGCCAATTGAGCTCGGACTTTTGCCAGACTAGCCTCAGACTTTTCTAGGTCATATTGACACTCAAGGGCTTTCTTTTTCAGACTGCTTATGAGCCTTTCATCCGCTTGGCTTCTTTCCGGGTTTCGAGCAGCTATTTTCAACTTCCGGATTTGAGATTTGAGGGCTTCATTTTACTAAGTTAACTTCTTTTTCTCGCCTTCATCTGCGGCGGCTTGCAACCCATTCTCAAACTGAAGGTCCATGACTTGCTTTTCCAGCCTGCGTATGGTGGCTTGGTATTCATTTTCTTTGGTCAACCAGTCCCATTGCACCTATACTCCATTGGTAAATTGTTGGACATGGGGTTTCTTTGCGGGCCTTTCGGGCTCCTGATGAACTCAGGATCTTTTACCATGCCACGCAGTGCAACTAGGCTCCACCTCGCCTCTAGATAGATCTCGTACTTGAGTTCTAGGCTCTAAGAATCTGCACTGGTGCCAAATTCGACGCACTTTTTCTTCCGGAAAAGCAGATTTTGGTTCCAACTCAATAACCCGCCGACTCAAATTCTCATTGTGTGGGATGGTCTAGTATCGGCCTAACTGACGTAGAATTCGGTGCAGAGCATAAAGCTGGATACTACGAAAACCCATCAACAGCAGAAAACATACCTCAGCCGACATATAAATTACTTCACTGACCGAGAGCCACCCGAATGTCCATTCGATCTTATTTGCAGTCAAAGATCTCAAATGAGCATGCCATGTTTCCGTACCATCCGGGAACTCATAACCCTCTACCCGCTTTTCATGTTTTTCAATGCACTCGAGGCCACTCATACCACAATTCAAGTATCCAGGACGGTGGCAAAGGTGTTCCTCCATCCATAATTTTAACAGCATATTGCACCCTTCAAAGAACTTTTCCCCTTCTCGACAAAGGGTCACAACTCGGTAAATTTCTGCCAAGATCATCGGCACTATGGTCCTATTTGCCTTTTTCATCATAAAGTCGGCTATCTCCACGAGTCCCAACTCTATGTTCCCGTCTTTTCTAGGGCAAATAAAAGTACCTAGGAACGCCATTATAAAAGCTAATCCTCTCCGAGCTTCCCACTTGTCTTGGTTTCCCGCGTGAGTAAGATTGGTATCTAGCGTCTCGAAGCTACGGGAATTCCCGTAACGTCGGTACAAAAAGTAGAAGGTACAGAATCCTTTGGCCAAATTTCCATCTCGGATGTCCCGACTGATGCTTAACAGGTCCAAAAATTTGTGAGGGTTTACTATTCTCGGTGCTACCGGGTATTGATTTCTAAGATTCCCCTTGAAACCGGCGTAGCCTGCTATCTCTTCCAGTGTAGAAGTTAACTCGAAATCAGCAAAGTGAATACATTATGTGTTGGGTCCCAAAATGGTATTAAGGCCTTAATTATGTCCTTTCTTGGCTTAACTTTCAAGAGCCCGACAAGACCGCCCAATTCTTTTGTCACAATTTTTCTGGTATCTTCTCCCAAATCATGCCACCACATATGTAGCTCCAAAGGATCTCTTCACAGACTGAGAAAGGTTCATTTGAGTTGTGCTCATCCTGCACATTTATTAGGGTGATTTTAATTAAAAGAAAATTATGACTCATTTTGACTCAAGAAAAATGACTATTTTTTTTCAAAATTTCACAAAAATATCCCGCTTTGCCAATACGACCTTTCAGCACTTCGAAAACGAAGATTTTAAAACTGTGTCGGCTAACCAGCCAAAGCCTTTAAAAATGACTAAAGGTGGCTATTCATGCAAAAACGGCCTTCCGGCGCCCTTTTGAGGACATTCGGCTATTTTAGACAAGAATGACATCATCTTACTTATTTGTAATAAAATTAAAAATTTTGTTCTTTTTGGGCTATTTTTGCAAAAAGGAAGTTGGACCTTATGGGGGTTGCCTACGTATCTCACACCCTGTGAGAATCAAACTGGCGTAGTTCAGGCAAATAAAATAAAACCAACTCTTTTTCAAAACAAAACCTTTTCTTTTCTTTTTTTCATTTTTCTCAAAAAATTCGGTAGAGTTTCAGTACCATTTGGACATTGATTTTTCCAAGACAGGTGATTTAACTCACTTAACCCTCACGTTGTTATTCTCTTTTTTTCAACTTTCTCCCATTATTCAAAAGCCGGTCAGCATGCAAATCCAAATCAAATAAATGCATAGGTAGCAAGTAAGATGCATCCGGATGGTCTTTTCATTTTTGGTACACATGTCCTAGACAGACCCAACCCCTGTGTTGAGTCTCCAAAGTCAAATGCACGTGATGCAAGAAAACGTTCCTACTAGGGATCCGACATGAGGTCTTGTTATACTAGATTTAAAACCTAGGTTTATTGTTCTAGATCTGGCTTACCCGAGCGGACAGCTCGAGCCGAGGGGGGACAACGTACCGGGAATACAGAAGCTTCACCGGCTTTGCAACTTGTCCGAACCTCGTTCTAAAATTGGAATGACTATAACAGAAGAGAAGTCACATGAAGTGCACACTCCTCCATGATTTAGAAGACTCAGAGAGAAGAAGGGTTTCGTAGCAATTTATATACAGTTCATAGAATATCAAAGCGGTAAAAGCAACTTAGCACATTAGGCCCAAACATGTAACAAAATCAGATAATAAATAAAGCCAAATATAACAATTATTCCAAGCTCGAATTCTTGAACCCTGAACTAGAGATTCTGGGTTCAGTCCTCAGTAGAGTCGCCAGAGCTGTCACACCTCCTTTTTTACTATCCCCCCGGAAGGGAGTATATAAGGGAGTTTTTTTCAATTTAAGTGACAATCGAAACGGAATTATTTATTTATTAAATTCAGAGTCTCCACTTCGGATAATTTATGGTGTCCCAAAGTCACCGATTTAAAATCCCGAATCGAGGAAAGATTGACTTTGTATTACAGTCCGCGAATCTGGGTAAGGAATTCTGTTAACCCGGGAGAAGGTGTTAGGCATTCCCGAGTTCCGTGGTTCTAGCACGGTCGCTCAACTGTTATTATTGGCCTATTTATCCGATTTTAAAATATTTTTAAACCTGTCACACCTCCTTTTTACATACCCGCGAGGGTACAAGGGAGTTTTTTTCCAATTAAAGGACAATCGAAACGAGATTCGTTTATTTATTTCAGAGTCGCCACTTGGGAGATTTAGGGTGTCCCAAGTCACCAATTTTAATCCCGAATCGAGGAAAAGAATGACTCCATATTACAGTCTGCGCACCAGAAATCCGGATAAGGAATTCTGTTAACCCGGGAGAAGGTGTTAGGCATTCCCGAGTTCCGTGGTTCTAGCACGGTCGCTCAACTGTTATATTCGGCTTGATTATCTGATTTTATACAAATATGAACTTATGTGCAAAATTTTATCTTTTTACCGCTTTCTTACTTATTGTTATTATTTTACGAGAATTGCAACGTCGTGGAAACATATCTCGAACCACGTTACATCAATGCACCCGTAGTTGTTTGGCATATCTCGACTCGGTTGAGATTTGGATTTGGGTCACATAAATGTGCACCCGAGTTAAGGAAAATAAATTATTAAAGGCGCGCCTAAAGCAACTAGCGTCTTGTTATTTTGGGGAAGGCCGTAAAATTCGCTAAACGGCCTGTCCTCGAATTCTAAGTATTTTAATATATACATTTAGAGGGCCCCGCAGCTTGTGCATTTTTTGTTTGTCGAGGCTCGTCTCATTCATTATTAAAAAGAATTTGCAATGTCATGGAAATACATCTCAGACCACGTCACAATCAATGTACCCGTGATTAGAGACACATTTCGATTTCGTTGAGATTTGGATTTGGGTCACATAAATGTGCACCCGAGTTTAAGGAGATAACATTATTAAATACGCGCCTAAAGCGACTAGCGCAGGGTTATTTTGAGAAAAGGCCGTGAAGTTCGCTAAGCGGCCGATCCCGAGTTCTAAGTAATTAA
This sequence comes from Nicotiana sylvestris, assembly GCF_000393655.2. Lineage (NCBI taxonomy): Eukaryota > Viridiplantae > Streptophyta > Magnoliopsida > Solanales > Solanaceae > Nicotiana > Nicotiana sylvestris. The sequence goes on along the minus strand of NC_091059.1, from coordinate 212,699,169 downwards.
CACATACATTTGTGAGGGCCCCGCAATCTATACATTTTACTAGGCGAGGCTCATCTCATTTATTTTAAATGGACAAATCCTAAAGCGACTACATCTTTTCTATTAAAATTAGTCTCTAAAATAAATAAAGAAAATCCTAATTAATTACGAGCTTTTTTTTATTTAAGAAAGCATGGCATACTAATTGCTATATTAATACAAATATTGATGAACAAGAATTTTACTAAAAAAAATTCGAAATTATAAATAAAATAAAAATTTGACAACTAATATTCAAAAGAATCAAATATAGTTAGATTGAAGCTCGCATTGTTATATATAAAAAAAACTATTGGAATTAATTATTCACAACCATTTGAAACTGGATTTAACCATAATTACTAAAGCTTAATAGAAAGTTTATTAGACTTAAACGTTCTTCTAATTTTGTTTGAACTCAAATCATGCCTTAATACCTAATTCACGAAATTTAGTTCAAATTCATGCCTTAGCTAAATTTAAGTACTTGTTCACAATTAACCTACTGTTGATAATCTTAGAACCTTCATAGCTAGTGAATTAACCCGTTTTGCCAAGCCGATTCATTAAAGACTAACTTATGTTATTTTCTCTTATTCCAATTATTATTCAATAATACATAAAATAGCCTAAATACAATCAATAAAAGGAACAGAGAAAAAGCGAAATTAAAACTTCAAAATTCGATTCTTCATATGTATTCATGCTTCCACATTTTTAGCTTGCAATAACTAGTATTACATTCGTGTACCTGGTATTGGAAAACAAGAGAAGATGAAGCTGAGAAGCAGCAACAGTAGTAACAATGTAGCACAACAACGACAGTCCAGCAACACAGGAATAGACCAGTAACAGTAGGAATAGTAGAAAACCCAGGAGACTATAAACGACTCCAAGTATAGAGAAGAAGTAAAAGGCAGGAAGGTTCTGACTATTTCAGATCTTAAGCGAGGCAATGAAACAGTAACTATTCTTTTTCAACTTCAAAACTCTCCAAAATGAATTCTGCCCCTGTATATTCAGTGTATCCAGAATGTATATCGGGTGTATACTTCTCACTCCGCCCCCTCTTTTTTTCTTCTCTCTATCTAGTTTTTCCTCTTTTTTTTCCACCCCTTCTTCCTAAATTTTCTCTTCTATTTATAGCAAAATTTTCGAAATTTTCAGATTTGTTTTTTTATTATTTTATTATTTTTTTAATTAAAAGAAATCCCACTTACAAATTGCTTTTATTTTTTTAGAAAAAGAAATCCCACCTTTATTTACTTTTATTTTTAAAATTCCAACTTTAATTACTTTATCTTATTTAAAATCCCACTTTTTATTTTTTTAAAAGAGAATCTCACTTTATTTAACTTTTCTTTAAAAAACAAACCACTATCTTTTCTTTTTCTTTTAAAAATGCTACTTTCAATTACTTTAAATTTTTTAAATTTTCAGATACCTTTATATTTATTTTTTAATTCCAACCTTCTTTTACTTTTAAATTTTTTAAAACTTTTTATTTTTTTTTAAAATTTTCTACATTCTTTTACTTTTTTTTTAAAAAATCATTCCCGAAATTACTATATATATTTGTTTTAAAAATAAAAATAAAAAATAAAATAAAATATTTTCGGATTTTTTTTATATATAAAAAAACAAAAAATAAAACTATTAATAGTGATAATTCACCTTTTATTTTTTATTTTTTTGGTTTTGTTTTGTGTTGGACAAAAATGAAGATGGGGTGTTGGGTTAATGGAGCGGACCGGGTCATGGGGAAAGTTGGGCAATTATTTGGGCATGTGGTTTGAAATTGAAGAAGTGGCCCAATCCGATTTTTCTTTGTATTTTTGTTCTCTTTTCTTCTTTTATTTTTCTAAAACTAAATTATAAAAGTACTTAAATTATTATTAAGAACTAAATTAAGTTATAAAAGCGCAAATTAACTTCCAATAACAATTAACGCACAATTAAGTAATAATTAAGCATAAAATTGTTCATTTGGACATTAAATGCTAAAAATGCAAAAGATGCCTATTTTTGTAATTTTTAATTTTTGTAAAACTAATTTAATTACTAACAATTGTAGAATTAAATCCTACATGCAAAATGCGACATATTTTTGTATTTTTTATTAATTTAACAAATAAGCAAACACAGACAAATACAAATAATTATCCAAAAATATCACAAAATCTCACAAAATTGCACACCAAGGAAAATCATTTGATTTTGAATTTTTTGGGAGTATTTCTCATATAGGGCAAAAATCACGTGCTTACAGCTGCCCTCTTTGCCCGAAGACACGAAGGGTTTTCGTGCAAAGATAAAGCGAGCGATTTTTGCCCATCCGAGTACTCCGTGTGAAGCATTTTTTTGAAAAAGATTTAACCGAACCTTTGCTTCAAAGGTTTCCTACATATCCCTGGCTAAAGGGGAATCAGGTTAATGTAGTTCGGGAAGTTTTGGTAGCTGGGACTACCGTGGGACTGCGATGTTACTGCTGTTGCATGATGTTATCACTGCTTACCAATCTCCTTGTTATACCGTGTTTAAAAGAAAACAAGAAGCTAGGCTAGACTGAAATTTGTTCTTGTTGCCTTGCTTTCTTGTTGGCTTGTGCTTTCTCCGATGCTTTTCTTCCTTGAACTTGGGAATGATACTGGCCATTTGCTTTTCTGAATACCAGTTTTCATCATTTTGCTTGGTCCGCTAGGGACATGGCTTTCTTCATCAAGCTTTTCGGCGGTTCCTCTGGTGGGTACGGCTCTCTTCATCAGACTTGTTATGCTGGGCATGATTTAATGTTCACCAGTTGCTTCTTTCAAGACGTGTCCTTTCTTCCTTTTGACTCATGCGCCTGAATTTGTGCTGGGACCTCTTGTTGCAACCTTCTGCTTCCCGGTGCTGGGGATTTTATTGTTTACTGCTCGGGATTCCTGTTGTAACCTTCCGCCTTCTGGTGGGGTTACTGATTCCAAAATCTGTAGTACAAGACTAAAAAGTTGCTTAAATGCAAAATTATGAAATGTATGCCCGCATTATACTGGTGGGCGACCTAGAACAGAAATGAAAAGACAGAAATGTATTCCCGCATTATACTGGTGGGCGACCTAGAATAGAAATGAAGAGACAGAAAATGTATTCCCGCATTATACTGGTGGGCGACCTAGAACTGAAAGTATTCCCGCATTTTACTGGTGGGCGACCTAGAGCTGAAAAGTATTCCCGCATTTTACTGGTGGGCGACCTAGAACTGAAAGTATTCCCGCATTTTACTGGTGGGCGACCTAGAACTGAAAGTATTCCCGCATTTTACTGGTGGGCAACCTAGAACATAATGTATTCCCGCATTTTACTGGTGGGCGACCTAGAACAGAATGTATTCCCGCATTTTACTGGTGGGCGACCTAGAACAGAAAGTATTCCCGCATTTTACTGGTGGGCGACCTAGAACAGAAAGTATTCCCGCATTTTACTGGTGGGCGACCTAGAACATAATGTATTCCCGCATTTTACTGGTGGGCGACCTAGAACAGAATGTATTCCCGCATTTTACTGGTGGACGACCTAGAACAGAAAGTATTCCCGCATTTTACTGGTGGGCGACCTAGAACATAATTTATTCCCGCATTTTACTGGTGGGCGACCTAGAACAGAAAGTATTCCCGCATTTTACTGGTGGGCGACCTAGAACTGAAAGTATTCCCGCATTTTACTGGTGGACGACCTAGAACATAATATGAAAGGACATAAATGTATGCCTCTGTTATATGGGCGAACTCCCAACTTCAATACTAACCTAGGAGGAAATGCCTCTCCTATGGGAAAAACTAAACTTAGGAGGAAATGCATCTCCTATGGGTAAAACAAACTTAGGAGGAAATGCATCTCCTATGGGTGAAACTAAAACAAACTTAGGAGGAAATGCATCTCCTATGGGCAAAATAAACTTTAGGAAAGTATTCCACTCGTTATTCAGGTGGGCGCCTGGTTTCAAAAACAACTTTTAAAATAAACGACATTCCTCTCTTCAGGCGGGCTCCTGATTTCAACAACTTTGAAAATAAAATGCCATTCCTTTCTTTAGGTTGGCGAGGTTTAAACAACAACTTAGGAGGAAATGCCTCTCCTATGGGTAAAATTAAAACAAACTTAGGAGGAAATGCATCTCCTATGGGTAGAACTCTAAAATTAACTTAGGAGGAAATGCATCTCCTATGGGTAAAAACTAACTTAGGAGGAAATGCGTCTCCTATGGATAAAACTAAACTTAGGAGGAAATGCGTCTCCTATGGGTGAAACTAAACTTTTAGGAGGAAATGCATCTCCTATAGGTAAAACTTAGGAAGTGCGTCTCCTATTGGTAAAACTTGACCTAGGAAGTGCGTCTCCTATTGGTAAAGGCATGGAATGTATCCCCTTGTTATACAGGTGGGCACCTAAAATATGCAATGGACAGACAAGAAAAGTATTCCTCTCGTTATTCAGGTGGGCGCCTGGTTTCAACAACAACTTTGAAAATAAAATCCTATTCGAGGGCGGATGAACCCAAAATATCCTATTCGAGGGCGGACGAACCCAAAATATCCTATTCGAGGGCGGACGAACCCAAAAGATCCTATTCGAGGGCGGACGAACCCAAAAGATCCTATTCGAGGGCGGACGAACCCAAAAGATCCTATTCGAGGGCGGACGAACCCAAAAGATCCTATTCGAGGGCGGACGAACCCAAAAGATCCTATTCGAGGGCGGACGAACCCAAAAGATCCTATTCGAGGGCGGACGAACCCAAAATATCCTATTCGAGGGCGGACGAACCCAAAAGATCCTATTCGAGGGCGGACGAACCCAAAATATCCTATTCGAGGGCGGACGAACCCAAAATATCCTATTCGAGGGCGGACGAACCCAAAATATCCTATTCGAGGGCGGACGAACCCAAAATATCCTATTCGAGGGCGGACGAACCCAAAATATCCTATTCGAGGGCGGACGAACCCAAAAGATCCTATTCGAGGGCGGAAGAACCCAAAAGATCCTATTCGAGGGCGGATGAACCCAAAATATCCTATTCGAGGGCGGATGAACCCAAAATATCCTATTCGAGGGCGGATGAACCCAAAATATCCTATTCGAGGGCGGATGAACCCAAAATATCCTATTCGAGGGCGGATGAACCCAAAATATCCTATTCGAGGGCGGACGAACCCAAAATATCCTATTCGAGGGCGGACGAACCCAAAATATCCTATTCGAGGGCGGACGAACCCAAAATATCCTATTCGAGGGCGGACGAACCCAAAATATCCTATTCGAGGGCGGACGAACCCAAAATATCCTATTCGAGGGCGGACGAACCCAAAATATCCTATTCGAGGGCGGACGAACCCAAAAGATCCTATTCGAGGGCGGACGAACCCAAAAGATCCTATTCGAGGGCGGACGAACCCAAAAGATCCTATTCGAGGGCGGACGAACCCAAAAGATCCTATTCGAGGGCGGACGAACCCAAAAGATCCTATTCGAGGGCGGACGAACCCAAAAGATCCTATTCGAGGGCGGACGAACCCAAAAGATCCTATTCGAGGGCGGACGAACCCAAAAGATCCTATTCGAGGGCGGACGAACCCAAAAGATCCTATTCGAGGGCGGACGAACCCAAAAGATCCTATTCGAGGGCGGACGAACCCAAAATATCCTATTCGAGGCGGAGGAACCCAAAATATCCTATTCGAGGGCGGAGGAAACCAAAATATCCTATTCGAGGGCGGACGAACCCAAAATATCCTATTCGAGGGCGGACGAACCCAAAATATCCTATTCGAGGGCGGACGAACCCAAAATATCCTATTCGAGGGCGGACGAACCCAAAATATCCTATTCGAGGGCGGACGAACCCAAAATATCCTATTCGAGGGCGGACGAACCCAAAATATCCTATTCGAGGGCGGACGAACCCAAAATATCCTATTCGAGGGCGGACGAACCCAAAATATCCTATTCGAGGGCGGACGAACCCAAAATATCCTATTCGAGGGCGGACGAACCCAAAATATCCTATTCGAGGGCGGACGAACCCAAAATATCCTATTCGAGGGCGGACGAACCCAAAATATCCTATTCGAGGGCGGATTATTCTTTTTTTTTATTTTATTTTTATTTTTATTAGCTTCTTTCTTTGAAGACTAGTCTTGCCTTAACCCTGAAAGGAAATGCTGAGTATACCGATTTTCACCAAACTTGTGTTGGACTCCTCAAACCTGCTAGGGATAGCACTGTTGGGGAATTATTTACTTACCTGTTTGGGGTAAAATGTTATTAGCGGGGGATAACGCTGTCGAGGATAACACTGCTGGGGGATTCTGATTCCTTCAGAACTAGTGCTTCACTGAGCTCAAGTTTCGTCCCTTTGTTGTCCGCTGGGGAACAACTTCCTCCATTGGAACTTATTATGTTGGGGGCAGCACTGGTTCAAAGACCACTTCCCTTGAGATTTGTGTTATCTTTATCCTTCCCCAAATGGGTATCTAACTTTCAGAAAATTTTCTGCCCCAGTTTGACAATATCCCTTGCGGATTTCTGGCATCAATGCCATTTCCTTTACCTGTTTGAAATCAAACAAAATTTGTTAGTTTAAAACATGGTGGTTGGTTGTGATACTCCTGCTGGGATGACTTTTCCCTTTCTCCTTCCTTGTTCTGTGCTCCGCCACTGGTTGGGGATGATGCTATTTGCTGGGGATAATCCCTTTCTGCTGGGGATATCCCTCTTCTTCTGTGGCATAGCTCGGAAACTGGCATTTCCCTGACCTTTTAGTCTAGTAGGAATTTCCCACACCATGTCCATTTCTCTCCTTGCTTTGTCCACGGGCCTCGGCCTTGAGGTTTATAACCTTTGATTTCGGCAAGGGTATCCCTCTTGACACTTGTCAATCCTTTTGTCGATTCCCTTTTGCTGGGGATATCTTTTGACACTGGCCTCGCGTTTGTTCCTTGCTGACTATACCATTTGGATGTACTAGTCAGATCTCATCTGGCATAATTGGAAAGCTGATGACATATTTTGAAGTCAATTCACAGTTGATCTGACCAAACAGACTCTATTGGGGATTTTTCTATGAAAGGAAAAGATAAAAGGGAATAGAATAAAAAGACAAAGGGAAAAAAATGACTCTTTAACAAAAGGAACTATAACGCAGATAGGTTTTCACCGATAAGACTCTGTGAAGGGTTTTCACCATCAAGCCTCTCTCATTTTGGGTTTTTCTCTCAACTTTCATCACCTTATGGTGCATGTGAAGGTTTTCACCGATAAGACTCTCTCATTTGTATCACTTTTCAGCTGGGGTTTTGGAGTGTTGCCGGTATGACTCTTTCTGTTGGAGATTAGAGTCCTTTCTGCTGTGGAACAGAATGTTATGCTCACCGGTGAGACTCTCATTTGTCTGACTTGGCATCTTTTGAAGATTGATCAGAAGGTCTTTCTTTGGACCGTAATGTGGGTTTTGGATAGGGCTAGAAAAAAAGGTATTAAAGGCTCAAAAATGCATTAATTTTTGGGTAATTAGTTACAACCTTCGGAATTAGATTTATTTACAACAAATGCAACATTTGCCCCAGTTTCTTGCTTGGGGATATTTTAATTGATTGATTTTTTTTCATTTTTTTCAAAACTATGACCGAGCCGTGAAGCGCCTACGTATCCTCTTTGAGGAATCAGGTCAAACGTAGTTCCCAATTCCTCTTTTTCATTTGACTTTCTTTTGTTTTTGTTTTTTTGTTATCATTTTTCTCTTCTTTTTTTTTCTTTTCTCTTTTTTCGTTTTGTTGTTTTTCTTTTCTTTCTTTTCCATGTTTTGCGTCTCTAACTTGTTGTTACCGATTCCGAATGAGGGGTATGAAAGAAAATAAACAAGGCTCAAAAGGGGTAACGAGGGATAAAGTGTTTAGGTAGCAGAACAAAATGCCTTCGTCATTCCAGTCTTCAAAACATGCCAAGTGCAAACAACACAATTGATCATAGATTTATAGTCTCTTCCGATGGTGCTGGACTTGACAATCATATTCATATTTGCTTTTTCATTTGTCAATTCTAAAACACCGTTGGGCGACACTCTTATTATCATGAATGACCCTCATGCCAATTTGGCGAATCTTGCTTTTAACGGTTTTATTTGTGTTTTACTTGCCCTAGTTCCACATGACTCGGGCTCCAAATAATCTTGAACCGTTCTTACTCCCTTTAAACACTTTGATCACCTTCCCAGAGGTTTATGATTAACTTTTAAGATTAGGCCCAAATTGGGTGCGCATGTCATGTCACTAGAATCGGCATTGAATAAAAATGATAAAAGGACTAAACAAAAGAAAATTGGAAATAATAGAAGACCAGATTTTGCATTTAGATTACCGGTGAAATGGTTTGAAAAGACAAAAACAAACCGGAATAAAATCCTAAACAACCTGGGCAAAACTTAAACAAACCGCTATGACAAAAAATGGAAAGATAAGCGGAAAAATATTGACACAAAACAAAATCCGAATTACAATCCTAATAATCCGAACAAACAGAAATGACAACAAAATAAGCCACCACAAGCTTCTCTCTTGTTAACCAAAGAACGGAGCGTCCTCCCACTTTATCAAAACTGGCATCTTAGCCACTGAGCTTCACATCAATACTGCCAAGACCATTATCAGCTTCAGTATCATCCATCTTCGTCAACAAGTTCCCAATAGGATTCAAGTGCTTCTGTTATCAGGCCTGATCCCCGTAGAGTGTGTATCATGGGGTGCAAGTAAAGGAATCTGAGTGTCATCGTCCGGCTTACCACAAACCAACCACCTTAACTTTCTTTGCAAAACAAACAAGTTAGAATGGACTAAGTCGGTCCTTATTATTAACAACATCTTTTTTCTTTTTCTTTTTTTTTCGATGTTTTTTTTTCCTTCTTTTTTTTTTCATTTTTCTGTCTCTTTTTTCGATTTTTTCGATTTTTTTTTATTTTTCCTTTTTGATTTTTTTCATTTTTTTTTGTTGTGGTCGAATCTTATGGAGATTGCCTACGTATCATGACCCCGCATGAATCAGACCTTGCGTAGTTCGGACCAATAAAAGATAAACAATACTAAACATTTTTTCAATTTTCATATTAAAATAAACTGGGTTTCAAAGGTTTGAAGATGACCTACGAACTGGATAAAAATCAAACAACCCACATATTCTCATTAAAAGATTTACAAACTCCAAAAACAAACGGCCAGTTCCTTTCCCCGTTTGCCAAATGCAGCCAAACAACTATTTTTGCAAATGTGGCCCATTCCAAATTTCACATGAATTTTGAGGTCGGGGAGGATTATTTTATGACACTTTACAAACCTGTCCGTTCTTTTACGAAAATAACCTTTCGACAACTGAAATATACTCTAAGGCTATTTCGGCAAGAAGGGTTTAGGACACGGCCGAATCTGGCTCGGCTTATCATGACAAAATTCAAACGGTATTCACCTGACCGCTGACTCTTTGTTTTTTTTTCCAAATTACAAAAAAAAATGGTGTTGCAAACACGGCCCTTCAGCGTCTCGGGGACGAAGATTTTTCAAGGCTGTGCGGGTCAACTAGACCAAATATAAAAAATGACCCAAAGGTGGTTGTTTATGCAAAGTCAGCCTTCCAGCGTCTCTTTCGGGAACATTTGGCTATTTATGACAAAACAGCATCACCTGACTTATTTAATGACTCTTTTTATCGTTTTTCAAATTAGCAAACTCAATATTGCAAACACGGTCTTTCAACGTCTCGGGGACGAAGATTTTTAAGGCTGTGTTGGTCAACTGGACCAAATCTTAAAAAATGACCCAAAGGTGGCTGTTTATACAAAGTCAGCCTTCCGGCGTCTCTTTCGGGAACATTTGGCTATTTATGACAAAACAGTATCACCTGACTCTTTTTATCGTTTTTCGAATTAGCAAACTCAATATTGCAAACACGGCCTTTCAACGTTTCGGGGACGAAGATTTTTAAGGCTGTGTGGGTCAACTGGACCAAATCTTAAAAAATGACCCAAAATGTGGCTGTTTATACAAAGTCAGCCTTCCGGCGTCCCTTTCGGGAACATTCGGCTATGTCTTGATAAAACAGCGTCACCCGACTTCTTTATGACAAAATTAAAATTTGACATATATTTTTGGATATTTTTAGCAAAAGGGGAGGTTGGACACCACCCGACTTATTTATGGCAAAATTAAAATTTTGACACGTTTTTATTTATTTATTGGCTTTTGGCTATTTTAGCAAAAAGGTGGGGTTGGACCCGATGAGGGTTGCCTACGTATCTCACACCCGGTGAGAATCAAACCCGCGTAGTTCGGGCAATCAAGAATAAGTAGATGAATTAACTTCCTTTTTTGAATTTATGAAAGAACTACTTTAAAAGGAGAAAGGAAATATTTTTTTTTTTTTGAATTTTTGATTGATTTTCTTTTTAAAAGAAAGACTTCTAAGATATATATATTTTTTTAATTTCCATTTGTTTTTTTTTCTTATTCTAAAGGAAGAAGAAAATATTTTTCGGAATTTTACCTTTAATAAAAGAAATGCTTCTAAAAAATATTTTTTTTTGAATTTTGAATTTTCTTTTCAATTTTGAAAGAAGAAAAATATTTTCGGATTTTTTTTCTATCTTATTATACATTTTTTTTAAATAATTAAAAGACTTTCTAAAGAAGTTAATAATGGAAAATATTTTTGGATTTTTTTTTGTTTTTGAAAATTGGGGGTCTAAAAACCTTTCTAGACTTTTTGGCAAGACAAATATTTTTGCAACAAATAAAGACATATATATATTTTTTTGGAAATAAAAACTTTTGGATATATATATATATATACATGTATATATTTGTGACAAATAATGAAAGACTCTTTTTTATTATTATTATTATTTTTTGAATTTTCATAAAAAAAACCATTTTAAAAAATAAGACTCTTTTTAATTTTTATTTTTATGACAAGACAAACTATATATTTCTATATATATTTTTTTGAAAAACAAAACAGAACAACGATTTTTTTTTCTATTTTTCCTTTGCTTTTAATAAAACAAACTAATAAGACGTTTTTTTTATCAAAATTTCGGCAGAGTTTTGACAGTATTTGGGTATTGTTTTTTTTAAAAAATAAACAATCAATTCCCTAACCGCTATTTCCTTTTTTTCAATTTCACAATATTCATAATATTCAAACACCGGTCAGCATGCGGGCACGAGACAAATAAATGCACGGAAAACAAATAGGATGCATCAGGATGGCCTTTTCATATCAGGTTGCTAGTCCTAGACGGACCCAACCCCTGTGTTGAGTCCCCTAAGTCAAATGCAACGTGATGCAAATAAGCGTTCCTACTAGGGATCCGGCATGAAGTCACGTTATTCTATGTTCAAAACCTGGGTCGGTGTTCTAGACAGTGTACCCGAGCGGACCACTCGAGTTGAGGAAGGAGCTCCTGTCCGGGAACCAAAAGGCCAGCCGACTTAGAAACTTTCCGAGCCTCTTTTATTTAGGGTATGACACTAACAAAATAGGGAGTCTTAACCAGTAAGCACATCCCCGGAGGTAAGAAGAGTAGGTTTCGGCACAGTTTATATACAGTTCAGATAATATCAAAGCGGTAAAGGCAACATTTAGCACATTAGGCTCAAAACATGTAAAAATCAGATAAAGCCAAATATAACAATTTATCTAAGCTCGAATTTCTAACCCTGAACCAGTGGTTCTGGGTCAAAGTATTCCCCAGCAGAGTCGCCAGAGCTGTCACACCTCCTTTTTACATACCCGCGAGGGTACAAGGGAGTTTTTTCCAATTAAAGGACAATCGAAACGGGATTCGTTTATTTATTTCAGAGTCGCCACTTGGGAGATTTAGGGTGTCCCAAGTCACCAATTTTAATCCCGAATCGAGGAAAAGAATGACTCCATATTACAGTCTGCGCACCAGAAATCCGGATAAGGAATTCTGTTAACCCGGGAGAAGGTGTTAGGCATTCCCGAGTTCCGTGGTTCTAGCACGGTCGCTCAACTGTTATATTCGGCTTGATTATCTGATTTTATACAAATATGAACTTATGTGCAAAATTTTATCTTTTTACCGCTTTCTTACTTATTGTTATTATTTTACGAGAATTGCAACGTCGTGGAAACATATCTCGAACCACGTTACATCAATGCACCCGTAGTTGTTTGGCATATCTCGACTCGGTTGAGATTTGGATTTGGGTCACATAAATGTGCACCCGAGTTAAGGAAAATAAATTATTAAAGGCGCGCCTAAAGCAACTAGCGTCTTGTTATTTTGGGGAAGGCCGTAAAATTCGCTAAACGGCCTGTCCTCGAATTCTAAGTATTTTAATATATACATTTAGAGGGCCCCGCAGCTTGTGCATTTTTTGTTTGTCGAGGCTCGTCTCATTCATTATTAAAAAGAATTTGCAATGTCATGGAAATACATCTCAGACCACGTCACAATCAATGTACCCGTGATTAGAGACACATTTCGATTTCGTTGAGATTTGGATTTGGGTCACATAAATGTGCACCCGAGTTTAAGGAGATAACATTATTAAATACGCGCCTAAAGCGACTAGCGCAGGGTTATTTTGAGAAAAGGCCGTGAAGTTCGCTAAGCGGCCGATCCCGAGTTCTAAGTAATTAACACATACATTTGTGAGGGCCCCGCAATCTATACATTTTACTAGGCGAGGCTCATCTCATTTATTTTAAATGGACAAATCCTAAAGCGACTACATCTTTTCTATTAAAATTAGTCTCTAAAATAAATAAAGAAAATCCTAATTAATTACGAGTTTTTTTTATTTAAGAAAGCATGGCATACTAATTGCTATATTAATACAAATATTGATGAACAAGAATTTTACTAAAAAAATTCGAAATTATAAATAAAATAAAAATTTGACAACTAATATTCAAAAGAATCAAATATAGTTAGATTGAAGCTCGCATTGTTATATATAAAAAAAAACTATTGGAATTAATTATTCACAACCATTTGAAACTGGATTTAACCATAATTACTAAAGCTTAATAGAAAGTTTATTAGACTTAAACGTTCTTCTAATTTTGTTTGAACTCAAATCATGCCTTAATACCTAATTCACGAAATTTAGTTCAAATTCATGCCTTAGCTAAATTTAAGTACTTGTTCACAATTAACCTACTGTTGATAATCTTAGAACCTTCATAGCTAGTGAATTAACCCGTTTTGCCAAGCCGATTCATTAAAGACTAACTTATGTTATTTTCTCTTATTCCAATTATTATTCAATAATACATAAAATAGCCTAAATACAATCAATAAAAGGAACAGAGAAAAAGCGAAATTAAAACTTCAAAATTCGATTCTTCATATGTATTCATGCTTCCACATTTTTAGCTTGCAATAACTAGTATTACATTCGTGTACCTGGTATTGGAAAACAAGAGAAGATGAAGCTGAGAAGCAGCAACAGTAGTAACAATGTAGCACAACAACGACAGTCCAGCAACACAGGAATAGACCAGTAACAGTAGGAATAGTAGAAAACCCAGGAGACTATAAACGACTCCAAGTATAGAGAAGAAGTAAAAGGCAGGAAGGTTCTGACTATTTCAGATCTTAAGCGAGGCAATGAAACAGTAACTATTCTTTTTCAACTTCAAAACTCTCCAAAATGAATTCTGCCCCTGTATATTCAGTGTATCCAGAATGTATATCGGGTGTATACTTCTCACTCCGCCCCCTCTTTTTTTCTTCTCTCTATCTAGTTTTTCCTCTTTTTTTTCCACCCCTTCTTCCTAAATTTTCTCTTCTATTTATAGCAAAATTTTCGAAATTTTCAGATTTGTTTTTTTATTATTTTATTATTTTTTTAATTAAAAGAAATCCCACTTACAAATTGCTTTTATTTTTTTAGAAAAAGAAATCCCACCTTTATTTACTTTTATTTTTAAAATTCCAACTTTAATTACTTTATCTTATTTAAAATTCCACTTTTTATTTTTTTAAAAGAGAATCTCACTTTATTTAACTTTTCTTTAAAAAACAAACCACTATCTTTTCTTTTTCTTTTAAAAATGCTACTTTCAATTACTTTAAATTTTTTAAATTTTCAGATACCTTTATATTTATTTTTTAATTCCAACCTTCTTTTACTTTTAAATTTTTTAAAACTTTTTATTTTTTTTTAAATTTTCTACATTCTTTTACTTTTTTTTTAAATCATTCTCGAAATTACTATATATATATTTTTTTAAAAATAAAAATAAAAAATAAAATAAAATATTTTCGGATTTTTTAATATATAAAAAAACAAAAAATAAAACTATTAATAGTGATAATTCACCTTTTATTTTTTATTTTTTTGGTTTTGTTTTGTGTTGGACAAAAATGAAGAAGGGGTGTTGGGTTAATGGAGCGGACCGGATCGACCCGGTTTGAAACGGACCGGGTCATGGGGAAAGTTGGGCAATTATTTGGGCCTGTGGTTTGAAATTGAAGAAGTGGCCCAATCCGATTTTTCTTTGTATTTTTGTTCTCTTTTCTTCTTTTATTTTTCTAAAACTAAATTATAAAAGTACTTAAATTATTATTAAGAACTAAATTAAGTTATAAAAGCGCAAATTAACTTCCAATAACAATTAACGCACAATTAAGTAATAATTAAGCATAAAATTGTTCATTTGGACATTAAATGCTAAAAATGCAAAAGATGCCTATTTTTGTAATTTTTAATTTTTGTAAAACTAATTTAATTACTAACAATTGTAGAATTAAATCCTACATGCAAAAATGCAACATATTTTTGTATTTTTTTATTAATTTAACAAATAAGCGAACACAGACGAATACAAATAATTATCCAAAAATATCACAAAATCTCACAAAATTGCACACCAAGGAAAATCATTTGATTTTGAATTTTTTGGGAGTATTTCTCATATAGGGCAAAAATCACGTGCTTACAAAACCTATGTGCATTTTAGCTTTAAACCGCTTTTAAATATTTGAAGGAAGATTTCAACGTAATCTAAAACACGTCTTTGGACCATGCCACATGAAATGCACCCGTAGTCCGAGACACATCTTATTTAACGTTGTTAAGATTTGGATTTGAGTCACATGAAATGCACACCCCAGTTTAGGAAGTTAATTATTAAAATAATGCGCCTAAAGCGACTACGCATTTTAACTTTGCGAGGGCCAGGGAAAATTTGCTAAATGGCACGCCTCGATTTCTAAGAATTAAAAAACAAGATTAATTACATGAGGGCCATGCAATTTGCCATTTTATTTAGCACGGTACACCTCCAATTATTCTATATGTACCGGTAACATTGTTATAAAGAAAATGGAAAAGCTTCCGTGTGTAATGGAAATGGGCAAAGCTAGGACCTCTAATGAACTGGGCTGAATAAAGCTGATTCTCATATGGCCAAAAATTCCCTTTCACTATCAAAATTAATCCCTAAACCAGTTAGCCCATTTTTGAGTTTGAATCTCATTCTCAATCTTAACATCCTTGGCCAGTAGCTCATATAACACATTACCAAAAAAACACTCATCAAAAGTAATACCAAAACCCATGAAAAATGACAGATGACATGCATCTGTTCAGTTAAAACAAGAAATTTTGCCTATTTGGTGATTGTAAAGTAAGTCAGACACGAGGACATGAGCTCTTCACTGTAAATTGATGCCTTCAGCATATGAACTGGAAGACACACTCTTTAAAATTGTGAGAAAAATAGTTGTAACCAAACTTAAAAATTGTACACAAACGAGTGGTCATTCCAATTCAAACGTGATAGACCAACTATCCTGAATGAACACAAGCTTTCCAAGTAACACTAGGAGATTAAGATAATGAATTCGAACTGATAAAGTCAAGATGAACCAAAGGACAAGCATTGAAACCTGACAGTGAATATTTAAACAAAGGACAAACATTGAAACTTTGCAATATGTAACAATATACTCAAATTCACCAAAATGGCAGTTAACTCACGCTAAAGGAAAAATGACTACTGAACTTATCAATGCATATGAAATGCTTGAAGAACCTAAAATCATCAAGTTCAATTAATACACAAGCTAACAGGTAGTATCAAGCTCGCCAATCACTAGTTTCACGTCCAATTGCAGAAAAACACAAACAAGACCTTTTAAAAAGTATACAAATGAAGCGTCGGTCATCAGACTTAAGCATCAAACATAAAGTCAATCAAAATCCAATCATCCCTTCAAGTATGATAAGCCACAAAGAGCACACATTATCAGGGATAACTTTGGCAATTTCGAACCAGCAGCACGTGCAAAATAGTCGTGAAATCAGAGAACATGGCACTTTAGTGATTTATGACCCGTTAGCAGTCTTACAACTAACTAATTCAAGTCAAACATGCTGAAACTAAGCATTTAGTGTGACCAGACTAGTTTGAACATCAGAATATTTCGTGGCTGGCAAGAACACACTAGGAACTCATTTTGAAGCACTAGTCCTTAACCAAGAGAATCAGGAAGTCATTGATCAATAAAGCTCTTAAAACAGTTACTCTAGCTAATAGGGAGATACTAGTTTAAAAGCCTCTAGCGACTGGGGAAGGTTTCATAGAACTGGGGAGATTTCACAAGAGCAGGCTAGTTGGACTCATAACCCTGTTTGAAATTCGATCAACCATTTTGACTTCCTAAGGACGTGTGATTGCTATTCTGATAGCAGAAGAATCCAAAGAAACTCATGCGAATAGACATCATAGATTCATGCTCGTTTAGCAATCGCAAAGCTGAACAAAATCATTCATTTGAAAATGACGAAATCTTGACTCAAATGAAAACTCGACACCAAAATAACAGTTAAAGCATATAAGCATAGAGGATGACCATTCAAAATCAACTTTTACTGACTGAACATACTCAAATACATCACCATTGAGAAGAGATTCATAGCAAGAAATCCAATTACATAACAAAACACCATTCTGGACAAAATTTCACAGCTCAAGAACATTTTAAAACAGAGATACAGAAAAGAAAAGAAATTGAACCTAAAATTTCAAACTTTTTTTAATAATTATAGACTCGACAACACACCTTTCGACTCCAAATCCTAACGAGGTTCAACAGTAACTCAGCAGGACAATAATAGAAAAACCAAGCTTGAACTTCAATTTATTTTTTTCATCTCTTCGAAACTCAAAAACCAGATTCAGAACTAAAAATATTATATGTGTCTCACTCTTTGAACCTTTAAGAGAAACTTTTCAAAGAGAAAAAACCATCTTCAAGGAAGAGAAATCCGAAGTTAAAGAAGATCCCTCAACTTTTCTCTCCCCCACTTTTTTTACCAGAATTCTCTCTGAAAATCTCCAAAAATTTCCTCTAGTTATCAGGCCAACACCTGATGAATGAAGGGCTGGGATCAATCCAAATCGATCTCACGCTCCCCATTCATCCAGCATATGCCTTCTAGAGGCTTCCATCACTTGAGAAAGGGATGGGGACGAGAGAATCTGTTAGAGATCGTTACAAATATGCTGACGAGGAGAGAGAGGGAATGCGTGGGGTGAATTTGAGCTCACTCGCTTGAGATTTGGCGAGTTGAACGCGGCTGAGATGAAGAAGAAGATGAACAGTGCGCGTTTGAATTAGGGATTTAGGATTTTGGATCTCTATATGGATTGGTATATGTATTGGTGGGGATGGGTTGGGTTTAGAGGGCAGCCAGGTGGGTTTGGGGAATTTGGGTTGGGTGTGGGGAACTAAAATTAAGAAGGCCCAAAAGACCTCTTCTACACTTCCTTTTCTTTTCTTCTTTTCAAATTATTATTTTTTTTAATTTCCAACTCTTTTTAATTCCTCTTTTTTTCAAAATTAAAAAATAAAATCCTAAGTTAAATCACAAAATCAAATTAACCTAAAAAAACTAATTAATTCTAAATAATAATTAACACAAGTAATTAGAAACCGAATTAAAGGAAAAACTACCCAAAACAAAATACTAAAATTAAAATGCAAAACAAAATATTTTTTGTGATTTTTCCATTTTTTATTTTATAAAACAACTAATTTGCTAATTAATCACCAAATATAGAATTGAATCCTAAATGCAAATGTAACATATTTTTGTATTTTTTATTGATTAAACAAAATAAACATGCACAGACAAATGCAAACACTTGATAGAAAATGCCACAAAAATCCTCAAAATTGCAAATAATGGGAAAATATTTTGTTTTGAATTTGTGGGAGTAATTCATATAGGGCAAAAATTACGTGCTCACAATAACGAACCAAGAGGAAGAGGTGGAAGACTCACATATCAACAAGTTGTGGTTACACCACAGGAACAAAACCTCTCCAACTGAATTATGATGTTTAAGTCCTTATACTGGAATATTAGAAGCATCAGCTCTAGTGGTGCTTTTGATAGACTTAAGCAAATTATCTGGCTCCAAAATCTTCCTTTCATTGCTATTAGTGAACCTTTTCACAAAGAAGATTATCTTGATAGATTAAGAACTATGATGGGCTATGATAATGCTCATGCCAATATCAATAGTCAAATATGGATCATCTGGAATAATGATCTGAACTATAATGTGGTGGAGGAATTTGATCAATATGTTACTTGTATCATTGAGTGGATGGGAACAAACATCGTTGTCACTTCAGTTTATGCAAAGTGTGATGCAGGTTTGAGAGGACATCTATGGAATAACCTAAGGGATATCTCTTAGAATTATAAGCTACCTTGGTACATTGCAGGTGACTTCAATTGTATTATTTATCTAAGTGAAAAATAAGGTGGTAACTTTCACGGAATGGCTAAAAGCATGCCTATAATACAGTTCATCATGGATTGTGATCTTATTGACCCAGGCTTCTCAGGCTCACAATTTACCTGGTGCAATGGGTGGTCTCCTAATAGAAGAGTCTGGAAAAGGCTTGATAGGGTGCTGGTTAACCAATATTGGATGAACAATTATGACTCTACTAATGTCAATCATTTGATTAGAACAAGATCCGACCACTCATCCCTCCTCACCATTGCTAAGAACACTTCCCAGCACACTACCAAATACTTCAAATTCTTAGATTTCTGGACTAACAAAAATGGCTTTAAAGGGGCGGTAAAACAAGCTTGGGATATAGAGGTTCATGGCTCCCCTATGTGGAAATTCCATCTGAAACTAAAAAATATGTGCAGATGCTTATCCCATTGGTCCAAGACCTCTTTGGTAATATTTTTGATAATGTCAAGGATCCGGAGAAGAAGATGGATAATCTGGAATACATGATCATTACAAACAACACTGATATCAACAAATTTGAGCTTAACCGTATAAATGTTCTCCTTATCAAAGCCTATAAAAGTGAAGAGTATATATGGAAGCAAAAATCTGGGATCAAATGGTTTGTGGAGGGGGAAGTGAACTCTAAATTCTTCCACTCCATGGTAGAAAAAAGAGGTTATCTCTCAAAAAGATCAGGCTAAGTGATGACAGCTGGATTGAAGGAGATGAGCATATTGCAAATGAAGCTATATCCTTTTTTTAGAACCAATTTACTAGAGAACATACGGATTCCATTTTTTCTATCCTTAATTGTATTCCTAAAGTAATCAATGACATGGACAATGCAGGTCTTACAGCCATTCCTACTATGGAGGAATTTAAAGTTGTTGTATTCTCCACGAGTCCATCCAGTGCCCTTGGACCAGATGGTCTTCTAGGAAATTTTATCATTCTTGTTGGGATATTATTAAGGATGATATATTACTAATGGTCACTGATTTCTTTGCAGGTAACCAAATTCCAAAGGCCATGACCCACACCTGCCTAATCCTCATCCCTAAAGTGGATAATCCTCTATCTTTCAATGAACTAAGGCCTATTAGCCTTGACAATTTCTCCTGCAAAATCATCTCGAGTCTAGTGAACCAAAGACTAAGCCCCTTCATGAACAAAATTATTTCTCCTTATCAAATAGGTTTTATCAAAAGAAGATCC
Organism: Nicotiana sylvestris; assembly: GCF_000393655.2. Classification (NCBI taxonomy): domain Eukaryota; kingdom Viridiplantae; phylum Streptophyta; class Magnoliopsida; order Solanales; family Solanaceae; genus Nicotiana; species Nicotiana sylvestris. The sequence goes on along the minus strand of NC_091059.1, from coordinate 212,679,105 downwards.
ATCACTGAAAGTATTATGATGACTCAGGATATGGTCCATAATAATACAAAACCTTCCACCCATGGGAATGTGGTTTTAAAAGTGGACATGGCTAAAGCATATGGCAGAGTCTCATGGGAATACCTTTCCAATATTATGAGGCATTTTGGCTTTAATGAAAATTGGATTGATATTATTTGGAGACTTATGTCTAATGTTTGGTACTCTGTAAATATCAATGGGAGTAGCATGAGTTTTTCAATTCTTCTAGGGGTTTAAGACAAGGGGATCCTTTATCTCCCTCTCTTTTTCTTATTAGGGCTGAACTTTATTCAAGATTAATGGATTCCTTAAATAATCATGATTTTATCCCATTCTCGATAGATAGTCATGGTCTTATTATATCTCATTTATGTTATGCTGATGACACAATTTTGTTTTTCTCAACTGAACCTGAATCCTTGAAGATCATGATGGAAAAGATGGAGACTTATGAGAAGATCTCAGGACAATTAGTAAATAAAGCCAAATCTAGTTTCTATGTCAACTTCCAAGATGATGATACAAGAATAAACCAAATCAAGCAGATTACTGGATACAATCATTATCACTTTCCAATGCAATATCTTGGATGTCCTATCTACATAGGAAGGAAAAAAGTTATTTATTTTAACAACATGGTGGCTAACATAGCCAAAAGACTCCAAGGATGGCAAGGTAAATTTCTAACCTATGGTGGCAAAGATGTTCCTATTAAATCTGTTTTGGAGGCTATCGCACTCCATACTCTATCAGTGGTAAATCCTCCCAAGGTAACTTTCTACCAGATTGAAAAGATCATCTCTAATTTCTTTTGGGGTATGGATGGTAACAAAAATAAGAAGCACTGGATTGCTTAGAAAGACGTGTGTTTCCCAGTCGACGAAGGGGGAGATGGCTTCAGATCTCTTAAAGATACATATGATGCCTTCTCTTCTAAGATATGGTAAAAATTCAGAACTCAAAAATCTCTTTTCAAAGATTTTCTCGAAGCTAAGTATTGTTAAAGGTTCCATCATGTTGCAAGAAGGAAAGCTCAATGTCAATCTCATACTTGGAGAAGAATGATGGACATCAAAGAAAAGGTGGAACCCTACATCTCATGGAGTCTTGGAAGAGGGAAAATATCTTTCTGGTGGGATTCTTGGACTGACCTTGGGCCTCTATCTCACCTGGCTCATAATAGCAAGCCTCCCAAAAGAACTATGGTAAGGAATTTCTATCTTCAGGATACTTGGAATCAGAGTAAATTGGTGAGAATCCTTCCTTTGCACATGGTCAATTATATCAATGACATCACCTTCAATATTGATAAAGAAAACAGACTTATATGGACCCCGGATCGTTCAGGGGATTTTTCTTGCAAATTTGCATGGCACATTCTGAGAACAAAGAAAGGAACTACTCTTACAGGTATGACTATTTGGCATAAAAAGTTTCCTTTTAAAATCTCCTTTTTTATAATGAGAGTGCTAGTGGATAAGGTAGCAACTGATGTTGCTATTAAAAGATTTAGGGTGAATATTGCCTCTATATGTAACTGCTGCCCCAATGACCATTATGAGGAATCCACTAACCATCTGCTCAGTGATAGTCATATTGTCATATTGCTAATCTAGTCTGGTCCTTTTTATGTAACTCATGTGGTATCAGATTGGTCCAAGACCAGGTAAGACATATAGTTATGAGGTGGTAGTTGACTAAGCCCAAAAAATGAAGTCCATAAGACAATTCTATAATGTCTACCCTCAATCATTTACTGGCAAATTTGGAAGAACAGATGCTCTGCTAGGTTTAATGAAAAGCGCATGTCCCATCATTTCATCATCCAACAAGTGATCAAAATAATAAATATGCTTATCCATACAAGGTTCCCAGATCTGCAGCTCCATAACCTATGGCAGGACACTTACAGAAGAATTGAGAAGGTCTCCCCTGCTATTCATTATCAGATTGTTTATTGGAAAAAACCTCCAATGGGTTGGGTTAATTGATGGTTGCAACAAAGTTAATCCAGGGTCGGCAGGTGGTAGTGGTTTTATCAGAGATCACCATGGCGTGTTAATTGGTGCTTTTGCAGAATTCTATGGTGATTGTAGTTGTAATATTGCAGAAGCTAAAGCCATGATGCGAGGCATCAAAATGTGTATTTCAAAGGGCTTTACAAATGTTATAGTTGAATCTGACTCGATGATTATCCTTAACTTGATCAAACGGATCAGGAAACCTCCCTGGAGATTCAATGATACTATTGAGCAAATTCAAAATATGACCAAAGATGCTGACTTTCTCTTTTGTCACACCTTGAAAGAAGGAAACAACTCTGTTGACATGCTTGCTAACCTGGGCGAAGAATCCAAAACTGTTTCTATCTTCAATGAGGTTGTATCATTACCATTGAATGTTAGAGCCTCAATGAAGTTAGAAGTTGACGGGGTCCCTAACTTCAGATTCATACAGAAGAAAAACAAGTTCGTTATCAATGACAACACTTAGCAATAAGCTTCTCTCTCTCACCTTTATGTACATAGCGTCCTTGAGTGTTGCTACAAATTACCCTAGGATGCACAACTTTCTTCTCATCCAAGCAAAATATTTTTGTTCAATTGTGTATCATAGGAAGAGTGTTGTCATCTATCATACTGTCTTGGAGGCCAAGGCCTATGTTCTCCTTCGTGTAATTATCTACAATATATTTAAAACAGGAAACCCTTTAATGAAAAGTCAGATTATTATTTTACCCTTCACTTAATAAATTACTACAAAATTGCCCTTTTCTTAGAAATTCGCATTTTACAAAAAAACAAAAACGCTCAGATTAACTTCACGACTGAATTGAAGAGATGCTTGGAGACAGACACCTTCTCTTACAAAACTCAAGAGACGCCTGTCGACAGACACCTTCTCTTACACAGATTAACGATCATATTCCCAACAGTTGCATCCCTTGATTTGTTGTCTTCAAAAGCACAACCTTATGGCAATTTCCTCACAGTTTTTTCCCTTCTCTACTAAAGCAACAGGTATACAATCTGATTTCTCCTCCACCAAATCCTTATGTTTTGAATGAGTATTCTCCTATTTATCACTTTTTCACAATCTCCTTGCTTCACAGATCTTTTCCGGCATTGCAATTTGATCCATATATTTCCGCCCATAAATCGTCGCCGAAATATCTCGCTCGCTAATTCAAGTTTAAAGTCCCTTTGTTTTATTTACCCCATTATTTTATTATAATTGTACCTTTACGTTTTTCACAGTCTTTGTTTACAACAATTACGTTCTGCTTTCTTCTATGACATAATTCTAATCTGAAGATGTGTTCTAATTTTCATCCCTCCATTCATTGCTTACTTTAATTTGTGTTTTTAACTTTTCTATATGTTCTATGTTTGTCCATTGCCTTTACTGATGTTGTTTCATAATTCCTTCTTTAGTTTCTGATTTAAATGGTTACCATCATACCACCCAATCAAAGGAACTTATTTTATGGTCTGTTCATGGAGAAAAAGGGGTTACAGTTCCTTAACATTGATTGCCGCGGGACGGATAGCGAATTATTGGAAGAATTATTCCCGGATGAAGGAGCCGCCGAAGAGATTCGCCAGATTTTGACAAGAAAAAACCTAGGAAAAATCATCTCCTATCTTATTGATCAACATGTAAAAGATGAAAAATTCCGGCAGAATCCATACATTTGTGAACAATCTATTGACCACTTTTATTTTTTACTCTGCGAGGGCTAGGTGAACCAAAGTCTTCACAAGTCCCCGTTTTCCTCTCAAACCGAAACGATATCAAAAAAAGATTCAAAAAAGGAAAAGAAACTTATGAACAGTCAATGTTAATAGGTTAGGCTGCCTATAGTTGGGAAAAAAAACCACTAGAGCCTCCTACCATTACTATGCGTATTTCTATGTCTATCAGATGCCAGTTCCAATCCCATTAAGTTGTCTTCCAGCTGTTAGCCCATTAGTATTTCTCTCAGTTGTCCCTGTAATGTTGGTTGCAATATATGTAGAATACATATATCTTGTAGATACTAACTTACAATTTCCTCTAGAGTTTTATCTTACTATATATTTGCCCTTATATATGATGTAATAGTCTTTCTCTTTCTGCTATGGATAATGTATTCGCACCCATGTAATATAGTAATTTTTTAGCGTTGATTTGCTTCATCATCCAATTGCTTGCAGCTATTTCCCTTATAATGAACTTAACAGCAAAATTATATATATTACATCATCGATTTGAGTTATGTTATTTATATTGGAAACTATTACACAACCATTAAGCTATGCTTCTGATATTTAAATTTTCTCATGTACCTGCTTCATAGCAAATGTCAAAGTATATTTAGTTTTTACTATCCATTATCCTGATATCCATAGATAACTAAAGAACCGTTTTGAATTTTTCTATGCTTCAGTTTCCATGTTGTCTTAGATTTTCTTTAAAAGTTGGCAATAATATAGTAATATGGTAATTATTCATGATAGTTCTACACCTTAATTATGATGCAAATTCAAAGACTATGTGTAGTCCTTATTTTTCCACAAACTCTAATAAGGTAATGCTGAACATGAGAGTCTGTACTACTAGAAAATAAAATCTTTGATCACATAATATCATACAAAATTGTCATCCAACTGTTTGTTAAGAATGTTGACCATTCAAAAAAAAAACCACCACGCCTTCGAATTATATCATATAAACAAGACAAAACAATTGCTTTTTCTCAAAACAAATAAATTTATAGTTGAGATTACTTGTAGTGAAGCAAAAAAAAGGTTCCTTCATGCACATAGCTTGTGCATTAGCCACATTATAAACTGGGGAAGCTAATGGACTTTCTGTACACTCATGGATTTCTCACACTTTATGTTATAATTCAATTTCAATCAAACATTTCCTGAATGCTCGTGCTATTAATATTTTGCTAAGAACAAGATTTAGGAACATATATCGTAGACTCCCGCTATTCTACTTTGAGTACATATTTTCCTAAACATAAAATTAATTACTAGCTACAAAACTAATTACTTTACTACTCTTCTAACAGGTTCCCAAGACTACTCGCTCAAACAATTAGTGGTAATACTTTACTTCTTTACTTTTAAAAAATAATTATTACTTCAGTTTGTAGTTATTAAAGTTATTCCAATCTTTATACTGCATTAACAAACGCTACTGCCAGCATTATTTGTCTGCCATTACGAATGCTATAATCTACTGTCTATTGGAAATGATACAATAAATCATAATAGAAACATCAAGATCGTTACTATTATATTATTTTACCTTCGTCCATCTATCCGTCTAACCATCACAGGCTCAGTTCAAATGGCGATTGAAGTAGAATTATCGAAACAATGCTTACCTATTAGCAAGATACCAAAATACTCCTCCGATTGGGTTATAAAAGTCTTTGTTGTTCGAAGGAGTAAAGTAGTTCCATACAAAAACCAAAGGAACGAAGGTGTTTTCAAAACTCTTATATTAGTTGATGAAAAGGTAATACTTTTTACATTTATAATGTATACTTTACTAATTTATATTGTCTTTCTTAATAGCATAAAATGTTTGTTACACATTTAATAGGGGACAAAGATCCAAGCAACACTTTTTAATAAGCATGTAGAGAAATAGAAAGACTTCTTTGAACCAAACAAGAGTTACTTCATTATAAATGGTCGCCTAGATCGTGTCAATCCAAACTACTCCTCGGTTCATAAAGAAGTTGAAATAGCTTTTACTGACAACACTATCATCAAGGAATCTGAAACAGACATTTCCACCCAACAATTCTCAAATGGTTTTTTGTTCTTGGAAGAGGCGGAAAAGTTAACTGACGGCACTATCTTTGGTAACTGTTTATAGGAATAAACAAATCATTTTCGTACATAAATTCTATATACTTATAACTACTTCTCTAATGACTTAGTTTGCAGATGTAGTTGCCATTTTTGTTACAGTGAAACCACTTATTGGAGAAGGTCGTAGCAGGAGAAAAGAGATAATAGTTACAAATGAAAGGTCAGTTAAACTTACACATGTTTCAATGAAAACCAAAATTTTTACGTATTATATAGGTTAGGTAATACAACTAATATAATTTGTAATTTAAAACACATGTGTGATCTTACATCTATCACTTTATGGGGAGATTTTGCTGAAAATGATGGTGAACTTCTTGAAAAGATGAAATACGATAAACCAATCCTTGGCTTTTGCAATGTTAGAGTCTCAATTTACAAAGGTATATACACTAACAATTGTTTGTATTATAGTATTCACACTTTAGCCTGTACTTATATTATTCACACTTTATGGACTGAAACTATTCTAAATAATTTCAACTTCTTTAATTAGGAAATTTTGGAATATCAACTATTCCTGTCAGCAGTGTGCTAATCAATCCAAAAATCCAAAAGGCAACAAAACTTCGAAATTGGTACTTATGATAATTCTATTGCATTAGTAGTCATGGATATATTGCTTGTATTATCAACTCTTGAACCTCGTTATCATGATTAAGATGATGGGACCCTTAAATTTATAACCTCTACTACATAATTTTATACTACTGACTGCTTCTATTTTTAAAATAAATTTTGCTATAAAAAAATTACACAATACAATACCAAATAATAAGCATGCTCCTCTCTTAAGTTTATTTCAAATAGTATGAGGTAAGCCTCTCTTTTTTAATTGAATGACAAAAACATGTGCTGCAAATAGGGCCAAATATTTCTCAGTTACAAGGTTTTGGTTGTAAGTTTCCTTTAACAAATCTACAATCGTCACGTCTACATCTTTATTCGTTGTTCTAATTATTGTTTCATCAATTTTTTGATGTGTTAAATTTTTTATCATATAAATATATTATACATTTCAATAATACTTACTAAAATACAGGCGTGATTCTATGAAGACAGAAAATAAAGATACTGCATTAATACCAACTAAGGCAATGAAAAGTGCCAAAGAAGTGAAGTTACTTGATATTATGGATGGCGTACTTGCAGATGCACATGTAACTTCCTACAAACCTGTTTTCGATATACATGTTTTATAATTCTTATATAATATAATCTAATCTATTTCTTATTGTTTATGTCCAGGAAATATATTACAAGTTAAAAGCAAAAATTACAGACATTATAAATAAAGATGAGCCATGGCATTCTTCATGCAAAAAATGTTTCAAGAGAGTTGATGTTATAAAAGATACTGCAACTTGTGGCAGCTGCAACATAGAAAATGTTGATTATGAAAGCAGGTGAGATTGAACAACTCTTTTAATTATTTCATTTAAATGAACCGGTTATGATTTTTGTAAACAATCGACAATATTTTAGATATTGTTTAAGAATTGAAGCTTGTGCTGGAGAACGACGTGTTCGTGTTATACTTTTTGACGCTGCAGAATATTTATTTGGTTGTGATGCCAAGGAGTATATTCAATCAATCTCTACGAAGGTCTGAATATTCTTTATTATAAATTTAAATGTACTAATACTTTGAAAGTATTTCAATAAGAAAATACGTTTCATAAATTTTAATTCAATACATAAGTTAATTTTAGTTGTATTCTTGTTCTTTAACTGTGCAGAAGGAAGAACCTAATTACTACCGTAAGTTGGTGCTGAGTAAAGATAAAAAATTTATTTTTTTTGTCAAGATTGATAAGAAAAATGAAAATTCAGGAAGGAGTTTAATAGCTCAAGAAATACATGAATTTTAAGACGCTGACACAATCAAAGTTCTGGAAGAGAAGATAAACCAGCAAAGATACGAAAGAAGAGGTCGAAAAGAAACAATGAAGATCAACGTCCTATTTCTAATAAAGAGTCAAAGTAGAAAAAAATTAGTGCTCTTTCTTTATGACCAAATAAACTATGAAATATTATTATTTGTCAAGTTGTATTTGTAGAAGTATTATTGTATTCTGTAAACTTAATTATTCTTATATCATTATGTAAAGACAAATTGTGCTGGCAGAGCATTAAATGAAATTTTCATTCTTCACTAAATTATTTTCAACCATAATTCTTCTAATACTTTAATTGTATCCATTTTACAGATTATTTAATCTATTTTTACATAGAGGCAATTATTCAATCGGAAGAGGCGTTACGCCCCAACCTATCATAGATATATATTTAGCTAAATAATTTATTTTTATTGTAAATTTAAATATCAACTGAAATCGTTTATGAAACAAAATATCATTTTACTTAAGGAAGAAGCCTGTTGAGGTACGGACATTAAAAATTATTACTCTATATTATATTGACTACTGTTAATTTATCTTATTCAATCACGTTATTAATTGATCTATGTAGGATAACATAAAATTATACAAAATATCTGAGAAATAAAAAATAAAATTATGTCTCATGCAGGCAAATTAAGCATGGCAACTCGGACAAACCTCAACCCAAAATAACAGGTAAACTTCACCAAGTTCTTTCAATTGATATTAATATAATCTTTTCTCAATTACTAATATCATAACATAAAAAATTTAACAAGAAATAAATGAAAATCAATTGCAATATCTAACGTAACTGATAAAGATGGAAATAATGCTACAAACAAGATGGGTCATTCAGGTGACGCAATTTATACCTTAGAAAATAAATTAACTCACCATATTATGATCAACTATCCCTAAATTAAAAGAAATAAAATATATACGTTATTTAATCTTCATATTTTAATTTGTGTACATATTATATTAATTGTCACAAACTATTAATATTTGTTTTTGCATAATAGAAAATTCATCATTAAAAAAAGCATTGCGAAGGGTGCAAAAATATGTTGCATCCACTCAGCCTATTAGCGATGCACCCTTTGAAGATACACGGCCGAAGAGGCAAAGTAGAAACTGGTCACTTATTGCTTTATCAGAAGAAAACCAAAATGGAGGTATATTTACTGCACTAACTTAGATTGATTTTCTTTATTTTCATTACATTTCAAATTTCAAATAATATTACAATATAATATTTTTCACTGCTTCATTTAGACGGAACTCCTTGCAACCTATCATCTTTAAATACTCATAAGTTGGAAAAAATCCTAGAATGTACATTTTGTCATGCCAGGAGGTTTCAATATGAGCCTCCAATATTTTGTTGCGGAAGTGGATATATCAAGCTGGCAATCCATGACGTTCCGTCGGAGTTATATGAATTATTTGTAGCTACGTCTGAAGAAGCCAAATTATTCCGAAAAAATATCCGAGCATATAATAGCATATTTTCTTTTACATCTTATGGAGTTATGCTCGATAAAGAAATAACATCTTCAAGGAAAGGAGTTTATACTTTTAAGGCGCAAGGACAAATATATCATCATCTTCCGTCATTAGTCCCACATGATGATAATCCATGCTATTTTCAGTTGTACTTCTATGATACAGATAATGAATTGTGCAATAGAAAACTTCAGGAAGCAAACTTATCGGAGGAAATCGTGGCAAAAATCAGGAAAATAATGGATGAAAATCCATATGCACAATTCTTTTTCCAGCTAAAAGACCAACCGACATTTCAAAATTTACAAGTTCGAATAGCAGCGAATGCTTCTTTAGATCAACAGGTGTACAACAAACCGACAGTAGATCAAGTTGTAGCAATTTGGATAGACGAAAACAATCCTAATATCCTATTTGAAAGAGATATTTTGGTTCATGAACATTCAGGCAACAAACATCGAGTTAGACAGTACTATGGTTGTTATGACCCACTGCAATATCCTTTACTTTTTCCAAAAGGTGAAAGAGGTTGGCATCAAGGAATAAGGAAGTGTCGCAATCCTAATAGTTGCAGTACCACAAATGAAAGTGCCAGTTCCAACACAAATGCACAAACATTTGTATCTGCAACTGAGGTGTTTGCCAATGAAGAACAAGGTAATATTTATGAATTACGCAAATACATTTTTAAGAGTTTAAAATTATTATTAATTATCACTTTAAAAATCATACTTATAGGTGTCCCTCGTGAAACTAAAGGATATGTGTCTTGTAGAGAGTATTATTGCTATAACCTACAAATTCTCAAAGAAGATAATTGCATAATACTACTATGTGGTAGATTATTGCAACAATTTGTGGTTGATATGTATATAAAATTAGAAACGACAAGACTGGAATATTTTAGATTTGAACAATTAAATTTCAGAAGGGAGATATATCAAGGTATCATGGATAGTGTCATGGCAGGAGAATGTAGAGGAGAAAAAGTTGGTCAAAGGGTATTACTTCCAGCATCATTCATTGGGGGTCCTAGGGATATGCGGCAACGCTACATGGATGCTATGGCTCTGGTTCAATATTTCGGAAGACCAGATCTATTTATTACGATGACATGTAACACTGAATGGGTGGGGATTCAAGAAGAGTTGTGTGAAGGTCAACTCCCTCAAGATAGACCAGACTTAATGACTAAAGTTTTTAGAGCAAAGTTGCAAGACCTTAAAGACCAAATTTTCAACAAAGAAATATTTGGCCCTATTGCAGCACATGTTTTTGTCATTGAATTCCAAAAGAGAGGCTTACCTCATATACACCTTTTGGTCATACTTAAAGAAGGTCACAAGATAATAACACCAGATCAGTATGATAGATTTATTTCTACAGAATTGCCTGACAAGGACAAACAGCTGCACCTGAATGAATTATTTATAAGGCATATTATGCATGGACCTTGCAATGAAAATCGGCGCACAAGCCCATGCATGAAGGATGATCAATGTAAATTCCATTATCCACGATCATTCAGTAACAAATCAATACAAATAAAAGATGGATATCCTATTTATAGGAAAAGAAATGATGGAAAACAGTAAATGTTCGTGGAATGAATATGAATAACCAATGGGTTGTGCCTTATAATCCATATTTGTTGATGAGATATAATTGCCATATCAATGTAGAAGTTTGCTCAGGAGTAAAAGCAATAAAATATCTCTGCAAATATATATATATATAAAGGGCATGATCGGTGTGCAGTTTATATTGAGTCGGATGATGGCAAAAAAATAGTTGATGAAATTAGAAATTTCCAAGATGCACGATGGGTCTCTCCTCCAGAAGCAATATGGAGAATTTATAAGTTTAATCTAAGTGAAATGCAACCTCCGGTTATTAACCTTCAACTACATCTACCCGACAATCAAGCAGGTACTAAAATTAATTCTCTTATAGCAATATTTAATGCAATTTTTTTACCTGCAACTACATCAATATTTATGTTCTACTATTGTAACCATACTTTAGTGTACTATTGGAAGAAGCAAAATCTCAGAAATGTGATGGCCTCAGACACTGTAAAGCATACTATGCTCACCGAGTATTTCAGGATGTGCTCAATAGATGATGACGCACAAAATTATCTTTATAGAGAATTTCCAGAGCATTATGTTTGGAATCCGCAGCCCAAAATTTGGACAAAAAGAAAAACACGATCTGTGATTGGTCGGATTGCTATTGGTAAGACAACTATTACTTAAATTCAAATAATTGTTCGCTTCTTAAATTATGCATATTAACATTTATAAATAAATAATATAGCTAATCCCCGAGAAGGTGAAAGATATTACGAGAGATTATTACTGAATCATGTTAGAGGTCCATTTTCATTTGAAGATTTGCTAACTGTTAATGGAAAAAAATGTGAAACATTCAAAGAAGCTGCCAAACAAAGAGGATTATTAGAATCAGATAATAGCATTTCTGAATGTTTACACGAGGCTGTCATCTTCAAAATGCCATCAGCTCTTTGAAGTTTATTTGCAACAATTTTAGTTCATTGCAATCCAACGGATATTAGAAATCTATGGGAAACATACTACAATGATATGTTAGAAGACTTTCGAAGGATGCATGGAAATTCACCTGCTACTCAATTCCAATGTACACTAAAAAGTGTTAATTATTATCTGGAGAGTATGGGTAAAAGTGTTGAAAAATATGATTTACCAAGAATCAACCAACAGTCATGCCAAAAAATCACTTTGGAATGTAGAGAAATAATTGAAGAAACGTCTATGAAGGTACCTGTGGAAGATTATGAAGCACAATCAAAGTTGAATCATGAACAAGCACAAGCTTTCAAGACCATATTACATCGTGTAGACTCTGGAACAACAAGATTATTTTTTGTATATGGACCTGGGGCAATTGGAAAAACATTCTTATATCGTGCATTACTAGCAAATGTTAGATCAAGAGGTATGATAGCTTTGGCAACTGCAACCACTAGTGTAGCAGCTGCAATATTACCAGGAGATCGTATAGCTCACTCTAAATTTGACATACCTCTTCAAATAAATGATACAACTATGACAAAAATGCCAAAACAAAGTGGTGCTGCTAAGTTAATAAGACAAGCAAAATTAATAATATGGGATGAAGCACCCATGGCAAAGCGTCAAACAATTGAAACAGTTGACAGGATATAATGGATGTCAATGTACCTTTTGGTGGAAAAGTAATGGTCTTCTGAGGCGATTTTCGACAAGTATTGCCAGTTGTTCCAAAATCTACAAGAGCAGAGACGGTTAACGCAAGTTTAGTGAAATCCTATTTATGGCCTTTAATGGAAAAAATACATTTTACAACTAATATAAGAGCAAGAGAAGATCCAAATTTCAGTGATTTCTTACTACGTGTTGATAATGGGGACGAGCAAACAGTAAAGGATAACTTAATACGCCTTCCAGAACAAATAGTTGTCAAACACAATAGTACTGAAAGACCAGAGGAATGCTTGATAAGAGAAATATTTCCATCACTACATCAAAATTCCAAGTCTGCACAGTTCATAACAGAAAGAGCTATCTTAGCAAGTAGAAATGAATTTGCAGATCAACTAAATGAAATGTTGATAGCCAAGTTTCCAGGTGAAAGCAAGATATTTATTAGTTTTGACTCTGGAGAAGATGATACCAACAACTACTATCAAGAAGAATACCTCAACACTTTAACACCAAATGATCTTCCTCCACATAGGTATATCGTCAAACCTAATATGTCACTATAGTTTCTTTTAAACTATTTCTTTCACTATATATATATATATATATATATATATATATATATATATATAGATAGATAGATAGATAGATAGATAGATAGATAGATAGATAGATAGATAGATATGTGTGTGTGTATATACTTTTTAATTTACAAAAACACAAAAAATTAAACATATCTATATTTACATAAATAGGTTAGTTTTGAAAGAAAATGCACCCATCATGCTACTTAGAAATTTGGACCCTTCAAATGGCTTATGCAATGGTACAAGGATGATATGTAGAGGATTTGACAATAATGTTATACATGCCGAAATTACAACGGGTCAATCTGCTAAGAAACAAGTTTTTATTCCAAGAATCCAACTTAGTCCACCTGAAAATGAAGGATATCCTTTCAAATTCGTGCGGAAAAATTCCCTGTACGCTTATGTTTTGCCATGACAATAAATAAAGCACAAGGACAGACAATACCCAATGTTGGATTATATCTACCACAACATGTTTTCTCACATGGACAACTTTACGTTGCACTTTCAAGAGGAATATCAATGTCAACAACAAGAGTGTTGGTTTATGACAGAACAACCAAAACGGATGGAAGGAACATACACGAGGAATATCGTCTACAAGGAAGTATTAGGTGAGATACACTTAGTTATAAGTTATTAACCTCAAATTCATAAATAAATATTCAAATCACATGTATGTAATTACACTTTGATTGTTTATTTTGTAGGTTCGGATGAATAAACCAATTGAAGACGATCCTCAAAGATCATCACTGAAATTTATATTATATTCTTTCATGTATACTTATACTTGCTTAAACTTTATTTTCATAATTTTAACGTTAGTTTGCAATAACGTGCATTAATGAACTCGATACACACGTGCAACGCACGTGTCGAGAAACTAGTTATTTTTAATATATATATATATATATATATATATATATATATATATTCATGCCTTAACTTCTCCATCATGATGATGGAACTATAAATCTATATATTATATATACTATTTTAAAAGCACGAAGACCCTTAGTGAAATGTCGTTCGCCTTTTTTTACCCTTTAAAAATAGATTTTACATTTGACAAAATCGTAATTTAAGTTATTTTCCTAATATTTTGGACTTCTAATTAACTAAAATTGCAATTAGATCTCTAATTTAATAGCTTTAAGATCTCTATATCATAAATACAGGTCATACAAATTACAATATTTATCGGATAGCCTCAACTTTGAACAACCTACAATACTCCTAGGGTTATAAGACTCAAGATATCCCTTCACTGCGAGGAGATGCCGTCAGATTCAAGGTAAATTATGCCAATTATTCCTTTGAAATCATGCATAAATTTACCCTTGCAAATATCATTATCGTTTTTAAAGAAGTTTCTTCCTAATCAATCTTGTGGATTACACTCTGCATTGACTGTTTATACACAAATAGCCGGACAGATAATCTGTATATATAGATTATACACTATTATACATATTATATACTCTCTCTGTTCCAGTGTATGTGAACCTATTTTCTTTTTGATCCGTTCCAAAAAGAATGATTCCTTTCTAAATTTGGAAACAATTTAGTTTAAACTTACAATTCTATCATTAATGAGAAGCTCTTATAACCACACAAATATTCTGGGCCCCTTTTTGACTTGTTTAGGACCACAAATTTCAAAAGTCTTTATTTTTTCTTAAACTACATGCTCAGTCAAACAGGTTCACATAAATTAGAACGGAGGGAGTATGAATTATCTACATATCTATCTATCTATTTTATATTATATTAGAAGTACGAAGTCACTTAATGAAATAATTTCCTTTTTTTTACCCTTTAAAAATAACTTTATATTAGACAAAATAGTCATTTAATTTTTTTCTAATTTTAAGGACTTTAAATCAACTAAAAGTTTTGTTATTAAAATCGTTTCCTTATTTAAACACTGTATGTAATAAATCCAAGTTTTGACTATCGTGTATCAACTAAAATTTTCCACAAGATCTTGAATTTTCTATGTAATATTTTGCTCCACTTTTGAATCTATATAAGGAACACTTGTCCCTAGGCATCAATATACGTATATGGCTATATGCAATTCAAGAATTCTTTAATCTTTTGTCTTTTTTTCCCTTCACCTAGATAACTGAAAGCATCAGCGAGCATGGAGGATATCAATCGACAACCTTAATTATTGAAACTTTTATTGGGATGAATCTTGCAGTAGGTTAAATTCATCTCAATTTGGCATGTACAAGAACTGCGAACTTAAAAATTTGTAAGTTGTAAAAATTTTCCATGCTTTCTTGCTGCATTTGTTTGTCTAATTTCTTCTTTTCAATAAAGTTCCAAGTTTCAAGCTTCTTGTTATTTAGTAGAAATAAGTTATAGTTTGTAGAGAAAGCCGTTGCTATTCTTTTTGCTGGAAATCTAAAGGTGTGACGATAATAGTTTAGCAAAGGAATCTATATATTATTACAATCAATATGAATTTGAATAAATTTCATTATTTTAGCATATAGTACATGGAGTATTATTGCTATTTAGTTTTTGACTACGTGAATCACCTCTAGGAGAAAGTCAAATGTAAAAATATATATATATTATTCATTGATTTTATCATTATAATTGGATTCAAAAATTCATATAAAACCTAAAATAATGTTAATGTTAGATTGTTGAGTGGGATATCTTGTCTCCTATAATCTATTGTGTTTTTCTAATTCTTCAAACTTACCCAAGATAGAGAAACAGACTAAACCTAAAAATGAAGTTCCCTCGAAAACATCAAATCCTTTTGTACAATATTCACCCAAGAAAAAAAAAAGCATAATGCACTAGCTATATATATCAAGTATTTTATTACTAAGTTGACAGTTTTTCATATATTAAATATATACTGACCGAAAATACAAATGATATGTAGACAAATATTCAATCTTCTAATCTAGAGGGATAATTAGTTATTATTCTTATTTATTGTGTTTTTTTATTGTTTGTTTTACTTCAATGGAGTTGTTAATCAGGTAATGAATATGTATATGAAAAGATATACTTACATCTATAAAGGGATTTTGATCTTTTTATAGTATAAACTAGTAAATTTACCTGCGCTTCGCGCGGTCTTCAAAAGAGATAAAAATATGAATAAATAGTACTGTAATTGTTATAATTCTTATCATAAATAATCAGTCTTTACTAATCAAAAGAAGTAGCCTAAAAGAGATAAAAAGAATTTGTAAACTCATGGTCCTGAGATAATCATGTAGTGAAACTTTTAAAGTCATAGTTAAGATTGACGATTAAAATATATTCTTATTCTCGTATTTTATTTTATGAATAATATTAAATTTTATGAAATAGCAAAATGAGTTTCAACAAATTCTAAATATATATCTCAAGAGCATACAATGAATAATGAGGGAAGTAGTACTTTTTGATCCGTTTTTTCTTTTGTATATACTCCAACATAATATATATATATATATATATATATATATATATATATATATATTTATTAGAATAGAGTTAATTTAGACCAGTCAAAAAATTATAAAAGAAAATAAAAGACTTACTTTGTAGAAATTATTTTAGAAAATAAAAGGAAGGTAGAACCAATTAAGAAATTGAAAAAATCAAAACAATAAAAACATACAATGATAAAATAAAAAGACGAAGAATAAAAATTTAACAAAAACATACATGAGTTTAGCATCTGGTGATATAAGCCAGTGAAATGGGATGTTGTTGCTTTTTCAATGAGCACCTTCTAATGTCTGAGGAGAAAATTAAAAAAACTTTTCCTCGCTTCATATGGAAGGGATGCCTAAATTTTTGCTACTATTAATATGCAAGGCGCAAGAAATCTTTTCAGTTGGCTATGTTCTTTGCACTATCTTTATGAAAAGGAAACTGGAGTACTAAAAAAGGGGATTAATAGAAGGATTAATTAACTTTTAAATGCTATTATTATCTTCATATTTGTAACGTTTCATGTATAGCAACCACTGTGTTTTTTTTATTTTATTTATGGTTCCGTTACTTCTTCAGTCATGACCCTCAATAAAGAGGTGTAAGTTATGGGGCGTGAACTTTTTTAAAAAAAAATCAGATTTATATATATATATAGATATAGATGAATTAGTATACCATCAACTACAAAGACAAAGAAAAACAGGAAAGTTTATATGGAGCAACTTGCTGGCGATATGTTCTTAGTTTATACACAATAGTCTTTCTTTCTTTCTTTTTTTGGTTAAAATCTATTATACACAATATAATGTGTATGTAGGTAGATATAAAACTTTTAATAATTGATACAGATACCGATACGGAAAAATATGGATCTTTAAAGCAGGACGTCAATCGCCAAAAATAATCTCAAATTGTTGATTGACTCTTATTGGATGTACAGTATAATTAATAATTCAGGATAAGTTTTGAGGGGAGGGGAGAGGTTTAGGTACACTGTCTAAATTTAACAACAAATTATAGACTATTTTGTAGTATCAGATAGACTAATTTTATTTTTCTCCCCAAAATTCTGAATTATCACTTCAAGTACAAAATAAACAAGATTTCCTTTTCATTTGATAGTCTGCGGCTTGAATCAAGATAACACTCTAATTAATTGTGAACTAGTATTAGTACCAGCGCGATGCGCGGACACAAATTATGTCGGTTTGTGATTTGGAATATTTGAATTATGTATAAATAACTTTAAAATATAAACCTTCCAGATAAAATTTATTGATAATCATTAGATATTAATTAAAAAGCAAGACATGAAACCATTTCGCAAATCTCATAGTTGATAACCTGTTTTCTTTTTCTATATTTATATAATCCAATAGGTTAATTTTAGTACTTGAATTTCGTTTCGTTATCAATATTGAAAATTACTAACCTGTTTTACACAATTTTTTTTATTCTTTGCTTATAATTATTATATTATTTATTATTTAATATTATTATACTTTCATGTGATTTTTTCGGCTTATTAATTGAGTTAATATTTTGCTTATTATCCTTTTAATAATTATAATATTATTTTTTTATTCTTAAACTTTAATATATTTTACGCTTTTCTCCTCTTACTCAAAACTATTTTACTATTTAAATCTATCAATAATATTTTTGAATATAATTCAATTATTTACTTTATTTTATTTTAAATTAATTTAAAGTATAAATATTCTCACATTATATCTATTTTTTCCTTTATACAGTCTCTTCCCTACTAAAAAATTTTTAATTAATATTTTACCTGTAATAAAAATAATATCATATTTGACTTTAAGTTGTAACTTTGATTAGTATAAAATATTAATATATAAGTTCTTTGATTATTATATTCCAAATCTATTAAGTTTTCTTAAATTTATTTTTTGTATTACATGCAATAAAAAGATTATCTTTTAGTTTCAAGATACAACATTTGACTTTTAATTTTAGTTAATAAAATTACTTATATTAGATATTTATTTTATATTTTTTAAAATTTAATTCTATATATAGTAAGACTTTAATTTTTGGTGCCACTTTATTTAGTATTATATCCATTACTATCCTTTAATATAATATAAATAACCTAGAAAATTTATAATTTTAAAATAAATATCTATTTTATTTTTAAAACATTTCTTGAATTCTTAAGCTATTTAAATTTATCAATAGTATTTTAAATTATTAAATTTCAATTTATTTTAGTTTCTAGACTAATTCTTAGGATAAATATTCTCACGCTATATCTAATTTATTTTACATCTTATTAAGTTCTTATTTTATCTGTTAGACATAAGTTGCATGGTATTATCCACAATATGATCTTTCTTATCATAATAGATAAATAACAACTTTCTCATCTCAAATTTAAATAAGTTTTATCATTTTCTTTATGATGAAAGTTTTGATTAATTTCTCTATATTTATTCCTTAATTTTGTTATTCTATTATTCAATACATAATGTTATTACATTGTTATGTGGCTTTCATTAGCTTGTTTAATTTAGTATCTATTTCTACCACACTCATTTTAGTATTAATCATAAAAGTTAATTTCTTATTTATTTGAGCACATTATATATAATGATAATATTTTCATTATCATTTTATTTCTCTATGTACTATTTCTAAAAATAATAAAATTATGAAATGAAAGAAAACAGATCAAGTGGTTAGTGAATAATTATATTTGGAAAGCTATCAAAATTTATTTACTATAAGAATATGAGTTAATTTTAATTAATTTCTACCATAAATTAAATTTGATCAAATTTAAGTTGTTTTAATCCTATTAAATTTGTCTAAAAATCTATTTAGATTATGTCTTAAAAATGCTAAGTGATATTTTCTGAATATGCCACTTGGCTTAATGTCATGCCTCAGTACCTTCCTTTTAATATAATATATATAGAAGATATAAATATGTAAGTTTTTTCTTATCTTATAAATAATTGTATACTTTATGTAAGATCTTATTTTACTTCTTGAATTTTTTAATTTTTGAAGTCAATAAATCTTTAATATAATAAGTAAATTTTAGTTTTATTTTATATTTTAACTTACTTCAAAGTATAAATAGTCATAGGTTATCTCAATTTACGTTTTTCTATATTTTTTATTTTTTTTCAGTTATAGTTTTTTAATTAATTTTTTACCTCCATATTTCTAGCTAATTTAGAATAAAATCTATGAGTGAATCAATATATATATATATATATATATATATATATTTATTTATATATATATATATAGAGAGAGAGAGAGAGAGAGAGATTAGATTTGTCTAAGATATATTTAGATTATGTATAAAATTCATTAAACTACTTCTCTTAATTATGTTTCCATTTATAATTTCTAATAATTAAAGGTGTCCTATAATTTCCAAATGACTTCATTTTAGCTTGCCACTTTGGCTTAACCACAATGCATAATACTCTCCTTTTAATATAACTAGTATTAGTACCCGCACAATGCGCGAATACAAACCATGTCAAATTATGATTTGTGTTATTTCAATTATATGCAAATAACCTTAAAATTAAACCTTCTATATAAAAATTATAAATAATTATTTTATATTAAGTAAGAAGTAGGACATGGAACAATTTTTCAAATCTCATAGTGGATAATCTGTTTTCTTTTTATATATCCGTAATAACCCAACCCCTTGATTTTGACACTTGTATTATATTTTACGATTAATATTAAAGAATACTAAATATGTAATATTGTGATTTGTCTTATTTGAGCATATTAAATTATATTATTTTAGTAAAATTCTTATTAACCTTTTTTTTTCATCTAAAATTTAAATAAGTCTTATCCTTCTACATTTTAGACAGAATTATTTCTCTTTTTTGTTTCTTGCTTATAGCTTTTGCATTATTTATAGTACTTAATATTGTTATACTATAATATCATCTTTTATTAGCTTATAAATTAACTTAATGTCTTGATTATTATCCCTTTAATAATTATTAATAAATATAAAAAGATTATTCTTGAAATTTAATATATTTTTACACTATTATTCTCTTGCTCGGAGCTCTTTTATGATTTAAATTATTTATTATATTTTGAGTGTTATTAAATAATTTAATTAATTATTTTTTTAATAAATTTAAAATATAAGTATCCTCGCACTATTTCTATTTTTCTCTTTATGCATTCTCTTCCCTACTAAGATATTTTAATTCGCTTTTTACTTAGATATTGTGCCTATACTCAAAATAATATCATATTTTATTTTAAAATATAATTTGAGTTAGTCTAAAAATTAATACATAAGTTCTTTTATAATGTTTCAAATCTATTGAATTTTCTTATAAATATTTTTGTATTACGTGCATTTATTTTATTTTCTGTTTTAGTTTCAAGATACAAATTTGGCTTTTAATTTTCATTAGTGAAATTCTGTACATGAGATATTTATTTAGTATATTTAAATTTTTAATTTAGTCTCAAATTTTAATTTTTCTTTATCTAGCAAGACTTTAATTTTGTGGTCATATCCGTATTTTGAGCGCTCTCGTCGTAACTTTAAGAACTTTCTAATCTCAAGTTCAAATAGTCTTTTCCTTTTATTTTTTATATAGATTTTTTTTGAAATTTAATTGTTTTTACTTTATGCTATAACATTACCTAATATGTAATATTATCACGTTTTCATGTGATTGTTTTATTAACTTTCTACTTTGTTATTTACTCATTGTTATTTACTCATTTAAGTTCTATTTATTTATGATCAAATAACAATGTGTAAATAATATGAATGATAAACTAAATAAAAGTTCATGATTATCTATTAGAATGTCCCATAAATTAAGGGATTTGATTTAAAGAATCTTAAACAAATCCAACTCCTAAATATTAAGAGCTTTTGCTGGAACTCATTTATTATCTTATCTATTTATCTTGTCCTAAAATTGTCAAGTGACTAGTTAATTGCTTGCCACTTGCTTAACCATATTGTATATTGTCCTCCTTTTAATATAATATAAATAGATATAGATTATATTCCAAGTCGAGATTTTGTATATATACTTCGTCACAAAACACTGATTATGGAGTTCAAGTCACGTTCAAAAACAACAAATACGAGGCTATTACATCTATAATATATCTTCTTAAAACTCGCAAGAAATATTTTTTTAATAGACCTTCTCTCCTTGATGAACAAAAAAAAAATTGACCAATTTGGTAAACTATTTAATATTTTCGCAATTATCGTTTTGATCAAGAGTTGATGAGGAACTTATCTGAGAATCGTAAATTGAATTTCGAGAAGAAATTTAACATGGTCAAATATTTTGATTGTCAACCATTACATATAAAACGATTAATAACAAAGCGATATTATATGCTATTACTTAGAATCCGACTTATTTTCTTGAGCCCAAAACTTTTCACCTAAAAGTAATTATTCAAACATAACAAAACAAATAAGTGTAATCAAGATGATTTAGAGAACTATATATTATTTGAATAAAAATAATTCTATTAACTCCTAGATAATAAATAATAAGGATGTGGTAAGTATAAAAAAGGAATTAGAATTTTTAATACTTTCACGATTCAATCAAGTGAAAGCAAAATAGAAAAAGAAAAAAAAAATCTTCAAGTTACGTTCATAACATATATATCTAGATTGACATATTAAAATAAGTTGACATTAATTCTTTTATACCATTTAATTAACCAACTGATATTGGTATAAGTGATGGTTAATTATCAAATTGTTTAGAAACTATTAATAGTTGACAGTATTATTGTCACGTCCTAAACAATCCCTGCGAACCTAATGTTCACACCTTAACCATTAATTCGAAGCATTTAATAAGTTAAACAAAATATTGAAACAATCTGAAAATTAATCGCGAACAAATAACATCACAAAATACAGATTTAAAATTCTTGCCCAATTCCCATACTAGACTATGAAGCATCTAACAAAAGTATAAAAGACTCGAAAGCAGGTGCACTTCTTACTTTTCTTCTCAATTCTTTAATTCTCCTTATTAGAATCATAACGGAGAGTTGCATTCACAATCTCGAATATTGAATAAGTCTTTCTGGAAAAAAAAATCCATTGTTCACTTTATTATTCACCTGGATTTTCAATGTTCAAAAAAATTGACTAACTCCAGCCTTTTTCTTATTACAAGAATAAAGCATTGCTGACATTTTCAAGAAATTTGCTTATTAAGGGTTACAATAGTTTCTAGGTACAAAAAGCACACTATTATATCGAGTGAGATTCAATTTCCCGAGGAGACCAAGGTAGTGAGTCAGAGGCCTTGATTCTGCTAGAGTTTAAGTTGACCTAATAATATTATCCATATTCTTCAAAATGACATAAATAAGATATATTATAGTAAACATCATTATCAAATTATAATTTTTTCTTTATGTACAACAATTACATAATCATACTAGCTATTACAAACAACAAAAATTAAAATATTTACATTTCTATAGATTCACCACCGATTACATGACTTGTTTCTCCTTCTGGGAGTGCAAGGTAATCAGTTACATCCAAATGCATGAAATCTAAATTATCTTCAGAAATAAAATTTGCTTCAACATTTTTCTCTGACTTCTTTAGGGAGGCTTGATAAAGCTCAACCAGGTGCTTTGGCGTACGACAGGTACGTGACCAGTGCCCTTTTTCTCCACATCTATAGCATAAATTTTTTGCATTTGGTGCTTGCACCGCTTTATGCTTTTGTTCCTTCCTTTTCCACTGCTGGTGGTGAGGAGTGTTCTTTGGTGCATTATAATTACCATGATTAGAGTTTCTTTCCCGACCACGACCATGACCACGACTGGGGCCACGACCTTTTCCACGTTTAGCCTGGTGGAAGTTCGTCTCATTCACTTCAGGGAATGGACAAGAACCAGTAGGTCGGCTTTCATGATTTTTCATTAATAGCCCATTATGTTGCTCGGCTATAAGAAGATGTGAGATAAGTTCAGAATACTTTTTAAATCCCATCTCTCGATATTGCTGCTGCAGGAGCATATTCGAGGCATGAAAAGTGGTTGAAAGTTTTCTCCAACATATCATGATTAGTAATATTATCACCACATAACTTCAATTGGGAAATAATTCTGAACATAGCAGAATTATACTCACTGATAGATTTAAAATCTTGTAGCCTTAGATGAGTCTAATCATATCGTGCATGTGGAAGAACGCTCATCTTCAGGTGGTCATATCTATCTTTCAAATTATTCCACAGTATGACTGGATCTTTAACAGTAAGATATTCCATTTTCAGGCCTTCATCAAGGTGATGGCGTAGGAATATCATTGTTTTGGCACGATCTTGTTTTGATGCCTGATTTTTGTCTTTGATGGTGTCTGCCAAACCCACCGCATCAAGATGAATTTCAGCATCAAGCACCCAAGACATGTAGCTTTTGCCCGATATATTCAGGGCTACAAATTCAAGTTTAGAAATATTTGACATTATTTAGGAAAAGAAAGTTCTTACCTCAGATACTTTCAAAATATTTACTCGAGATGACAAAGCCTCGTGCTGATAATGTGTTATAAAATAAAGACTATAAAGTAAAGACAAGTATAAAGAGAAACTGATATATTATTCGAATTCAAACTGATGTATATAATGAACTGAAATCTCTTCTATTTGTAGAAGAAAGGAAGTTGTTGTGTAAGCTCCTACTATACCAGATATGGATAATCTTCTATTGAGAGCAATGTTTATCCATAACGGAGTACTGAAAGGATAAGCTTATTATACCCGATATGGATAATCTTCTACCGGGGGTAATGTTTATCCATAACTGGGTACTAAAAGGATAAGCTTATTATACCCGGTATGGATAATCTTCTACCGGGGATAATATTTATCCATAAATAGGTAATGAAAGGATAAGCTTATTATACCCGGTATGGATAATCTTCTACCGGGGGTAATGTTTATTCATAATTGGGTACTGAAAGGATACTCTTATTATACCCGGTATGGATAATCTTCTACCGGGGGTAATGTTTATCCATAACCGGGTATCGAAGTGATAAGCTTCTTCTGAAGAAACTTATTTCCAATAGAGTACTTAAATAGATAAACATATTTACGGTGGAGTCCCATATGGATAAGCTTCTTCAGGAAGCTTATTTACAATGGAGTACTAAATGAACATCCCTAATATAATATATTTATAACAGAGGCCTATTACATCTATAATATATCTTCTTAAAACTCGCAAGCAATATTTTTTAATAGACCTTCTCTCCTTGATGAACCAAAAAAAAAAAGTTGACCAATTTGGTAAACTATTTAATATTTTCGCAATTATCGTTTTGATCAAGAGTTGATGAGGAACTTATCTGAGAATCGTAAATTGAATTTCGAGAAGAAATTTAACATGGTCAAACATTTTGATTGTCAACCATTACATATAAAACGATTAATAACAAAGCGAAATTATATGCTATTACTTAGAATCCGAGTTATTTTCTTGAGCCCAAAACTTTTCACCTAAAAATAATTATTCAAACATAACAAAACAAATAAGTGTAATCAAGATGATTTTGAGAACTATATATTATTTGAATAAAAATAATTCTATTAACTCCTAGATAATAAATAATAAGGAAGTGGTAAGTATAAAAAAGGAATTAGAATTTTTAATACTTTCACGATTCAATCAAGTGAAAGCAAAATAGAAAAAGAAAAAAAAATCTTTAAGTTACGTTCATAACATATATATCTAGATTGACATATTAAAATAAGTTAGACATTAATTCTCACTACTAGAATTCGGCCAAAAAGCGACCATATATTGGCGACCAAATTTGGTCTGTTAAGAAAAGCGACCGAAGTTGGTCGCCAAACTACCGAAAATAATAAAAAAAATATTTGAAATAATTTAGTGCCCATAGTTGATCGCTATTTGGACGCAAATTTAGTCAAACTGTTGACTGGACTGGTCACACTTGCTTGGTCAAAGATACACTGAGTTTAGCGACCAATGTTGGTCGCAAAAGTGGGACCCACACAAATTTTTTTAATAATTTTATTATTATTTTATAAAACTTATAAAATATAAATATATATAATTTAAAACTTGCGACCAAAGTTGGTCGCTAACTGAAGGATAAGAAGATAGCGACCAACTTTGGTCGCTAAAGTGGGACCCAATTATAATATTTTAATAAATATATATTTATGTAAAAAATTTATAAAATATAAATAAATATAATTCAAAATTTAGCGACCAAAGTTGGTCGCCAATGTGGGACCCAGTTCTAACGTTTAACAATTTTTATTATTAATTTAAATATTATATAAAATATAAATAAATCTGATTAAATTTTAGTGACCAAATTTGGTCTCTAATTTAAATTCATGTACATTTAGTGACCAACTTTGGTCGCTAAATTAAATTCATTTAAAGTTAGCGACCAAAGTTGGTCTCTATATGGTCAAATTTAAAAATCACTTTTGTGTTTACTATGTAAATAATATAAATGTAAGTCGTTAATAATTTTGTAATACAAGGGATGAATAGTACTACGAAGCGGGCGTGTGTGTCTATATATACAATATATGTACTTACGCTATACTATGCACTAAGTATAAGTGTATGAGGTAATACCGTATCGAATATAGCTTATATATATATAATATATGTACTTACGCTATACTATACACTAAGTATAAGTGTATGAGGTAATACCGTATCGAATACAGCTTATATATATAATATATATACTACTTACGCTATACTATGCACTAACTATAAGTGTATTAGGTAATACCGTATCGAAACAACTTATATATATATATATATAATATACTTACGCTATACTATGCACTAAGTATAAGTGTATGAGGTAATACCGTATCGAATACAGCTTATATATATATATATATATATATATATATATATACTTACGCTATACTATGCACTAACTATAATTGTATTAGGTAATACCGCATCGAATACAGCTTATATATATATATATATATAATATGTACTTACGCTATAATATGCACTAAGTATAAGTGTATGAGGTAATACCGTATCGAATACAGCTTATATATATAATATATGTACTTACACTATACTATGCACTAAGTATAAGTGTATAAGGTAATACCGTATCGAATATAGCTTATATATATATATATATAATATATGTACTTACGCTATACTATGCACTAAGTATAAGTGAATTAGGTAATACCGTATCGAATACAGCTTATATATATATATATAATATGTACTTACGCTATACTATGCACTAACTATAAGTGTATTAGGTAATACCGTATCGAATACAGCTTATATATATACAATATATATACTTACGCTATACTATGCACTAAGTATAAGTGAATTAGGTAATACCGTATTGAATATAGCTTATATATATATATATAATATGTACTTACGCTATACTATGCACTAACTATAAGTGTATTAGGTAATACCGTATCGAATACAGCTTATATATATACAATATATATACTTACGTTATACTATGCACTAAGTATAAGTGAATTAGGTAATACCGTATCGAATATATATATATAATATGTACTTACGCTATACTATGCACTAACTATAAGTGTATGAGGTAATACCGTATCGAATACAGCTTATATATATATACAATATATATACTTACGCTATATTATGCACTAAGTATAAGTGTACTAGGTAATACCGTATCGAATACAGCTTATATATATATAATATATGTACTTACGCTATACTATGCACTAAGTATAAGTGTATGAGGTAATACCGTATCGAATACAGCTTATATATATACAATATATATACTTACGCTATATTATGCACTAAGTATAAGTGTACTAGCTAATACCGTATCGAATACAACTTATATATATATAATATATGTACTTACGCTATACTATGCACTAAGTATAAGTGTATGAGGTAATACCGTATCGAATATAGCTTATATATATATAATATATGTACTTACGTTATACTAAGCACTAAGTATAAGTGTATGAGGTAATACGGTATCGAATATAGTTTATATATATATATATATATATATATATATATATATATATAATACATACGCTATACTATGCACTAACTATAAGTGTATTAGGTAATAGCGTATCGAATACAACTTATATATATATATATATTTTGAAATAACAACCAACTTTGGTCGCTATTTTGGTCAAACGGTCAGAATATAGCGACCACAGTTGGTCGCTATGTCTAAAAATTCAAAACTGTTTTACCCACCAAAATAGCGACCAACGTTGGTCGCTATTTTAATTACATAACTCTCAAAACCGGGATCCCCTCCCATTCTTTCTAAAAAATTCCCAAAATTCCTCTTTTCTCTCTCACACTCAAACCCCACCCCCTTCCAACTCCCACCACCAGGCCCCACCCACGCCACTAACGACCACCGCTCAGCTGCCGCTGTCGCCGTTGCTTCTGCCGCTGTTGCGTCTCTCCTTCTCCCCCTTCTAAAAATTCAAGGTTAGAATTACAAACCTAGGGTTTCAATTAGTGTTTCAATTGTTTATTCGTTCAACCTAGAATTAGTGTTTCAATTGATTATTTAACATTGTATTTTATAGAAACCTAGGGTTTAGATTGTATTTATCATTATTTAACATTTTATAGAAATCTAGGGTTTAGGGTATGGGTTGAATATTTAGGCTAGGCTTTATTGAGTATTTCTCCTTCAATATTTTAGTAAGCAATAGATACTAATTTAACGTCAAAGACTTGATTCATAGGTAGATATATATTAGGGTATAAATTGAACTTTTAGTTTAATCTTGATTAGTTTATAGGTAGATATTTAATATAGACACATGATAGTATATTTGGATTTTCTCTTAAAGTTCAAGACAATGTTAATGTTTAAGGCCTTAAGCGAATCGTTGCGTGGCTCTTGTTTGAGTACAACGAGTTCGCCCACTTTTAGGATATAAATTGAACTTTTAGTTTAAGTTTAAACTCGTAGGATACGAATATAACTTATAGTTTTTAGGTTTTGTTCTTGTGAATTGAACTTGTAGGATATAAATTGAACCTTTTAGGATACGAGTTGAATTTTTAGGATATGAATTGAACCTTTTAGGTATGAGTTGAACCTTTAGGATATAAATTGAACTTAAACTCGTAGGATATGAATATAACTTTTAGGATATAAATTGAAGCTTTTATGTATGAGTTGAACCGTTAGGATATGACTTGAACTTTTATGGATATAAATTGAACCTTTTAGGATATGAGTTGAATTTTTAGGATATGAATTGAACCTTTTAGGTATGAGTTGAAGCTTTTAGGATATAAATTGAACTTTTAGTTTAAGTTTAAACTCGTAGGATATGAATATAACTTTTAGGATATAAATTGAAGCTTTTATGTATGAGTTGAACCTTTAGGATATGACTTGAACTTTTGTGGATATGAATTGAAGCTTTTATGTATGAGTTGAACCTTTAGGATATAAATTGAACCTTTTAGGTATGAGTTGAATTTTTAGGATATAAATAGAAATTTTAGGATATGACTTGAACTTTTGTGGATATGAATTGAACCTTTAGGATATAAATTGAACTTTTAGTTTATGTTTAAACTCGTAGGATAAGAATTGATGAACTTTTAGTTTTTAGGTTTTGTTCTTGTGAATTGAACTTGTACGATATAAATTAAAGCTTTTATGTATGACTTGAACTTTTTAGAATATGAATTGAAACTTTTAGGATATGAGTTGAACTTTTGGGAAATAAATTGAACCTTTAGGATATGTATTGAACCTTTAGGATATGACTTGAAGTTTTAGTTTATGTTTAAACTCGTAAGATATGAATATAACTTTTAGTTTTTAGGTTTTGTTCTTGTGAATTGAACTTGTAGGATATAAATTGAAGCTTTTATGTATGACTTGAACTTTTTAGGATATGAATTGAAACTTTTAGGATATGAGTTGAACTTTTAGGAAATAAATTGAACCTTTAGCATATGTATTGAACCTTTAGGATATGACTTGAACTTTTAGTTTATGTTTAAACTCGTAGGATATGAATATAACTTTTAGTTTTTAGGTTTTGTTCTTGTGAATTGAATTTTTAGGATATGAATTGAAACTTTTAGGATATGAGTTGAATTTTTAGGATATAAATAGAAATTTTAGGATATGACTTGAACTTTTGTGGATATAAATTGAACCTTTAGGATATAAATTGAACTTTTAGTTTATGTTTAAACTCGTAGGATAAGAATTGATGAACTTTTAATTTTTAGGTTTTGTTCTTGTGAATTGAACTTGTACGATATAAATTGAAGCTTTTATGTATGACTTGAACTTTTTACGATATGAGTTGAAACTTTTAGGATATGAGTTGAACTTTTAGGAAATAAATTGAACCTTTGGGATATGTATTGAACCTTTAGGATATGACTTGAAGTTTTAGTTTATGTTTAAACTCGTAAGATATGAATATAACTTTTAGTTTTTAGGTTTTGTTCTTGTGAATTGAACTTGTAGGATATAAATTGAAGCTTTTATGTATGACTTGAACTTTTTAGGATATGAATTGAAACTTTTAGGATATGAGTTGAACTTTTAGGAAATAAATTGAACCTTTAGCATATGTATTGAACCTTTAGGATATGACTTGAACTTTTAGTTTATGTTTAAACTCGTAGGATATGAATATAACTTTTAGTTTTTAGGTTTTGTTCTTGTGAATTGAATTTTTAGGATATGAATTGAAACTTTTAGGATATGAGTTGAACTTTTAGGATATAAATAAAAATTTTAGGATATGACTTGAACTTTTGTGGATATGAATTGAACCTTTAGGATATAAATTGAACTTTTAGTTTATGTTTAAACTCGTAGGATAAGAATTGATGAACTTTTAATTTTTAGGTTTTGTTCTTGTGAATTGAACTTGTACGATATAAATTGAAGCTTTTATGTATGACTTGAACTTTTTACGATATGAGTTGAAACTTTTAGGATATGAGTTGAACTTTTAGGATATAAATAAAAATTTTAGGATATGACTTGAACTTTTGTGGATATGAATTGAACCTTTAGGATATAAATTGAACTTTTAGTTTATGTTTAAACTCGTAGGATAAGAATTGATGAACTTTTAATTTTTAGGTTTTGTTCTTGTGAATTGAACTTGTACGATATAAATTGAAGCTTTTATGTATGACTTGAACTTTTTACGATATGAATTGAAACTTTTAGGATATGAGTTGAACTTTTAGGAAATAAATTGAACCTTTAGCATATGTATTGAACCTTTAGGATATGACTTGAACTTTTAGTTTATGTTTAAACTCGTAGGATATGAATATAACTTTTAGTTTTTAGGTTTTGTTCTTGTGAATTGAACTTGTAGGATATAAATTGAAACTTTTAGGATATGAGTTGAATTTTTAGGATATAAATAGAAATTTTAGGATATGACTTGAACTTTTGTGGATATGAATTGAACCTTTAGGATATAAATTGAACTTTTAGTTTATGTTTAAACTCGTAGGATAAGAATTGATGAACTTTTAGTTTTTAGGTTTTGTTCTTGTGAATTGAACTTGTACGATATAAATTGAAATTTTACGATATGACTTGAACTTTTTACGATATGAGTTGAACCTTTAAGGATATGACTTGAACTTTTGTGGATATGAATTGAAGGTTTAGGATATGAATTGAACTTTTAGTTTATGTTTTGGAATTTTAGATTGCCAGAGGATTATTAGAAGAGGTTGATGACGTTATTAGACAAGCAATAGAACTTCCACCAAGAATAACTAAGACACAGTACCTGGCAAAGTGTGCCTTTAATTGTTCTTCTCATTAGCGACAATGATGATGAGAAGGCAATGACATGTGTTTCAAATAGTGATGGTGTAGGTAGGAATTTAGAATTACCTAAGTAGATAAAAGAAGAGCTTATAGAGTAATTCTGTACTTCATTTTCCATGAGGAAAAGAAGTTTAATTGAGAGTGACAAGGTTGATGAAGACGGAATGTGTTCCGTTGGTCATGGCAGTTCCCATAGAATGGGGATCATAAGACTCTATGATGACAGAGATTATAGGAAGTTTTGTTCTAAATTTTCTTTCAAGTCTGATTCGTACAAGCTTAATGTGATATTAGTGATATTTCTTCGGATTCAGACAATGATTTGACCGACAAAAGTATGGAAATGCTCTTAAAAAGAATTAAAGGTAAAATCTTTTCAGCATCCTTCTCTACCAAGAAAAACATTTTACCTTTAATTCTTTTTAAGAGCATTTCCATACTTTTGTCGGTCAAATCATTGTCTAAATCCGAAGAAATATCACCAATATCATATTAAGCTTGTACGGATCAGACTTGGAAGAAAGTTTAGAACAAAACTTCCTATAATCTTTGTCATCATAGAGTCATATGATCCCCGCTTTATGGGAACTGTCATGACCAACAGAAAACATTCCGTTTTCATCAACGTTGTCACTATCAATCAAACTTCTTTTCCTCTTGGAAAGTGAAGTAGAGAATTCCTCTATAACCTCTTTTATCTACTTAGGAAATGTTAAATCCTACCTATACCATCACTATTTTGAAACACATGTCGTTGCCTTCTCATTATCATTGTAGCTATAGAGATCAACAATTGATCAAAGACACACCCTGTCAGGTACTGTATCCAAGTTATTCTCTGTATCCAAGTTCATCCCGAATAATAGTACCACGAGGATAATCACCAAAGCCACCAAACAACTTTATGATGCCAATGAAGCAAGATGAGCTATTCAATGAAACTCGTATTGTAAAGAAGAAGAAAGAGACTGATTCAGAAAGGAGGGTCGAACCTCGACTATATACATGTAAGTTTTTACTTTTCATTAAGTATTTTGATTTACTTTTATATAAATTTTGAAATACTAATTCAATATATATAATTTTTCATATAGGTTCGCTTCACATGCAGCTGACGTGGGAGAATTCATACGCAGTCAACCACCTAATGAATCGGGCGAGGCAATCCAACTTTCGGACGAGGATGCTGAAAGAACACTCCTTGAGTACTTTATATACTTTGAACTAGACAAAAAAATTTAGTTCTATTGTGTTAGTTCTTTTTAGTTCGAATGGGCTTGTAATAAGCGTTAACTTAGTTTTGTTAGCTTAATGTGTTAGTTCTATTGATTGTTGCTTTTAATTGTTGTTGTTGTTGTTGCTGGCATAAAATGCCTGTTTAGGATGTTTGGTAAGCTGGCAGGTGGTGTAGCTGCCAAAACAGGCAGTTTCTGCCAAAAATATACCAAGAAAAGCGACCAACTTTGGTCTCTATTTGGTCGCATTTCACTATAAAAAAATAATTTTCTGGGCAATAGCGACCAACCTTGGTCGCTACCTGCCCAGATTTCTATTAAAAAAATACAATTTCTGGAAATAGCGACCAACTTTGGTCCCTAAAATAAAGGGACCAGCAATATTGCGACCATGCATGTTTGGTCGCTTTTTGGTCGCTTTTAGGCCTATAAGCGACCAACTTTGGTCGCTTTTTGTGGTCGCTTTTTACCGGATTTCTAGTAGTGTCTTTTATACCATTTAATTAACCAACTGATATTGGTATAAGTGATGGTTCATTATCAAACACTGCCGACATTTGTTTAGAAACTATTAATAGTTGGCAGTATTATTGTCATGTCCTAAACTGTAACGACCCCAATTTTCGTTCTAGGAATTAGCATTTTTGTTCAGCGGCTTAAGACCCTGAGAAGCTTCGTAATATGCATCATGAACCGCATGTATGGTCGAGTTTGGTTTTCGTAAGATTTGGAGTTAAATTTAAAGGAAAAAAAAAACAAAATCTTATTTTGAAGCTCAAATGGAAAGAGTTGACCGGAGAGTTGACTTTTGAGTAAACGACCCCGAAATGGAATGTTAATGATGTCAATATCTTCGTATGGTGATTTCGGACTTAGATGTGTGTCCGAATTTGGATTTGGAAGTCCACATGACAATTCGACGCATTTTGGCGAAATAAGAAAGTTGACGTGTTTTAATTATATTATTTTATATGTGGAAGAGGTCTATTACCATTATGAATACCAATTGGATATGATAGCAAGTGTACAAGGCATAATATAAGATATATGGGGTCTAAGAAAAGTTTTAAGTCTAAGACAAGTTGGAAAATTACATAATATACAAAATTTGCAAATGAGTACGCACAAGATCTCACATTGAACGAGCATATCTACATGGATATAACGATATGTGTGATGCACAACCTATCAAATTAAAGTTCTTTGAGTCTAGTTTCCAGATAATCAAACCGTGCATCATTTGGAGGTGTATACAGAAAGTTATGACCAATTTACCGGACATGTGTCATATGCGCGCCCAGGTGCGCGGCCAGATGCGCGACCGCGCATATTCGAAATGTTTCTGCCTGTGAGCGCGGCCGTAGCCGGCCAGATGCGCGACCGCGCTAGTAAAACTCGCTATAATACCCCTGGACAGTTTATAAACTGAAGGGGTCCGAAATTCTTCCATTTTTGGTCATTCAAGCTCGGATTTGGGCGATTCCAAAGGGGATTTTCACGATTTCGACTTGGGTAAGTGTTCTATATCCGGAAGTGATTATATTTCATGAATTTATATCAATATTCATTATTTATTTCGGATTTGGATGAAAGAAATTGAAGTTTTTGTAAAATTTTCCAAAAATGAAAATTTAGGATTTGAAGGTTCATTGATATCGGAATTCGATAATTTTTGTATGGTTGAACTCGTATCAGAATGAGTTGTTGGATTTTATGAGTTTCGTCAGATTCCAAGATGTGGACCCCACGGACAATTTTGAGCTAAATTTCGGATTTTTAATTTGGAAAATGTGTAAATTCATATGGAATTAATTCGTACGATTTATATTGAGTATATTGAATTGTTATGACTAGATTTGAAGCTTCAGACGAATTCGCGAGGCAAAGGCTTGTTGGAATTTTGAATTGGTTGCAAACCGAGGTAAGTGTTTGGTCTAACCTTAGCTTGAGGGATTAGGAATTGTGTCCTATTTGCTATGTGTTGTTTATTGAGTACGACGTATAAGCATGTTGACGAGTATCTATTCGTTGGTGTTATGCATGCCCGTGAGTCTTATACTTTGATTAATGTGACTCTGTTTCGTATTGTTCATGCTCTATATGA
The DNA here is from genome assembly GCF_000393655.2 of Nicotiana sylvestris. Classification (NCBI taxonomy): domain Eukaryota; kingdom Viridiplantae; phylum Streptophyta; class Magnoliopsida; order Solanales; family Solanaceae; genus Nicotiana; species Nicotiana sylvestris. The sequence continues at coordinate 212,644,302 of NC_091059.1, read as the reverse complement.
TAATTTATATTGAGGAATATGACTTGTGGAAGTATTATTGAATTGTTGAACATTGTAGAGCATTGGCTCTAGTTAAGAATAGAATTGTTGAACATTATAGAGCATTGACTCAAGTTGAGAATTGAATTGTTGAACATTGTAGAGCATTGGCTCAAGTTGAGAATTGAATTATTGAACATTGTAGAGCATTGGCTCAAGTTGAGAATTGAATTGTAGAACATTGTAAAGCATTGGCTCTAGTTAAGAATAGAATTGTTGAAGAGCATTGGCTCAAATTGTGAATCGAGTTGTGAAGTAAATGTGAAAAAGAGAAGAGGTTGATGATATTATCTTCCTTGCCGGGATGTTGTTGCTTTGATATTTTCTCCCTTGCCGGGACGTTATTATTCATGATATTGTTTCCCTTGCCGGGGTTTTATTGTGATATTTTTCATTTTTCCTTGCCCAAATTACTTTGTGATTGTTGCTTGGGTGAGGAAGAGTGATAAAGCACGAAGGGTGATGTCGTGCACATTTACATTATTCATATGGTGATGAAAGAGTGATAAAACACGAAGGGTGATGCCGTGTCGCACGATGTACAATTCCGTGCCAATTATATTGATTTTATGGTGATGATGAGAGTAAAAACACGAAGGGTGATGCCGTGCAGTTTATATTGATTCTTATGGTGAGGACGAGAGTAAAAGCACGAAGGGTAATGCCGTACATTTGTCCTTGATTTTCCTGATTCTTGTTGATAATTGAATTATGGTTTTCCTTATATTCTTTATTGGTTTCATGTTAATACATGATATTATTGACTTCCTTGCCTGGATTGCTTTGTGAATGTTGCTTGGGTGAGGAAAAGTGTAAAGCACGAAGGGTGATGCCGTGCATGCTGAGGAAGAGTGTAAAGTACGAAGGGTGATGCCGTGCATGGTGAGAACGAAAGTAAAAGCACGAAGGGTGATGCCGTGCACTTTCTGTTTGTTGTGTTTATTTGTTATTAACATTTCAAGTGTATTAACTGTTTAGATCCCTTTACTGTGTTGTGATCCCTTGTGTTGTAAGCCATATTGTTTTCAATACCTCGCCGCATCTACATAAAGCTTTCAATACTTAAATTTTCAACAATTGTACTTTAATTAAAAAGGGTATTTTCTTTATTCAAATGATTTCTAAAAATAACTTCATCATTTCTTGTTGATTTCCTAATTGGGTTGAAAGTTGTACTCTACTTTATATTAAGTAAATGAGGCTCCTTGAACTTTTTTTTATTGTATTGGATTATGGAACATATGAACTGAGTAATATGAGTATATTGTTGTGCAATGTGAGACAGAAATATGCGGGCACAAGGTGCTGGAGAAAATATTATGGTTTTATTTAATGACACGTGAGTTGTCCGTGCGGTTGTGTTATAAATATGAGCACGAGGTGCCGTAAAATTTTGAAAGTGAAATGAGACCTATATTATTTATGATTATGAAATGAGGTGTCACAAGGTGACCTTTACTCGAAAGAATTATATGCGGAAGGTGTTTATTTGAAAGCTATTTTTTTGAAGGAAGTATATATTTATTGAAAAGAATATTATCTTAGAGATTATTACTTGAAGTATTTATAGGCGAAAGATTTATATTTGAAGGACTTGATTAATTGATTACACTTGTATTTTTTTTTTGTTGAGAAACATTTGTGTTGTTCTTTTTGCCTGCTATTTATATCACCGGTTGATCATTGTTGCCATCATTGTTATCTGCTTCCTATTATTTTGTACGCTATCTTGCACATGTTTATTTGGTAGTCTGGTCCTAGCCTCGTCACTACTTCGCGGAGGTTAGGCTAGACACTTACCAGCACATGGGGTCGGTTGTGCTGATACTACACTTCTGTACATTTTTGTGTACAGATCCAGGTATTTGATTGATAGTAGTTATTCGTTGCGGTGGAGACTCAAGGTAAACTTGCTGCAGCGTTCGCAGTCCTCAGAGTCACTTCAATTGTACTTATTTCCATTTGTTCGCTTTGTTTCGGAGTAGTGATGTATTTATTTTGTATAACTACTCCTAGAAAGGCTTGTGACTTGTACTACCGGTTTTGGGAATTGTATTTTGTTCAGAGTAATTTAATTTAAAGTTAGTAAATACCCATATTATTACAGTAAATGTTAGGTTTACCTAATTTAGAGATTAGGTGTCATCACGACTTCTTTGGAGGGATTTTTGGTTCGTGACATAATCAATCCCTTAGACATGATTGGTATCCAACACACCACCCGCCAGACGAACCTAATGTTCACACCTTAACCATTAATTCGAAGCATTTAATAAGTTAAACAAAATATCGAAACAATCTGAAAATTAATCGCGAACAAATAACATCACAAAATACAGATTTAAAATTCTTGCCCAATTCCCATACTAGACTATGAAGCATCTAACAAAAGTATAAAAGACTCGAAAGCAGGTGCACTTCTTACTTTTCTTCTCAATTCTTTAATTCTCCTTATTAGAATCATAACGGAGAGTTGCATTCACAATCTCGAATATTGAATAAGTCTTTCTGGAAAAAAAAATCCATTGTTCACTTTATTATTCACCTGGATTTTCAATGTTCAAAAAAATTGACTAACTCCAGCCTTTTTCTTATTACAAGAATAAAGCATTGCTGACATTTTCAAGAAATTTGCTTATTAAGGGTTACAATAGTTTCTAGGTACAAAAAGCACACTATTATATCGAGTGAGATTCAATTTCCCGAGGAGACCAAGGTAGTGAGCCAGAGGCCTTGATTCTAGGTTTTCAACAACATAAGATATTATAATCTCAGATAATGAAATACTTATAATTATTAATACTATTCTTATATCCATATAATAATATTTATTGTTTGTTATTTAAATGACTGTTAAATTTATTTAATGTTATATGATTATTTTTTGGCATAATTCGTTCTTTATTTGTATATAAATTTTAATAATTGATACGTGCATGTACTCAAATTAGTTTTAAAAAAAATGTGTACCGTTGAGGCTTATGCAGCCCTATGCCAAAACTAGAAGATCGAGACATTATCGAATTGTAGGTTCTTTGTGGAAATTGACCAAATCAGCAAAAACACGTGTAGTTTGTGGCTAACTTACGTTCACAAATAAAGTTGGCCCATGAGATTATTAACTCTATCCAATAGTAAACTTAATAAAATATTCCTATGGTCACAAATAAAGTTGCCCCATGTGATTATTAACTCTATCTAACAAGTCTTCCCCTCTCTCTGTCAAGTTGTGGGGACAAAGACCGACTGTTGGTCACTTGGTCTTGATATAGAGTGTCCAAATACACTTCAATTCATTGAGTTTCGGAAGAAAAAAAATCCGACCATGGTTTCCGGCGACTGTACATCGTACGGCGGTGCTAGTGCTCCGATCAAACTGACACTTACCCACTCCCGAAGTTACAACCAACAGCTAAAGCAGCAGCACTTGCCGATTTCCTCCGAAATCTTGCCTTCATCGGAGCAAATCGCCGGCAGTGAAGGTCTGTTAACTGAAATACTCCTACGCTTACCCCCAAAAACTCTACTTCGTTTCCAATGCGTCTCGAAACACTGGCTTTCCCTTATTTCCAGTACCTATTTCCGCCGCCTCCATACCCGTAGAAACGCTACCTCCTCTGCTTCCACCGTCGGTGTTTTCTTGTGCCGACACCCGAATTATGATTTCCTTAGTCTCCACGAAGAACGCCTAGCTGCAATGGGCCGGATTTACGACCGTTTATCCGATGCACGTGATGGCAAAGTTCTGAGTAATATCAGCTCTTGTAATGGACTTGTATGTCTCGGTTTTAAATCAGATGATGCAAAAACCGAATTTTACGTTTATAATCTTACTACAGGTCATCATAGGTTTATTCCAGTGCCAGACGGAATGGTAGTGAAAAGTATGAACTTAGCATTTGACCCCAAAAGATCTGGTGATTACGATGTTGTTTGTGTTTGGTTGTCTGTATCTGAAAATCAACTTCGTTTCTCAGTGTATTCATCAGCTTGTGGGGTCTGGAGGCATTCAACTGAGTACTGTAATGGTAATGTGGAATTATGTTGCTACCGTGGAGTTTACTGGAAAGGGGCTATACACTGGTTTAGTCAAACAGGCCCGTTTTTGTGTTTTGAAACTGATAGCATTGAATTTAAATCAATGCCTAGTACTCAAATTCCTGAAGGTCAGTGGTACAGGAATATTGAGTATTTTGGGGAATCGGGTGGGCATTTGCATCTTATTGAGATTCATAAGCCTCAAGATATTGAGTTTGATGTTTTGGAGTTGAAGAGTGATTATTCTCAGTGGTTTGTGAAGTATCGAGTTAACTTGGAATTTTTGACCATTTTGTATCCAGCTATGGTGAATCAAGAAATGTATCCTCCTGAAGATTATAACTTTCCATATGCATTTACTGTGCTCTGTTTTCTAGCAGATGAGGAAAATAATGCAAGACTCTTGATTTCAATTCCGGGGAAAATTATTTTGTATGAAATGCAGAATGGGAGTGTCAAAGAGCTAGCTGATATAAAGCCTGATTATTTCAGACTTTTTATTGGTGGTGCACGGTATGATTGCTTTGATGCCTATACACATGTTGAGACACTGGCTTTTGTTTGAGTTTTTTGAATCGTAATGTTGTATTCTGAATTACCCTTTGTGGTTAGTTTTGTATGTTACTAATACAATATCAGATTCTCCATTATGTTTGAGAATGAAAAGCTTTGTGCTAGTTATTAATTGTAAAAAGAACTCACATCTCAAGTTTCTTTCTGGAAAGAATTTCACGTGGTGAAGTGAGTGACACACCGAGCCGTGTAGGTGTAGCTACAATTCTTTTTTCCTTTGTAGAAGTGTAGCAAAGTCTCAGACGGACCATTTGTGGACATAATCTAGAAATATAAGGGCATAATCAGTAATAATGTTTTGTCCTATTCACTTTTGTGCACATGCAAACACATTTAATTCTGTAGCTACTTGCACCAGCTGTTAACCACTTCCTGAATGGACCGGTCTTCTAGAATCTAGATTCCCAGGTTAATGTAAATGTACAAACAAAAGAAAGGTTTTTTATTTTTATTTTAGCACGTGCAAAAAAATTTATATTTAATAGCCAAAAAAATATATAATATAATATATATATATAAGAAAAATATATATTTTTCAGCTATTATATTGAGAGTGACCCAACAATATTATTTTCCCAAAAACAATACTTGCTCTATTGTTAACTCCCTGATTAAGTTAAAATCCTAAATAATGCTTGTTACATCAACTATGCTTGTTACATGAGTACGTGACATGCTTTTATTTTAGAAGAATTAATCCAAATAATTATCCACCCAATCATTTAAATTAAAAATAGCATGTGAAGATATAATATATGTATAAGTTATGTATTATATGTGTATAATCGTGTATAAATAATATATATATTTATGTATATGACTAGAAAAAGTAAACAATGAATATTTTCCTATCGTGTACAAGTTTTTCCTTATCAAATTGATATGTAAAATATATTAACATTTTAAACTTTATACTACTATCTAGTAAAACATTGTCATAAAAATATAGGTACGGAATACAAGAAAATTCACTAGTTCTGAAAATGATAAATTCAAAATTATATGTATGTAGTTCTATTTTTCCTATTTTGCATTGAAAGAAATGCACACCTCAAACATTTTCTTGAAATGACTTTCACGTGGTGAAACGCAGGAGTTGTGTTGCAAGAATTCTTTTTCATTTTTCCCACAGTTCAAAAGAACCATTAGTGGAAACTATCTTGGAAACATAGGGGCATATACGAGATTCTATTAGAGTCGATGAGATCCTAAAAAAAATTATGAATATTCTATATTTACGTGATTGCCAAGTTTTCAAGTTTGATGACAAAAATAATTTGAAGACTGACATCAATATATGAAATGTTTTTCAATGTTGTTGGATTATGGCCCATTATTGAAACATGATTTGAGGAACCCCAGAAGGTACAACATTGACAAGTGATGCAGCTAAGCAATTAAAGAAAAATAGACAATTGGATTATAAGCCATGTTACTATCTCACCGACAAGGTTGAATTGCGTGTATCTAACATTTCGCATGCAAAATCAACAAAGGAAACTTGGACAATCTTGATGAATTTACATCGAGGTTCCGCCGAAGTAAAGAAAGTCAAATTGCAAGAGCTAAGGAGACAGTATGAGTTGACCCAAATGAAATCAACAAAGTCCGTTAAAGAATTCATTACAAGAATTACTAATATTATCAACGGCATGAGGACCAATAGAGAAGTATCAGATGAAGTTAAGGTCGTTGAAAAAATATTGCGGTCCTTGAGTATATAATTTCTCATGAAGAAGGTGGTTCTTGAGGCTACCAAAGATCTTAACACTTTTACACTTGATGATTTAGAAGGTGAATTGGTGACATATGAGATGTTCATGTCTCAAGACACACCCGAAACTGTGGAGGAGGCGTTAAAAGCAAAGGTGAATCAACCTAAAACAAAAGAAGAGACAAGTTATCTTAAAAAAACAAATCAACGAGGCTAGAATTTCAGAGGTAGAGGCTGTGGTAAAAGTAACTTTGAGGCCGTGGTAGAGGTAATTTTTTTTATCAACAAAGAAATAATAACAATTTTTGGAAGGAACAACAAAGTCATCAAAATTTTCAAAGATGTGATAAATATAAGATTCAGTGCTATAATTATGGTAAATTTGGACATTATGAAAGTGAATGTTAGTCTAATAAATCTGGTAATAAAGAAGTACATGCTAAGATGTCTGAAAATAATGTAGATAATTTATTGAGCTTGGAAAAACTATCAGAAAAGGGGTATGATTTGCGTTTTTAGTATAGGATTGGCACAATCAGTGATGATAAATTTGGACTAATTGCAAAGTTTAATATGAACAATAGCCGTTTGTGGACTCTTTATCTCAATAGTGATGATTTATCTTGCTTTAGTTGTATAAACCGTGATGATACTTGGTTGTGGTATCTACGTCTTGAGCATTTGAATTTTGGGAGTTTGAAATTTCTTGCAAGAAAGAATTTGGTTGATGGTTTGACTTCTATTGATTTTCCTGACAAGAAGTGTGAGTCGTGTATTTTGGAAAAGAAGTACAGAGAACCTTTTCAGAAAAGCAAGGCTTGGAAAGCTAATGTATCACGACCCAAAATCCACTAAGGGTCGTGATGGCGCCGGACACCGCTGTCAGGCAAGCCAACCAAAAATACTTAATTAAATTCTCGTTTTAATAATTTTGAAAGCTATGATTGTCCTTCAATTTTACTAGTAAAAGATAACCATTTCAAATTAAATATAATTGCTAAGAAGTTAATGCAAAAAATACTCCATATCATCCCAGAACCCGGTGTCACAAGTGCATGAGCAAATTTCTAGGGAATGAAATAAACTACAGTAACTGTCCGTAATACAAATTGGACAGAAATAAAAATATAGTACAATACTCTGAAGGAGACTCTGCTGGCTGCGGGTTGTCTCGATAAATGCAGCTTACCTAAGTCTCCATATCAACCATGCCGCTGCGCCAAACTAGGCCACTAGACACACACGGACTTGCACAAAAATGCACAGCAAGTGTAGTATGAGTACGAAAACAACGCATACCCAGTGAGTATCCCGTCTAATCTCGAAGAAACAGAGATGAGAGGTCGACTTCGACATTTACTAGTGGTCCAATAGTAATACATTAATAATGCGAATAATCATGAATTTATTAAAAACGACAGTAAATTCAAGTAAGTCATGAAACAAGTAAACATTCCTTTTTATATTAAAAAGTCTCCAAATTCAGAATCTATTATTTATCAATTTATCTCAGACCAGGGAGGCAATATCAGTTTATAAATCTCAAGCAAGCATTACAAGCATGCGCAAAATATTCCGAGGTCATACGGCCCGATCCAACAAGTATTTAAATTGTGCTCTACTAGAGGATGGAATGACGCGAACCATAGATGCATCTAAATCTACCGAGGCATTCGGCTTGTTCTAAAATTAAACACACACAAACAGTCAATCAAGAAGTCATCAACGAATAATTATCCAAAGAAAAGTCAATTCTCTTTTAACAATTCAAGAGAATGAAGTTTAATCTTTTTAGAAATTCATTTACTAATTCGATGTTATTTAAGCAATTCAAACTGTCAATAAGATTACAAATATTCCAAGTATAGCATGCTTTTGGGTCCTAGACTACCCGGACTTAAACATAATAGTAGCTACGCACAGACTCTCGTCACCTCGTGCATACGTATCCCCCACAAATAGAAGCACAAATCTAATTAATTCACCTATGGGGACAATTCCCTCTTACAAGGTTATAAAGGAGACTCACCTTGCTCCGAAGATCCATCACCAGCATTCCACGTCCTTCCGAAGACTCAAATTGACGCACAACGCTCCAAAACTAGCCAATAATTATGTAAACCCATTAATATATGTTCAATTACTCATTATAATCCAATTTATAACAATTTCTAACCCCGATCGAAAAGTTGACAATAACGCCCTCAGGCCCGCGTGCCCGGATTTCAAAAAATTTCGAAGATAAGGTTTACTCATAACCTCACGAACTCAAATATATAATTTACTCTAAATTTCATGACCAAAATCGTGGTCAAAATCCAAAAATACAAATTTTTTAGGTTTTCCCTCAAACCCCAAGTTTTCCGCAAGTTTTCATGCTCAAATCCATATACAATCATATAATTAACTCAAAACTAACATAAACCACTTACCTCAAGTTTGGTAGTGAAAATGACACCTCAAAGTTGCTCTAAAATCGGTTCCAATGGAAGAAATGGGGTTGAAATGAACCCAACCCCCGATTTAAAAAAACATCACTGCCTCCAGCATTTTCGCACCTGCGGTCACTTGACCGCTTCTGCGGTTGCGTAGGTGCGACCCACTAACCACTTTTGCGGTCCTCCTCTAGGCCCCCAACTTCCGCATCTGCGTCCTTCCTTCCGCAGGTGCGGTCCCGCTTTTGCAGTAAGATGATCGCATCTGTGGTCCCAGCCTAGCCTAGCCACTTCTGCGGTACCTAGGCTGCTCCTGCGGCTCCGCACTTACGGCCAAAACCTCGCAGGTGCGGTTACACCAGATACAAGCTGCTTCAGTCCTTCTTCAAATTCCAAATTTGATCCGTTAGCCATCCGGAATCCACACGAGGCTCCCGGGACCCCAACCAATCATACCAACCAGTCCCATAACATAATGCAGACCTGCTTGATGCCTCAAATCATATCAAACAACGCTAAAATCATGAATCGACCTCCAATCCAATCTTAATGAACTTTAGAATTTCAAACTTCTACATTCGATGTCGAAACCTATCAAATCCCATCCGATTGACCCCAAATTTTGCAAACAAGTCATATTTGACATTAAGAACCTACTTTAACTTCCGGAATCGGAATCCGACCCCGATATCAAAAAGTCCGCTTCCGGTCAAACTTCTCAAAACCTTCAAATTTCTATCTTTAGCCAAATGACTCCAAAACGACCTACAGACCTCTGAATTCACTTCTGATCGCGCTCTCAATACCAGAATCACCATGCAGAGCTATTCCCAGACTTTGAATCCTAAACGGACATCGATAAAACTAAAATACACTATAACCCAACTTATGAAATTCTTCCAAAAATGCTAACTTCCACAATAGGTGCCGAAACATTCCCGAGTCTTCCAAAATCCGATTCGGACATAAGCCCAAGATCGAAATCATCATACGAACCTGCTAGAACCTTCGAATCCCGATTCCGATGTCGTTTACCAAAAAATCCAATCTTAGTCAATTCTTCCAACTTAAGGCTTTCGAAATGGGAATTCTCTTTCCAAATCAACTCCAAACTTTCCGAAATTCAATTCCGACCATGCGCACAAGTCATAATACCTGATGTGAAGTTGCTCACGACCTTAAACTTCCAAACGACGTACTAGAGCCCAAAATGATCGGTCGGATCGTTACATAATGCACCATTGCAATTAATTCATTCAGATTTGTGCTCAATTGAAGTTTCTTACAATGGTGGTAGTAAGTATTTTATTACTTTCATTGATGATTTCAGCCGTAAGCCTTGGGTGTATTTTTTGAAAAATAAATCTGATGTATGTGATATTTTTAAGAGCTTCAAAGTTTATGTAGAGAAGCAAAATGTGTATTTTATTAAAATATTGTGGACTGATAGGGAACTGAATTTGTTGTTTGTGATAATTATTTGAAAAAGTATAGTATTAAGCATCGATTGACAGTTAGATATACACCTCAATAAAAAAAATGACTAAAAGAAAAAATAGAACAGTGATGGACATGGTAAGATCAATGTTGCATTCCAAAAATATTCCAAAAGGTTTTTCTGATAGAAGTTGTTACTTATGCAATTTATGTATTAAATGGGTGTCCTATATGGTCTACTTTTGGAAAAACTCCACAAGAAATATGGACAGGTAAGAAAGCAAATATTTCTCATCTAAAAGTATTTGGTTGTCTTGCTTATGCTCTTGTTCCTGATGCTTTGAGAAAGAAATTGAATGATAAAGCTGAAAAGTGTATTTTTATTGGTTATAGTCATGATACAAAGGGTTACAAGTTGTTTAATCCAGATACCGAAAAAGTGATTATTAGCAGAGATGTTACTTTTGATGTGCAGAGTTCTTGGGATTGGTCAAAGAAGGATTCTGAACCATCTAGGTCTCAACCAATAATTCCAGTCATAGAGGAAGGAAGTTTTAGCAGACTTCAAGAGGAACATGTAGTAGATCCTGTTCAAACAGGGACGTCCAGTTGCCTGCAAAGACAACACCAATTACCAACTCGTTTGCAAGATTATGTTGTTGGCGATGATAATGATTTATCCGATGAAGATATTATAAATTTTTCCTTATTTGCAGATTGTGATCCAGTTACTTTTGAGGAAGCTATTAAAGATGATCGATGGGTTCATGCAAGAATGAAGAAATTCATGCTATTGAGAAAAATAATACATGAGAATTGACTACTTTATCACCCTCAAAAAGACCAATTGGAGTCAAGTGGGTATACAAGACCAAGTTCAAACCAACTGGAGAAATGGATCGCTTTAAGGCGAGACTAGTTGTTAAAGGATACAAGTAGAAGGCATGTATCAATTACTTTGAGGCATTTTCACCTGTTGCTAGACTTGATACTATTCGTATGATAATTTCTCTTGCTGCCAATAATTGCTAGAATTTTTTTTAAATGAATATGAAATATGCTTTCTTAAATGGTGTACTTGAAGAAGAAGTGTATGTTGAGCAGCCTGCTGGTTATGTCAAAAGAGGCCAAGAAAATAAAGTTTGTAGGCTGAAGAAGGCATTATATGGATTGAAACAAGCACCTAGAGCTTGGTACACTCGGATTGATTCATATTTTATTGGACATGGATTTCAGAGATATCCATATGAGCATACTTTATATATCAAATTCAAGTCACGCGAAGATATTCTCATTGTGTACTTATATGTGGATGATTTAATTTTTACTAGTAATAATCCTAAATTAATTTCTGAGTTTATGGAGGTAATGGTTAGCTAGTTTGAGATGACTGATTTGGGTTTAATGTCTTATTTTCTTGGCATTGAGGTATCTCAATTAGATAATGAATATTTATCTCTCAGAAAAATATATGCTGGTGATATTCTAAAGAGATTTAATATAGATAAAGCCAAATCAATTTTGACTCATGTTGGAGAAAAATTGGAGTTGGTTAGAGATGGGACTGATGACTTTGTTGACACTACATATTTTAGAAAATTGGTAGGGAGACTAAGGTGTTTGACTTCTACAAGGCCTGATATTACTTATGGAGTTGGATTAATTAGCAGATTTATGAAGACTCCACGACAATCCCACTTGTAAGCAGCAAAGAGAATTTTGAGATATATCCAATGTACGCAAACTGATGGTATATTTTATTCAAAAACTAATGATAGTAGTCTTGTTGGATTTACAGACAGTGTTTGGGTTGGTGATATGATACAAAGAAAAAGTACTTTTGGCTATGCATTTTATTTGGGTTCTGGTATATTTTTTTGGTCTTCTAAAAAGTAACAAGTTATTGCTTTATCGACAGCTGAAGCAGAGTACATAGTTGCAACAAGTAGTATTGCACAAGCATTGTGGTTAATAAGAATGCTTGGATTTCTTCAACACAAGAAAGACAGTCCTACAATCATTTTTTGTGATAGCAAGTCTGCAATTGAGTTAACAAAGAATCTAGTTTTTTATGGGCATAGCAAACCCATTGATATCAAATTTTACTTTATCCATAACTTGGTTCAAGACAATGAGATAGTTATTGAGTATTGCAAAACTGGAGAGCAAGTTGCAATATTTTTACAAAGCCACTAAAATTGGAGTTATTCATTAAGTTGAAGAAGATGTTGTGCATGATCAAATTTAAAGATCTTGGTTTAAGAGAGGTTGTTGGAAACTAAACCAAGATTAATTAGTATTCCTAAGTTGTCTAGGATTTGATATTTGGTAGTTTATTTAATTCATATCTAGTTAGGTTTTGTTTACCAATTTTATATTGGAATAGGTTTTTGGTTTTGTAGTATTATAAATAGGGGTGCTACTACTTATTTTCTTGTAGAGAGATTCAAGAGTTTATGAGTTGTGAAAAAGCCTCCTACCAAGTTTTCTCCCTAGTTTAATAAATTTCTCCTATATAGTCTTTGTTGAAATTTTGTTTGTTCCTAAATTTCTTTTCGGGTTCTTTCAATCCTTCAATCACATATGGCTTCCTCCAGGATATTTTTCAATATAATTTAAATCAAAGTATGTATCATCGTTCAATTAATAATCTTAGTTAAACAAGTTTAATGTTTTCCTTAACAAACTAATGGCTAATTAGAATGTTGAGAGTTGTGGGTCCCACTTATTTAAGTGTATTTTAGTTAGTAGGTAGTTAGTTATACTACTTAGTGGATTAGCAATAAGATAGTTAGTTAGATTTTATAAATAGTAATACTTACACAGTTTAGTGTATGAGCTGTACGAATCTCATTTTGCAGAAAATGGAATAACTGTTTTTCTTCCTTTGTCTCATTCTTCCTTCTCTTTGTTTGTCTCCGCCATAGATAAAGCTCTTCAAAAGGGTATCAGAGCTCGATTAATCGAGTAATGATAGCTTAGATATGACGGAGAACTTAGTCTCATCCTCAATAGCTGCATTGTGTTTAGTGTTTGAGTCAATTTCTCATTAGAATTTCACGTCCTTCAAGCTAAGGTTTGTGATCTATATGTGATTTGCTCGATTGAACCTAAATTGGTTGCAAGCAGTTTGTGCATATGCTAATAGCTACATTTCTCTTCTTCGATCCAAAATTCTCAAAGGTTTTCTCAATTTTCAATAATGTCGATTAATGATGAAGCTATTGCTACTCAGTCCACAACTCTGAATTCAGCTCAATCAGTCGATCAAGTTGATCATCACAATCCTCTGTACATACATTCATCTGACACACAAGGTTCGGTTCTTATTTCTAATCAATTATAAGTTTCTGAGAATTACTCGATTTGGAGTAGATCATTAAAAATTGTATGCATGGCAAAAATAAATTAGGCTTGTTTTAGGAACTTGCAAAAAGAGTAACTATGATGTTAGTCTTCATGAACTATGGGATAGATGCAATGCAATAGTGCTAACATGGATCATGAATACAATATCTCCAAAGTTGCTTAGTACTGTAATCTATGAATCGGATGCCTATGCTGTTTGGGAAGATCTTAGGGAAAGATTTGACCAAGAATGCTTCTAGGGAAGCCTAACTGCATAAGGAAATAGCCACACTAACACAAGGAGCATCTTTTGTATCCATATAATTCTCTCGACTAAGAGAACTTTGGGAGTATGAAACACTAACTCCTCCCCCTATATGTGGTTGTCCTGAGTCAAAAAGTCATGTTGAGCACTATCAACTTCAAAAGATTTATTAGTTTCTCACTAGGCTTAATGACTCGTATAAAAATGCTAAGGTGTTAATGACTAGACCACTACCTAATATGAATCAAGCTTATGCTATGATCATCAATGTTGCAAGTCAGAGGATCAATGAAAAGGGTGTGTGTCGCTCTAATGATACTAACGAGGATACTGTCACACCTCCTTTTTCCGCACCCGAGGGGCGCAGGGGAGTTTTTCCAATTAAAGGACAATCAAAAGGGGATTTATTTGTTTATTTCAGAGTCGCCACTTGGGAGATTTAGGGTGTCCCAAGTCACCAATTTTAATCCCGAATCGAGGAG